>NC_142200.1:127021142-127331239 GCF_049639895.1 Pseudopodoces humilis
TCTTCCAAAAGCTCCATGTCAGTGAGGAAGAAGGATGTCTTAATAAATGTAATTTGGTGCAACTCATCAGGATAGCTTCAGGTACTCACACATGCATCTGATAGTAGGATGAAAACAAATAGAACATATTTCTGATGAAATAAATACAGCACATGATAATTTTGGAAGGGAGAGGCAGTCAGCTGGTTTTGGACTAGAGTCAATTATTTACATGTTTGGCATGCTGGTACTTTTGGACATTAAAAGGAAGTTCTGCTTTGGTTCAGCTTATGCTTGAGCCACTCATTCATTGCAGGATTTCTAGTACTTTCATCTGAAGCACATGATCTGTATCATCCAAAACAAATATTTGACAGCTCCTGAGGAAGCTCTGCTTGCCTCCTGCAGACATAAAAGATGCCAAGTGTGTTAAAACATTCAAAGAATTTAGCTACCAAACTCTGTCAAGTTTCTGCTTGAATATGTGTGAGCAGAGCTTTGGAGCAAGCCAAGTGTAGGCAATATCAGCCCAGAGGGGTGCCAGGCTTGCACATGGACCCTCCTGCTCCCCATCTCCCCACCTTCATCTCCTCTCCCTAGTCCAGCGCTGGGTTTCAAAGCACACATGCAGCAGCTTGTCTCAGGGAAGTGTTGTGAAAGAAAAAGAGGAGATTGCCATTAACCTTGTGAGGGTTTTCTTTAATCTCTTTTCAGAAACATCTAGTATTCAGTGGAAATTTTCTAAAAGAGTTCTACTCAGTGAACTGATCCAAAATTTAAATTTTGGGTAGAATGATTAAAGAGCATCAAAAGTCAGCGGAATGGCAGGCAAGATGGTTTTAGGGGGAAAATCCTACACCTTCTTTTATAGATGGTGCCAAGTCAGACTATGAACTGGAAATCTTTTTCATCCTTAAGCTGCTATTGTTTTCAACATTCAAAGAAAGCACCCAAAAGATTACCTATATTACAAAACATTTATTCTACTTTTGAAAATTCAAACAGAACTTAAAAGTGTCAATTATTTGGAATTGCTGTGCGTCTTCTTCTCTTGTGAACGATCCTTTTGGTAAATACAGTACTAGTTCACTTACTTAATCTGCCACGTGTGCTGTTCTGTTTAATTGCATTCAAATTCTGCAAGAGATACAATATTCTGCTCTTTATTCACATAGTAAGTGAATTAAGAGCAGAATGCTGATGTTGAAATGAATACAATTTGAAAGCACACATTTTTTTATTTCAAATATATAATGAAGTGTGCACCATTCATAGGTAAGGCTTTGTTTCCCTGTTCTACTTAGTAAGTCATTGTAAAACTTAAGGCCATGCAAAGATGCTTCCACAAATCCATTAAAACTCCTTCCAGAATAACACAAAAAGAGTGCAGAAATTTTTATGTTGATGCTTTTAACAGAGCGGGGAAACAGAACAAGTGAGTAGATGATCAAATTAAAAAATTAGTATTTTGAAAAGCTGCAGAAAAGACCACATATATGTGACTGCAAAAGCATAGTCCAGCCTCAAAGCATCAGGAGGGGAGCATAAGCGAGCCCCTTCTGGCCAGTGGTGCCCATGTGTCCTGGGAGCTCCAGGTGACATGCTGTCAGGCCCTGAAGCCTAAACTCAAGGGATAAAGGTAGTTAGGCTACATCACTTCCAAACTTTTAGCCCAGCTCCACATTAACCCAAGAGGAATTTAAAGTGCAATGTAAACATGTTTAAATGAAGTTAGAAGAAAGCTTGTTGTCCTGTCTCCTGTTTTCATTGAATATGTTTTATATGAAAAGCATAGCTTACAAATGCAAGCTATGAGGTTTCTCTGGCAGCATTGCAGCTCTGAGTAAACACACCATAGTATTATTTTATTTGCTTTCTTCACTAATTAAGTTTTTTAAGTTTCCTTGGCTCTCTGTGTGGCTGCTTCAGTTTTGGCATTAGAGCCAAAGAGGACTGGGAAGAAAACTGTGCTTTCTCTTTCTCCCTGGCTCCACAAAGTAATCACAGATCAATTGGAAATCCCTTCTTGCTTTTTTAAGGTATACAGATAGCAAACTACATGTCACAGATAAAGCATGAGCCCTGTGGCTCTTACTGGTCTGGCGGCCCGTACCTTCCCACTAGGAGAGAAACAAAGCCATTGACTGCACTGACCATGGGGGACGCAGCTGCAAGTGTCCAGGCAGTGCTGCACACTTCAGAGCAGAAAGCAGGGCAAATCCACAAAATTCAAAGCCAAACATAAATTTTGACAGCTTTTGAGAATGTTTGGATTTCTCCTCTTACCATACTCAGTGGTTGCAAGCTTTGCTCAGTGGTTACAGGTTTGCTCAGGTTCAGGGCCTTGCTATAACATTGTTATTGTTTCACAAATCCAGATCATTGTTTGCTATTTAAAATGAAGCATGCATTATCCAACATCATTCATTATTTTGGCACAAACAATATACTATCAGCAAAGCACATGTTCCATCTCAGATCTCTAGCACTTTAAAAGCCCTCTGAATGCATCCAGTCTGTCCAGGACAATTAATGTGCAGGCCAGGTTCTGGAATACTTAACTGGCCTCATGCTAAAACACTTGGCATTACCTTTGATGTGTAGCCTTGGATAGGCATCTCTTGTCTCCATCCAGTTTCTGATGTTGTAATCAATCAGGAAAACAAATCCAACATGAAACTGTGTAGCTCTGAAACTGTTTGTGCTCTTTTGTTGTGTTCCCTGCCCTGAAACCCAGCACCACACTGCAGACTGGGGGTGTATCTGGATGGCTACTCATCCAAGGTTTATTATTCACTGGATCTGGTAATATTTGTAATTACATTTCTTGATAGTCAGGATTTTCCTATGCGGTTTCTTGATATAACATCTTGTGTTAATGGTTGGGGTTTAGGATAGAACTGTAGGATACCACATTAAAAAAAGCTTTTAAATAAATACTCAAGGTTCCTTAAGCCCTTTTTATCCAACATCACTATCACTGTTAATCAGTTCCTCCCTCCACCCCCTCCCCAAACCACCTGAAGGCAGGATCAGTGGTGATCAAAAGACATGTAGCATTTCTTAGTATTGAAATGATCACCTCTGCGAGATATGGTTTTTAATAATGAGTTTATTGTTGTTGCCTTGTGAATTATGGCTTTTCACTTCTCCTAAACCAAAACAAAACTTATTCGCAGGGTGCCACAGGAATAATTTTTAGACTGAAAAACAAGTGAGTTAGTGATCACAAACTGCTTGCTGCTTTGTGCAAGTGGCATTTGGTTTTTTACTTCTTTGAGGTTTGTTTTTAACCTAAGATGTTGAAAGATAACTTGTTCTTGTATGCTATGGAGCAGTAGTAGCTCCAGGTGGTATAGAAAGCACAGACCAAGATGTCGGGGAAAAAAATTTCAACTGTTTCAGTCTAATGATATAGACAGCAGGATGGTCACAATTTCTTGAAAGGAAAGAAGTTGGAGACTTTTCACTAATGGGATATAGCAATTACAAAGTATCCTAGCATTTTTCATTCTCCAATTTTATTTTCCCACCGTATATAAGTTATAAATTTTTTGTATTCATTAATAGGGTATAAAGATAATGCATATTTAAAAATCCTTGACAGTTATTCTGAAAGCAAACTCTTTAATGGTGCAGAGATATACTCTGGGAGTTTGTGGTGAAAACTACATTCTGTAGGACAGATTATTTTTCTGTGAGCTCTAAAATTCAAATGATTACTGTGTCATTGTGAAATATTGGAGAATCCCATCCAGGTCTAAGGTACAGTGTCTATTTCAAATATCAGGCTGATATTTCAAATCTCAGGCTGTGATATCAAAAGATGTACTTGAGAGGATCAGTACTTCAGAAATTCATCAAAAGGACAAGAATTGTAATCCCTTCCATTGTGCAGCTTCAGATATCAAAACTGCTCTTTACAGCTTCCAGAGGGCTTTGATGGTACTCATTTACTGTCTTCCTGCACTCTGCTTTCAAAGTTATGCCCTGAGAGCAAAACTTCTCATTTTAAGACCTGGATTTCAAAGTGCTCTAAAATCCACAGGCATCTCCAACATGTTTTGAAAATTGTTACACCTCACTAGGGCCAGAGGCATCATTATCCATGCAGGTCTGAAGTCGGTTGGTCTAACAGGTCTTCAGATAATACCCCTTCCTTTCAACCTTCCTAGGAGAACTGCATTTTATATTCCTGGAAATCCATTGGGATATGGTGATTGTCTTGAAAACTTAGTCATGACAATAACTGGAATATTTCACAGTGTAAATTTGGAGTAATTCCTCCCTCCCTGTGGAAGTGCTTAGCGATTTTTGATTCTTGATTTTTTATTTTTTTTTTGTAAACAAGTCAGAGAAATCTGAGTGTATGAAACCCATGAAATATGTGTATATTGCAGTCTGATCCTAAGCTTAATTCTTCAGCTAACCAAACTATTAAAATTTGGTAAACAGCCAGTTGAGAAATATTTAACGCTACTGATGGTTTAGAAAAAGTGAAACAAAATCAAAAATTACTTTTCTGATACTAGAACACAAATAATTTCTCTTCCTGTCAATAAATGCTTTCAATTCCTTCTCAAGTATTGCCTGTTTGATACATGTGATGCTGTACAAGCAAAGGAATAGATATGCCACAAATGTGCCACACAAGTAGTATGTGCTATGTGTTCATATACCTGTCTTTATATAAATGTATACACATACACTTACGCCCACATGCCCCTTCAAACTCACATAGGTATGTCCATGGACACAAATACATACACACACACAAGTGCACACAAAACTGCTTTGTTACTGTAACATTCTGAAATAACATACCAAAACCATTTTTCCTGGCTTATTGTGTAATCAGATTTTTAAGGCTTTTAATATGGTGCTTTTTTTTTTCTTTCTGATAACATTTCCCAGTATTTTCCACAATATAAACTGTGTCCTGTGTGTGTGTGCTTGACACTCACTGATTGCTTTGCACACTTGCCTATCAACACGTGCCTCCAGGTACACTGAGGTTGTCTGAGAGTACCACATTGCCACTCCACATATGGGAAACATGAGAAACTGAGTCATCATGCCAACCTAGCCTTCAGTAAAACAGTGTCAGAGATGGTACAACAACTTAAGGCTTGCCTGTGTCTCAATTCAGTGCTGATATTGTCTCTGAAGTTTGGACAACTTTGTATTATTCCACATTGTATGAATGTGTCAGTTTTTTATTTGAAATTTTTTGGACAATAGATCATTGTCATCATCATCATCAGATATATTACCCATACAAATCAATCTAAAGTCTATGAGGATTTTAGTAAATGCTTTCTATGTATCCTGTAGAGGCTCTCTCAACAGCAGGAACATGCAGCTATTGAGATCTGAAGCCTTAACCCTAAAATGAACTTCAAGGTGTTCCCACAGCAAAGGTGGAAATGCCCTAGCAGCAAAAGATACTTGAAAGATACTGATTGTCTCTAGCTGACATTCAGTAACAGAAATATATCTTAAGGCAAAATTAAAACATTCATTAAAGAGTGAAAATAAAACATCATTACAAAAAAAAATGAGGTTTCCCTCTTACTCTTTAGTAGTTACAAAACATTCTTCTGGTTCTTTAATTGCTGCTTGCAAAGGCTCTGTACTGAGTCATTTAGTTTCTGAAAGTAACAACAGTGTCCTAGCCTTCTTATTGGCTTTTACTCCTATGCCACCCACATTGAGCTCCAAATCTGGATCCAAGGATTGCTGAGCTATGAAGACTGCATTTGTGTAATTCTGCCAGCAACCACCCATATAACCTCAGAAGAATCAAAGAGAACTGAAGATATGCTGAAACATTCAAAAGCCATATGAACACCAACTACCGGGAGATGCTCACAAGCTTGTATTTTATATACATCCTGTTCGATTTTCTGGTTGGTCTTTTCAGGATGGAGGAGGATGGGAAGTGGTCAAAGACAACTCTTTTTATTTGGTCATTTAGCAAAGTGGAAGTTTTTTATTCTATCCAACTCCTCTCTAGAGGCTGGTAAGCCAAATCTCATCATTGTGCCACACTGCAGGACCAGAGAAGGACAGTTGCCACAGGATGAGTGTTGCCACGGGATGAAAAAATGTATTTTAACGGAGATGAGGACTAAAAACTGCTAATAATTATTAGCATGGTTATATTGTTTAGCCATTCCACAGTTGGCTTATTCACTGTCTAGTAATCATCTCTTCCTCGCTGGGTGTCTCCTTGCTGAAGAAAATGAAGAGATTTACCCAGGACCAGCAAGGGATCAAGGCAAGATGAGTGTAGCTTCAACATCAGCATCCTCACCTGCCTCTCTTTGCTTCACCCCTCACCCAGGGTGTTCCTGCGTCCAGTTTTGCATGACCTAGAGGAGTTCTGTCTTTAGGCTTGACAAATGAGGCTCTAAGGCTGGAAACAGTGTTTTTCACATCCAGAGTCTGGATTAAGTGTCCTGAGGATGGCATAGGCTCTGTAGTCCCAAAAAGCAGGATCTTCCAGGATACAGTTCACTCCTGAAGTGTATCCAGGTGGAGACTGCAGTTCTGTGCATGCAAAGCTCACTGGTTCATCTCTACATATGGAGAAGGTACATAATTATGCATCCAAATATGCAAACAGATCTCTGAATTGAAGACAGGAATGCAGAAAATTATGCAGAAAATTATGTAAAAGGCTCTTCCTAACTTTGTTTAACTGGAAATAGCAGTGATCTGGCACACCTGGGGACAAATGTTCTTCCAGATATGTTTCTAACCAGGTGCTTAACTCTCCCACCTTTACTTTCTGAGGCTTCATAAATTTTTTTAGTATTTAACTGCTCCTCTGTATTTTCTCACTCTTCCAAATTAAACAAAATTAGTTGATGAATTTCAATTTTAAGTACTGAATTTCTCATAATTTTTACTCCCTAACTCCCATGCATGAGCATAAGGCTGCATTGTCTGGGATGATTGGCTGAGTGGAAGATGTTGATTTGCAATAAGGATTTGCAATAAGGTATCCACTGGAAATTATAAACATAGAAATGTTTCCATGAGTCTTTGGTTTGTTAAAAGAATTGTGTTTAAAGCTGCTATCTTTAGATCCCAGATAGACATCACAGTATCACTTTAAGCAAATAACCGAGGCAGTGAAATGCTTTTTGGAGGGGGAGTGAAGGTTACATCCCGGCTAGTCAAGACAGTCAGCAGATTTTTGGAGTTTCGAAGGAAGGGAAAAAAACCCCGAAACTCACCCTTTATTATCTAAACAAATATTTTTTAATATTTCTGTGTAAGTGTGTTTATAGGAAATGTAATAAAAGTCAAATGAGTGAAGACAATAACTATGAGGACTTCACAGAGTGATTATTACTCAGAATTATTGTGAAATGTACCCATGGACACATGGTGCACCCGCCTGCCAGCATAAAAGAGAGAGGGTTTATATTAGCACTGAAGAGGGACATGAGTATCACACTGACTGTTTTCAGGTTGCATCCCAGTTACTGCAGCGTGGAAACCACTAACATACATGACACTTGCAAAAGTCATGGATGGTGTGGTAACATAGGACAGCAGCCCAGAAATCTGCATCTGATTTATTTTTTACTCATTGTTAGATGTCACTATGTTTAACATGACAGTTCACATCCCATGAGAGCTCTGTTTATAAAAGTTACACATATCAGAAAAATATGGAAGACATTTCCTTGTTCTTGCTTTTTTTTTTTTTGTCTCAATAGAATGTAGCCTTTCAGAACCAAAACCCTGGATGACACATGCAAACAAGCAGCTTCACAGATGTGCACATTCCTATTTGATCCTGGGTCCTGAATACTGCCAGTCAGGAATCAAATGCCAATTCTGATGCTCTGAAATTATTTGAGGAGGGAAATCCAGCCCACAGCTGTTCCACTGCTATGCAATGTAAAGAAGGAATCATCTGCTGTATATGGTCTGGTGAGAACTTCCTGCAGTATTTTGATGGCCAGACCACTTTTATCACAGATTTCTCTTTTATTGCTATGAGGACAATTTTTAGATCTTTATAATCACAGACTGAACAAGTAAGACCTTACCATTTTTTGCTTGTTTGTGTTATGCCATCTCTCTTCGCCACATTTTTTCCTTGCAACAGCATCGTGAAAGGCCTATTGAGCAGTAGGGTTGTGACATTAGGATCAAATCCCTTTGCTCACATTCCCCCATCTCCTCTGTAAGGGCTGAAATCTAAGTGACATGCAAAATTGTACAGAGCTTTGGAGCACTCACATTATACAAGATGCTGCTCCATAACAAGCACATTCTTGACTCCTGCTAAATCCAATGTGAAATGGTACTAAAGTCTCCATGGAGTATGGTGACCACATTTAATGCATTGCTTGTATTTTCTGCTCTTACTTCCATGCGCAATATTCATTAATTTTGGACAGCCTCTATTTTCTTGTCATCATCTAGAAGCCTGTACAGCCATGGACAAGATCTAGTCTATGCTGTATTCCTTAGTTCTGGATTGTTTTGCTTCCATGAACAGAAGCCAAAGACTTTTTTTCCACACAGTTGCTCTTCTGGATGCTGCACTGATGTACTGGCTGTATAACATTTCCAACCTAGTGCCGCTCACTGAGTAATTTCCACAGCCTATCCATTTTAGAAAGCAAGCATGATGATTTTCAGAGGAGCTGGTTCTGCTGCACTGCATCATTTTGTTGAGGCAACACAACTAAAAATTACAGGAGCAGAATTGATGGAAGACAAGGGACTTCAAAATTATACGCATTTTAAACATAAGAAGTGTGAGCTGGTAGGAAATTTGTTCTCATTGCTTTTGTTAGCATTGGCAGTTTCAGAAACAGACATGTTTTGATTGCCTCATTTACTTTTAACAACACTATTTGCAAGAGGAATACCATACTGCTGGAGCACCATGCCTTTGGGGTTGATTAGGTATAGTCTTCTGCACAAGACTTACAGAGATTGCATCGTGTTAAGAGAAAAAATGCACTAATATCAGTGTCGTGCAGAACTGCATCACTTTAGGGTACATGTATCTCTTTCTTTAATAGGAGAGAAGGCCCTTGTGCATTCTGGATCTTGTGAGTTTTAGCTGCCTACACTCAGTGTAAGTTGCTTTAACTTTTTTAATTCTGACAGCCACTACTGAGGACAACAGAGAAACTTTGCATCATCAGAGGATTTGTGTTGTTTGTTTTTCAACTAACAATAAACAAGTGGCATACAAATAAAATACCTTCTATTTTCTGTTTTTCAATCTCTATTGTATTTCTTGAGGTATCAATGGGTGTTGTTCTGATTTGTCATCCTGCCTCTCAGAAGAATGTCACCCCCTTTCCTTGCACAGTCAACTCTGGACTGTTTTGCTGCAGCAGACACTGACAGCCGTCTTCATCAGCCAGTAGATGTCATTGTGTTTCCACTGCAAAAGCACATCAAACATATTCATCTGGCTGCAAATGCCTGTCTGGTCCTGCAAACAATACTGTTGAGTATTTAGGATTGTCTCTACCCTGCAGCAAAATATTTGTTAAAAATGCTTAGCTAGAAAAGAGTGAAAATTAAGTTCCAAGCATTTGATAGCTGTGACTAACTAGTCAGAGTACCCTTGGCTTCAGCTAATGTAGTGCCAATGGTGTTATACAAACACAGCTTACTCAACAGGACACAAATCATTGTTAATAAACTATTACAAAAGATGCCAACAGAAGAAGATAGAAATAATGTCTCATGGATTAGAAAACTTCTTTAGGCAACCAGCTCATTCTGCTGTGAAGTCATCTGTTCTTCAGTACTCAGACAGGACTGAGAATTTATACTCCAGAACTTTTTAGACCTTCAGAGTGTAATGAAAAGAGGCTGTAGTCTGTTATTTTTCAGCTATTTTATTTTGGACTATGTTAACAGGTTCCAAATTTACATGATATAATATTTGTGATGTAATTTGGAAGTTCCATTTGAAGTCAAAACTTGGTAGTAATAGAGAAGGAAACACTTGGCAGTAGAACAAGAGGTAGGGTTTTCCAAAAAGTCTGACATATTTTTTATCAGTAACAACTCAAGAGAAATCATTTACCCATCATCTTGCGACATCCATGTTGCAAACTGGAAATGGCATAGAGACCTAAATTCCCTGCTGGCAGCAACCAGTGAGGCCCTGCTGGCTCTAACAACACAGGAGACACTTGACAGATTCAGCAGAGAGCTGGCCTTCTGCAGCGTGTTTTGAGTCCCAGGGGCCAGTGTGAAATTGAGTGAAGTCAACGGAAATCTTTTGCTTGTTGGCAATGGGCTATGGATGAAGCCATGAATCAGGTTTTCTGGAGGCTGGCGCAGCACATCTGTCTTGGGGTGAGGCAGCTGAAAGGCATAGGCTTGGATCTGAAAGGACAAGCTTCATTTCACAAATGTCTGCTCAGGCTTCACTAGCTCAGGAATAAGCTGAGGTGGCAAAAGAGAAACACTGTTCCTCCCTTAGAGTGGCTCATCCTCTTGCTTATTCATGGAAACATTTAAAACTCTTCCTGGACTGGGAGACTTTTGCACTGGTAGGTGACTGGTTTGGGTTGAGAGGGTCCTTTAAAGATCATCACATCCAAGGCCCTGCCATAGGCAGGGACATCTTTCACTAAATCAGGTTGCCCAAAGCCCCATACAGCTTGACCTTGAATACTTCTAACGGGGACAGTGCCCCCACAGAAAGGGACTTGTAGTGCTGGTGACAGCTGGCTGGACATGAGCCAGCCCTGTGCCCTGGTGGCCAAGAAGGCCAATGGCTCCTGGCCTGTGTCAGGAATGGTGTGGCCAGCAGGAGCAGGGAGGTCATTCTCCCCCTGTACTCGGCACTGGTGAGGCCACACCTGGAGTGCTGTGTCCAGTTCTGGGCCCTCAGTTTAGGAAGGACATTGAGACGCTTGAATGTGTCCAGAGGAGGCAACGAGGCTGGTGAGGGGCTTGGAACACAAACCCTGTGAGGAACGGCTGAGGGAGCTGGGGTTGTTTAGCCTGGAGAAAAGGAGACTCAGAAGTGACCTTATCACTCTCTACTTCTTGAGAGGTGGTTGTAGTCAGGTGGGGGTTGGTCTCTTCCATCAGGCAACCACTGGCAGAACAAGAAGACACAGTCTTAAGCTGCATCAAGGGAAGTTTAGGTTAGACATCAGGAAAAAATTCTTCACTGAAAGTGATTGGGCACTGGGATCATCTACCCAGGGAGGTGGTGGAGTCACCATCCCTGAACATGTTTATAAAAAGACTGGACGTGGCACTCAGTGCCATGGTTTAGTTGATGAGATGGCGTTGGTCATAGGTTGGACTTGATGACCTCAAAGGTCTTCTCCAATCTAGTTCATTCTGGGATTCTGTGGGTCACCCACAAGTATGGATGGGAACTGTGGCTGTTCCCAAGTTTGGATAGGAGGTGTATGGTATACATACAGAGGTCCTATAAATGAGCACCCCTTCGACTGTCTAGACAACCAAACTCTTGCACTTGCATGAACAAACAGACTGAGGTCCACAGGTACTACAGCAGTGTCCTCGGGGCTGTACAGTGACAGAATATGTTTAAGGATCACAGCAGCCTCACCTGCTGTCTTACAGATAAATTTACCTGCAACTTGAGCTATCCATGGTGCAGAACTAGTCTTTATTAATATTCCAAAGTATTCTCTTGCAAAAAAAAAATAAAATTTGTGACTAAACATCAACTTAAAAATTCATGGATCAGGCTACAGGTGGCATACCCATTTCCTACACACCATTCCACATTCCTGTTATACATGCTATGGCTGCTGGTTTTCCAAAGCACATGAAGGAAACTTTGTACTACTCAATTGAGAGCAGTCTCAGGCTTCTGAGCTCCCAGTGCTGTGCCTCCAGACTTTCACATTTACCTGGGATTTCTCATTCGAATAAGATCATTTAGAACTGCCCCTGGTAATTTTTTTGATCTACATCAGCTGATCCATAAATATCAAATAAAAAATATGCAGCACTGTCTTAAATAGTTGCATTCCCAGCTCACTACTTCCTCATCTGATTCCTCACAGTCTTGTTCCCTATCCCATGCATCCAGAGCTTGCTGGAACATTTATTTGAGGATTTAGCTGACTAAAAACACACCATCAATTTTTTTTCTTTCAGGTGCACATTTTTTCCCATACAACTGACTATGCCATTGCAGTGTGAAGGTGTAAAGGAGAAGAAAAATGTAAAGAATAAAATGTAAAGGAGAGGAAAATAGATCTCTGTTTTTCTATCTGCCTGAGGATATCCTCACAGAGGTGGAGACAGTGGCAAGATGGATATGGGAGCCCAAAATGCTGACTTTAATCTAGACTCCAGTAAGTGTCCTCTGTCTCATTTTTCTATCTAAAACAGTGGAGGTAATGCTATTCATTGTCTCGTTTCACCTAAGGAAAAACATTATCAAGTTTGTTAAGGCATTTCCATACTACAGAAACTAGAAAATTCCCACTTCTGCAGAAGACCATGGAGAAATAACTGATTCTACTTGTTGTACCAAATGCACTAGTTGTAAAGATCACTAATTTTAAAATTGCAGTAAAAATACTGACCTATCTCACTCCTTAAGCATGCCTTGGATATCCTCGCCAACACAAATGTTCCAATTCATTTTAAAAAAATAGTGGTTGATGATGTAATTAGAGCCTGTGTTAGAACACACTTCCAGAAGGGACATGAATGAATGCTTTCTGAATATTGCACATTTTGAAAAATCTAATTTTGCTGTATTTGGTTCTGCTGCTATTTAAATATTCTATAACTTTCAATGTAATTGTGCATGAGTTTGCATATATTTTCTTGCTTAGAGCAAATGCAAGTCTGGGAACGCTCAGGTGCAGGTGGAGGTCTTGCAGCAAGGTTCAGGTGTTAAGGAAACTACCCCAGCCTAACCATTCATTCTGAGACTCTCTGCCAGTCACATTCCCAAGACCAGAGACTGGGACTGCTGGGACTAAAGGTCCTTCAGAGAGGGCAGCTCCAGTGTGCCGACGGGAGGGCCACTTGACTCACTCCACACTCCACTCATACAGTCAGACCAGGTTTCCCTACCTCTAATTTTCCCAGAGCAGAGTCTTAGATGTCTAGTTCCATTTATTCACAGAGCAGTAACACAGAAACTGACAGAGCTGGTGTGTCTGAGGAGCACCCTCAACAAAGGAGTCTTCACCCATCTTCATCTACTTTGACATCCAAAAGGTCAGCAGTTCCCAGCTCCTGAAGTGTCTCTCAGTGTCCATTCACCTTGACCAGACCAGCTGTCACACATCTTTGTGGCCTTTGTTGTCTCAAAGGCTGACAGTCCTTTTGTCTTGTGCTCCCACACAGAGCTCAATCTGCATCTCAATCTGCATTTTGCAAGCCCAGCTACCTGGATGAGAGGAGTTCTCAACTCAGGGAACCAGGGACACCAGCCATGGCACCCAGGAATATACCTGATCCTGGGCTGGCTGCACTGCTGGCCTACATGGATGTCACTTCAAGAGCACCTCTGCCATCATAGATTCCCTCTAATCACAGGGGCCTCAGAAAGGCATCTGGCTTAGGCTTGTCACTTGGGATTCCTTTGCACACCCTGACTTGTGCAGCTGTGAATCTCTAAGACGCAGCACCAAGACTTAAGAAGAGATGTGTTGGAGGTTAGGGGTTCTTCCTTTTTTTATTTGTTTTCTGTTATTGTATTTTTCTCCAATTTCCTTTTATTTTTTACCTCTCTGGGTAGAACTAGACTCTCCTAAGTTTATTTTTTTTTTTTTTTAATTAAAGCAGTGTTGCTAATTCACAGAATCAGAGAAATATAGAATGGTTTAGGTTGGAAGGGACCTTAAAGATCACCTAGTTCCAACTGCCCTGCCTTGGGCAGAGACACCTTTCACTTCTCCAGCCTCCCTCTGCAGTTGGTACCACCATGGTCCCAACAAAATCCCATCACACCTTAAGAAGCTGGTCCAACACTGACAGGTCAAACCCTATTTGGTTCCTCCTACTGTCAGGTGGAGGTGTCTCAGTTCCCACCTGGGCACCTTGCTGCCCAGCTCAGGCACCTTTCAAGGAACCAAAGATGATGGACTGGCTCCTGACTCCTGGTGAGTGCCGTGCCCACTTTTGCTAGCCATAACAGCAGTCTGTGAATCCACCAGGCTCTGCATCCTCCAGTTGCAGGGTAGCTTTACCTATAACTTGAATCTCTTGACCATTTGTAAAAGATAGAAAATATAATATTTTGCAACAGATGAAAATTTACCAAAAAAAATCTGTTCATAGTCATGCATAATACTTAATCTTTAGTGAAGTTATTTGTAATCATGTTAATAACCTGTTTATTCTAGTCGTTCTTAGTATAGCATCACCACAAAAGCCTCTTGGTGTGCTCAGTGTGCAAAGTCAGTTGAGGTGCTATAATGATGTCGAAATGAAATGCTGTCAGTGCAAATCCATAAAATGACATAACAGTGTCAGAAATGAAAGAGAATCATATCAGTGTGTTCCAGCAGCACTCAAAAATTTGTGAAACGAAAGGGTGCCACAATTGGGGGACAATGTTTGTTATGACAGAAATGTGCAAGAAGCTAAAAAGGGAAACTGTGTTTGCCAGCCACATCACTTTTTAATCCAGCAGATTCATGAAGAAGTTGTGCTAATTTCCTCTATAAATATCTCAGTGAGCAGAACAGTGCTTTTTGTTGCAGAAAGTGATTTTTAACTGGTTGCAACTCCAGGTTTCTTCTGAAAGGGAATAGAAAGGTTCACTGCATTGTTTGTGTAAGTAAACAGTCATTTTTTCTTTTGAAAGAGAGAGAAAGAAAAACAAAATGCTTCTTTATCCAGTTATCCTCCTTAAGGAAACTCACATTCCATGACTCAAATACCATCCTAAAGAAAGGACTCTCTAGGCATAGCAGGATAGGACAAATCTATCCCTATATCTACTTTTTCTGTTTTTAATGGTTACAAGTGCCTAGAAATTCACACATCCTTTGAGGAATGATCAGTTTTTTGCAGCTGTTCACCTCCTTATGCTGTCACATCATACTCAGCAATAAAACTTGAGGCAGAAGAAGGAGGGATGAAGAGCCAGTTTCCAAGTTGGTGACGTTCAGCAACTGTCTGGGCATTGTTTGGCCCATGGGAGGTGGTGGGCCTTTGCTTTGCTTGCTGTTTTTGTCTCTTCACGAATGAAACTACCTTTGCACCTTGGGAGTTCTTTTGTTCTTTCTGCTCTTCCTGTTTCCCCTGGGTGGGGGAAGTGAGTGAGCAGCAGTGTGGGTACTGAGATGCTGGACAAGGCCAGCCCACCAGGGATGTGAACTGAGTTAAACAAACACCTCCCAAGTTTAAGGAATAGCTTGCGTTTACCTTATTAAGCTTTGATACAGACTTTGCTAAGCTCTCTCATAACCAAAACTATTTCTAAACACTTCTCAAAGTCCCATTTAAAGCCAGGTGTTGTGGAGGATGTAGTAAAGTGTGACATGCTAGAAGAGCAAGCCACCAGCTTCATCTACTGCAGCACAGACACAAAATTTCATCTGGTGGCTCTTATCCAATGACAAAACTAGAGCTCATGATGATAAGCTGAGATTTTGCAGAAGATGGGTGCTGACCTGACTTGACTTCTGGGGAAGGCTATGGTTAAGATCTCCTTGCACCAGTGGGAGCAGCCTGGCTCCAAAACACTTTTGACATGATTTTTCTGATGGCAATGAATTTGCCATGACATTTGCTTAGACTATGGTGTCTGAGGTTTAATTATCTTCATTATTAAGAAGAGTTGTGACACTTCTCTTTGGAGTATTCTGACTTCAGATTCTCCTGAGAACATGCTACACTTGTCCCTGTGACTGAATACCTGTTCATAGTGCCTGGGGTGGCATTCATGCCAGACAATGGGTTTAACTAAGAGTTTGAAGACTCAAACACTAAACTCGTGGAATATATGCACACAGAACAAAAACACCTTTATTTGATGGTTCTTGGTGGTTGTCCTGGTTTATATGCCCTTAGAGTGCTAAATATTCAGACTCTATTATAGGTAATCTGGAAATTACTCCTGACAGGTTATATTAGCTTACATTATCTGTAAGATATCCATCTGTATCCTAAACACTTGAGTGTGACCATATTCTTGATAGAAGTTC
This sequence comes from Pseudopodoces humilis, assembly GCF_049639895.1. NCBI lineage: Eukaryota > Metazoa > Chordata > Aves > Passeriformes > Paridae > Pseudopodoces > Pseudopodoces humilis. The sequence goes on from NC_142200.1 coordinate 127,037,291, forward strand.
AGGGTTTCATCCACACAGCTGTCCCATAATGTCTCTCCTAGGAGAGTGATCCCACCTTGAGATACATCCAGTCCTTCTTCATGTCAGCAATGGAAGCTGAAGGTACTGGCCTAGACTTGAAACCTGAACTTTATGTGGCTAAAATAAGGCAAGCTGCAAAGACCATGTTAATGAAGGTTAATTGACCAGATTATGCCCAAAGTTCATGGGCAGAACCTTCAAACAAGACAAAAGAAATTGCCTAAAGTTTAAGCTGCTGAGAACTTTTAGAATCACAGAATCATAGAATCATGGAATAGTTTGGGTTGGAGGTACCTTAAAGATCATTTAGTTCCGATCTCCCTGCCATGGGCAGGGACACCTTTCACTAGACCAGGGTGCTCAAAGCTGCCTCCAGCCTGGCCTTGAACACTTCCATGGATGGGGCCATGCCCAGCTTCTCTGTCCCAGTGTCTCACCACAGTAAAGGATTCCTTCCACCTAGATACCATAAATGTCCCTTCTTTCAGTTTGAGCCATTACTTCTTGTCCTGTCACTGCAGTTCCTGACAAAGAGTCCCTCTCTGGCTTCCCTGCAGGGCCCCTCCAGATGCTGGAAGGTTGCTGTGAGGTCTCTGCACAACCTTCTCTTTTTCTGAACAGCCCCAACTTTCTCAGCCTGTCTTCATGAGGGAGGTGCTCCAGTCTCCTTACCAGCTTCATGACCCTCCTTTTCCATGTGCCTGTTTGCTCTCAGGGCTAATGCTTCATTGGCCAGTGTTTGATTTAAAGAATAAAGTAGGTTCCAATCACTTTTTTTCAGACAAGGTTTTTTTCTAACAAAAACTGTAAATTTGATTAGACAGAAATATTTCATCACTAGATTTCTGAAGTTTTTATCTTCAGCTGTCCATACTGAGGAAAAAAAAAAAAAAAGACAAAGTAGTATGAAAGCCTGGAAAGTCCATCTTGATGTTTTACAACACATTTTTATTCCATGATTACATAATTTATTTCATTTCCTTTATACTAAATGAAAGAACTGAAAGAAACACTTGAAGTTAAAATAAAATATTTCATTTCAGTCAGGAAAAATGTATGTTTTACATGACCCAAAAATTTTATCAGAATTTCTGATTCCTATGGCATTTGGAATAATTATTGAGTGATAATTCAAAGTTTTTACAAGATCCATATAACTTTCTGGTGAAATAAAATCCTACCTAAAGATGTCTGAACTTTTTGAAAAGTGGTTACATCATATTAGCAATGGCTGAAAATCAGAAAGTAATACTGATAACTTCAAGGGAAAGATAATTTTCAGCAGTGAATTTGCACCTTCTTTCTTCTACAGAAATGGTGGTAAAAATAAAAAAATTTCAGTATCATTTCTCAACAGATATTCAAGTAGATTAAAACTCTCCAGGAAATCTCTGAAGGTGTTGCTGATTTCAACTAAAAAACATTTTTCAGATATTTTCAATTTTGACTTCTTTTATTTTATTTTAAATTATTTTCATTTTACCAGGAATAGTTTATTACGCTATTTTTTATGTAAAATATGCTCCCCAAAGTAGTAAAAAAAGTGTAAAATCATGATTCACTTTGTGTTAAAATGGGGATCTGTTTTAAAACTTTTCAATTAAAATTTGGATTTCTTCAAGAAAGTTTGAATATTCTTTTTTTTCCCCCCTGTATGAACAGAATTTTCACTCAGAGAAATCCTCCAACATCTTATGTACATTTATATATTTTAAAAGTATGTCTATTGTTGTGTCAAATGTGTCTCACTGGAAAAAGCTATTGACTTTTCCATTCTATTTCTTTAATTTTCCACTACTCTTGTGTATTATAATACTCCAGGTAGGTGCTGTGTGTGCTTCTGATTATGCTGTGTTACACAGCAGGGAAACCTCTTAGCTCAGACTGGTTGCCTGGTTGAGAAAAAAAAAACCAACACATTTAAGGCTGTAAACACAGCTGTGGAAGAAATATTTTCTATTTCCTTGCTGTTTGTTTTAATGTACTAAAAAGACATAATTACAGAAGTTTGCAAAAATGCCAAAGTGTAAAACACAATAGTAGTTTGGTCCGTGTGTTTCTATTATATGTCTATATGTAGCTTTAAACAGTCCAAGAAAATCTTTAGAAATGGTTCCTCTACTTTACACTCTGATTTGCCCTCATAAATAAAGTACAAGATTTTCAGAAAAAATAATTTAAAAGTAATCTCACAGCTACACTGGTATTAAGAAGTGTTTAAATCTTGCTCTTGCCATTTTTCATGTCAGCATGAAGATTTGTGTTTCTATTGTTTCCTTTTTGACTCTGTGCAAACACTTTAAAGATAGGAAATTTGCAGATCTGTGGAAAAAAAAAAAGAGAATAGAGGGTTTGTAAATCTAACCACTGCAACTTCATTTGAAGAAAATGAAATCTGAACTCTGAAAGAGGACAATGCCTTTTTTTTTCAGCTTGCAAAGAAGTAGAGTAATGCAATCCCTTTTATTTCCTATTTAAATAAAGGCTGAAGCATTTTCATCTGTGGCGTGTAAAGACTGCTTTGCAAAGAATAAATTCAGAGCACACGCATTGTAAGTATTTGCCAAGAGCACTGGGTTTATATTGGTTGAGTAAACAGCACTATAATATTACAATTATAAAAACAAAATGTGCAGAAAAATTAGATTCTCACTCTTTTGTTAACACTCTATTAGTTCCTGAAGTCCTAGTGAGAAAAGATTAAATGTGCAGCCCTCAATAAAGAGCTCTGCTCCATTCAAGCTGCAACACCACCAATTACTTCACCGAAAAAAAACCCTACATTTGATAGAGATCCTTACTCCAAATCCTGTGTATGGACCCCTGAAGCCATCTCCCCTGAAATCCTATGTAAAATAACACTAATGACATCCTGGTCACTTCAGTCTATGGAATATTTCACCTTTTATATCATAGTGTGAGAGTAAACAAAGGGCTTCATAAAGTTCTTTTGACTGTGGCTGGAAAGACTCACACTGGCACCAGTGCACATTTGGATGACACTACCATCCTTTCACTCCACCCACAACTATTATTTCTTTGCCCAGAATTGTTGTAATGTGACTGCTCCCCTTCATAATCTCTGCATTTTATCTAGCTTCTTTTCCAAAGCCAGAGAGGATAATTGTCATCTTTTGTATAACACAGCAAAAAAGACTGAGGACAGGCTTAAGGGCAATGGCTTTCTCAGTCTATCCGTACCTTCTCTAGACTGCAAGTTCACTGAGGCAGAGAGCAACAGCAAGCATGACAAGGTTTTCTCAGCAGCCTCAATTCACTAACAAGTGACAGAGGAAGAAAAAATTTTATATCGAACGCATCACAGTGGAGTCCTCCAGCAAAATGGGGTGAAGAAAGGACAGCTGAGAGCCAAGCAGGAGTGTTGCAATGAATAGGGTAAGGCAGAATCTACAGCTCCGTCGCTCCAGGTACTGAACCAGGAGAGGGAACGTGGGCACACAAAACTTCCGTCCACTCCCACTGAAGCCAATGGAAACCCTTTCTATTGCTTTAGCAGGACATGGGTCATGGTGGTGGTTTGTGTCAGGTGGGTTCCCCGCGGAGATCAGGGAAGAAGGAAGATGTGACCATTCACACCTTGTTGTAAAGAGCTGTAGGGTTTACTGCTGTTCCTTCAAGTGATGAAAAGTCACAAAGCCAGGCATCATCAAGCACACACCCTATCCAATACTGAATAATTCTGAAATCAGGGTGGTGCCATCTTGTTTGGCAGCATGTGAGGAAAAAGTGGAACTTTTTATGAAACTGACAAAAAGATTTGAAGGCCAGAAGGGAACACAGCAATCATTTGCTCTGGTTTCCTGTACAGCATAAACCATACAACCTTGTCTGGCCATGTCTCCATCATTCTTTCTTCTGCTGCTTGATCCAAAGATCTCACTTGGAATAGGAGGCATCTTCATGAAAAAGTATGATGAGTCATGCAGAAGCAACCATAACCTTTTGGACTTTTTTTCAAAAATTAATTTATGCTTTCTGAAAGAAGAAAGAAAAATTGTAAAACACACCTTATTTCTCTTATTAATCAAAATGTATTTTCACTTAAATATCTTTAATTAAAATTATTTTCCTTCTGTAGCTATCCACCCAGGGGATACTCTTCCTCAAAATATGTGTCTGCATATTCAAAATCTGCCCCTGAAGAAAACCACCTTATTTCTCATTTCCAAACCAAGGCATTTTCTTAATAATAAAAGAACTAGCAGGCTTGCATAAGCACAAATTATACAGCCCCAAGAGCTATTTTTCAGTCACTGACTAGAGAACATTGTGACGAAGAAGTCTTAGCTGAAGAAGAAAATAACCTCAATTTTTCCAATAAATTAAGATCTTCACAGGAATGTAAAATGAATCTTAAAGCAGAGAATCTTGATGTTTCTTGCAGCAGGCCCTCTTTCAAGGACAAAGATGTAATTCAAAGATGAAAAAATGAATACCAGAAAAAGAAAAGTCTTTTCCTCTGTGCTTATAAATATGGTGGTGACCTTATAGAGCCCCTTGAAGAGACAGCAGTGACAACGCAGCCAGTGACATCCAACTTCCCTGCAGGGCTGCTTGCAGCTGCAGACTGGATTCTGAAAGATGAAAGAGAAGAAGGTTCCCCTGTACCGCATAGGGTACTTTTAGAAGACCAAGTCTGAATTATGGTAGTGTGCATTTCAGTGAAGGACATAAAACCTAAGGCAGGAGATGAGATGAAATAAAATAATGTATGTAATTCCCTGGAATTACATGGGGAAAGCCAAGCATATATTTACTTTAGAAGTATTATTAAAAAGGCAAAGCTATAGCTGAAGAACTGGACATAACTTGGGTTTTATGACAGATGCATGTTTTAAGTCATTTTGTAGATATATTCTGCTGCTAGCTAGGATATATGCATTGTTGGTGAATACACATTGATAAACTTAGTAGGTAAGGCCAGGCAGACCACGTAAGAAATAAGTAATAGAAACAAAACCATATGACAAGACACGTGCATTTGCCATTTTAATCTTTGACCTGCAAGGTGTCCTTATCCATTGTTCAGTGTCCCTTCTCATATTCACTGTTCCCTCCATTTAATTGCTGTTGTTAATTTCTTCATGGATTTGTGTAAGGTTTAACACTGCCTGACTCGAGCTGATTGCACAGGCATTAGCTAAGCAGGAGTTTTCAAGATTTTTTCCTAAGGCTGCCATCATCTGCAAATCCTTCAAGGTCTAAATTATAAAAGTTTGGCTGACCTCTGTAGGAAAACAACATATTAGATCATTATGAAAAGAGTAAAAGGAAAATTGGAAGCTTAATTCCTGAGATTTGTAAGTTAAAATCCACAAGGGCCCGGAGGCGGGCTTCCCTGAGCCCCTCAGCCAGCAGCCGTGCCCTGCCCTGCCCTGCTGAAAGCACACCAAAGGGCCTGAAGAGCTGTGCCTCGAATTCTTTGAGCGGTCATCTTTTAACAGAGATGTCAGAGGTCTAGGAAAGCATTCCTGTGGCATTGGGATGCAAAGGGATTTATCTCACATCTGAAGTCCCGCAGAGAGGCAGCAACCCTGCTCCTATCTGAGAGGCCGACAAGTGAGTTACAGCTGAAGGAGATGTGACAGGCGAGAGAAAATAAGCAGAGTGAATGCCTGTGCTGGAGATGAATCAACCCTCTTCCTCGAGGAGCAACTGCCTTTGGCTACCCAGAGCTAAGAGCTACAGTAATAAATTTTAAGGCCTGAAAAGATCATTACAGTCATCCAGCCCAGCTGCCCACTCATCCAGGATGCTGAATTTCCTGAAGTCGTTCATGCCTGCCCCTCCTGCTGCCACAGCTGAGGTCCTTTCCTCCCCTGCTCTTGGTTGGAGGCCCTTCCCAGTATGTCACTGCCATCACTGTCTGCCGTGCCAGATGTCTGCAGTGCCCTCCCTATGGCACCGCTGCTGGGCAGCGAGAGCAGCTAGAACAAATATTTTCCCTGTAGCATTTCTGGCAAAGAGAAATTTTACATTCAGCTCTCCAGTGGTGCTGGCTCATGCTCTGCATCAGAGCAGCAGCTCCAGCAGCAGCTTTGACCCTGCAGCTCCAGATCCATGCTCAAACATCTGTTATGGAAACTTCAGGAAACTGTGCAGGGAGCCATGCTTCTGCAGTTCTCACTGCTGACCCAAACTGCAGATCTGGAGAGGGCTCCATCTGACTTGTGTCTTGGCTTTATTTGAAACCACTGGGCCTCACATCAATTGAAGCAACTCCATTGGGAGAAGTTTTCTGATGGTGGCTCGCTGCTCCTTAGAAAGAGGCCAGTGTTATATTGCAATGGAAGCATATGGGCTGGAAATGGAAAAAAAAGACTAGGACAGACTTTTCCTGAAACATCCTACCCAGCTCAGAGCACATCTCCATATTTGTTGAATGGAAGAATAATATGAATTCCCCATCTGCCCCATGAGCTCATGTGGACAGAACTCCAAAACGTAAAGGAATGGTCGAGTTCATTGAATATTTCCCTTTCTGGAGGAGCTGACTGTGACTCAATGGGGACTGTGAAGCAATGCCCTGCCTTGGGAAGGTTGTGATGCATCAAGAAACACCTAAGCAACCCCTCAGCAACCCTGGAACACATGCCCTGAGAAAGGAGGGAAGGCGGGATGCAGGCAGGAGTCTTGCGTCTTCAGGAATCTCTTAACATCATCTTGTCCCCCGCATTTGACTCAGGCTGCTACAGCTGACCTTAACAAGAAGCCCTAGCTCCCCTCTTCACTCACACTGCTGCAATTTGGGGGAAATAGGTGCAAGCATACGCTTTTTCCTGTCAGCAGCTCCTTGGCAACTGAAAGAGACGGTCACAGGTTGCCCTAAAAAAGCAAATTCTAATTCCTAACATTGTATGTCATGGTTTTTATGTGCTGTACAATTTACAGGCTGGACAAGCGAGGCCAGCAGAGCCTAGTCTGTGGCCAAGCCTGGCAGTGAATCCATCAGCTATGGAAATGCCAAAGTGACAGGTTTGCTTCATTAACTGGAGGCCTGGTGTTTTTTGGGCACACACAAGAAACTGGAAGAGAAAGGCTGTTCCAGGGGTGGGAAATGACCCTTTTAGACGGATGACCATTTTGGATGGATGACTAAAACAATGCCTGAACCAGTGTTTGAGGGACCACACAGGCTTTGATCCCAAGTTCACATGTGCATCCTTCCATCAACACAAATGGTGACCTTCACAGGAACACAAACATCCTTTCTTTTGGGAGTGACTTAAGTTCCCCAAAGCAGAGCATGTCGTGCCTAGGTGGAGACATGCCCATTTTCCTCTCCCTGAGCAAGCTGTACCCAAAGCCAAAGGCTCTTCAGAAAGCTACTGAAATGTGAGCAAAAAGTCTTAGATGCCTTCCCTGAGTTTCCTGTCAGGTTTATTTCTCCTTCCTGGCTTGCAATTGCTGCTTTACAAAATCCTTTACTGCATTTCTTCCTTTCTCACGGTCTTGTGAACATCCTTCTGGGTAGCTCACTAGCCCTCTCACTGGATCCCCGATAGCTTTTACCCATACTGAGTTACAAGACTTTTTTACTTTGCAGCAGAATTTTTTTGGCCTTAGGTGAGAATACAGGGACTTTCAGTCCCTTTGCCTCTTCATTCTGAAAACACTCCCCTAGATAAACAAGTCCTAAGCCCAAGATGAGGAAAGTCCTCAGTTGCTGAAGTTGCTGAATGGCAATCACAATTTTCTAATGCTGTAAAACAAGAGTTAATCCGTGTTTCCACTGCGGAGGGCTGTTTGGGGCTTTTTTTTTAAGGAAGGGAAAAAATTTCCTTTCATTCTTTGCCAGCAATTTCCATGCAAATAAAGTTTCCCAGCAAAAACTCGGTGCCGAAGAGAGAATATTTTATCCAGAAAGTGAAAGATTTTCTGTGAACAATTGCAAGATTTTTTCCAAAAGTCTGAGAGGCTCATCCGAAATATTTCTCTCGTTGGCTGGAAACAAAGCGCTGCAGAGCGAGAGGGGTCGGAGAAACCTCTGGGTTTCAGAGGTTCAGCCGGTGGGGATACTCCCGAGCCAGGACCGGGGCAGGGCGGGGCGGCCGGCGGGCACCGGCCGGGACGCAGCGCCCGGCTCGCCGTGGGGCTCGGTCGGGGCCCCAGCGCCGCCCCCGCGGCAGCTCCCAGGCGCGGGCGGGAACAATCGCCGCGTTGCCCTGCCGCGCCCGCCGGCCCGGCGGCTCCCGCGCCCCGGCCCCCGTGCCCTGAGGGGCCAGCGCTGGCGGGGCCGCCCGGCTCCGCGCCCGCCGCCGCCGCTCAGTCTGGCCCCGGCGGGGGCGGCGGCGGCGGCGGGGCGGGAGGGGCGGTGGCGCGCAGGTAACGCGGGCGGCGCTGCGGGCCCGCGGCCACGGCGGGGCGCTCGTGCCACGGGCACGGCCCGCGCGCCCCGCGCCGGCAGCGGCTGCCGCGGACACACGGACACACGGACACACGGACATACGGACATACGGACACAGCAGCGCCCACCTCCCCCGAGGGTCAGCCGGGCTCGGGCCCGAACGGGCCGCGGGGGCCCCGGGCAGCCGCTCAGGAGACGCGGCGGGCATGTGCCGGTAAACAATGACCTTATTGTGAAATGGAAAACAGACTCCGGCTCCCTCCGAACCGCCCGCTCCCACCGGATGTGTTAAATAAAAACCGCTGGGGGAAAACAGCAGAAAGGCAAGAAAATCGGGTTCGGGCTGGGAAGGACGGGGGGCAGGAAACCCGCAAACTGCCGGATTTGTGTGCCCTCAGCCCGGTAATCCTCGCACGGACTGCGGATGCCTTCAGAAAAAAAAATCTGCTTGGGGGATTTGCGGTTGGTTGGATCTGTTGGGCTTCTGCCTTTTTTTCCCCTCTTAATATCGAAGCTTTTTTTTTTTTTTTTTTTTTTGTCCCCTGCCCAGCTACTGTATAAAACAAGAGGAAACTTTCTCTGCTGCAGAGATCCAGATTTCCCCCGTGAGCTGTACAGGCAGCCTGTCGGGAGGGCTTGGCCGGGACCCGCCGCGGCTCCAGAGCTGCCGGGGCTGGGTGCGAGACCGGAGCCCAGCTCCTCTCCGTTCTCTCCCCTAAAACGGCACCTTCCTGCCCGGACGTGTTGAAGTGCAGTGCCCTGGAATTTACGGCACAAATGGGCTTTCCTCCCCCTCTCCCCCTCTTCGTCTGCTTAAAACCTCTACCGTCCCTTCCAGCTAGATGCAAACTGGGAGCTTTAATAAACTTGCTCTCCCTTTCCCCAGTCGTAGACATATATCCCTCTCCGGTTCCTCTCTTTACAAGAAAAAAAAAAAAAAAAAAAAAAAATATAGAGGGGGTAGAGATATTTCCAGTGGATTTAAGTAAGTGATTCATGTAATGAAATGCTTAGGGATTTGTTTAATGTGATTTTATATGAGCTGTGGACATTTCCAAAGCAAACAATAAGTTCAAGTACAACATGCACGGTTGTGTTACAAGTGTTACTCAGTTGGCTGGGAGATCTTCGGTGAGCAAACAGGCTAAATCTGGAGAGTAAACAACTTCAGAAAAATCTACAACTCCAGGTCACTGAAAACAGCCTTTTATTTGTTTTCCTTAGTGTCTAGTAAAATTTGATCCTTTCTTTTTTTTCGCAACACTGCTGTAAAATCAGCAGGGCCGGGCATCACCAGCCCGTGGCTCTCCCCGGCCCAGACACAGAGCGCGTTGCTGGGACCTGGGTGCGTAGATGGGCTCGAGAAAACGGGTGCAGGTGAAGGAGGGTGCTGCTGGCCGGAGTGCTGTGGGGAGGATACCCCCGCATAGCGCCAGTCACTTACTTCTATGGGGCTGTCACCCGGAAAGCGGGCTCTTGCGACAGCCTCCGAGTGGAGAAGCCCCACGACGGCCTCACAGTGGTCCTTCCCACTCGAGAGGGTGATTCGAGCTCCCTTCGTGAGGGGCTTCTGACCCTGGGCCGGAGGCGGACCAGACGGTGAGCATCGCCCCGGGGGGATGAGGAGCGCACGCTTGTGGGGTCGAGTGGTCACAAGCGCACCTGGAGGGGCGCCAGAGCTAGCGAGAGAGTCGGGGACTCTCCGGCCACGGGCATCGTGCCACGGGCAGGTCGCTTTTCACGAATTCCGCGGGATGGGTGACCCTAGGCCGTATGGTACCACTAGTAGCTCCCCCACCCCTCCACGGCAGGGCTTTATGCCGGGAGTCTCCCGCTGGCTCCGGGCCGTGCTAGGGTCTTGGAAATGCAGGAAATGATGTAACTAAAATTCAAGGTACTTGGGGGTAATAGGGTTTGCTGTATTTAGCGCGGAGGTCCGGACGTTTCCGCGGGAAAGGAGGACGGTCCGAGGGAAACAGCACGGTCAGACGCTAATGGCTATTGTCACCGGATCAGAAATCGAGTTGGGAACCAGGAGCACCCGGTGCGGTGTTCCCAAGCCATCAACGTAGCCAAGGGGGATCGGACGGCAAATCCGAGCGGCGTGGCTGCAGCCCTCCCCCAGGCTCCCCCAGGGCGCTGCGGGCGGAGGTGCGGGGACACGGGGCTGCAGGGCGGCGGGGCTGGCCGAGCCCCCTCGCAGGCTGCAGGGGTGGGGGGAGCAGGAAACCTCCCAATCGCGACGCTCCGAGTCGGAGATTGCTGTTGGTATTCACTTTAAAAAGAGGTTGAATGGGACTTTTTTTTTCCCTTTTTTTTTTCTCCTCTTTTTTTTTTTTTTTTTTTTTTTTTTTTTTTTTTTTTTTTTGCCAAAGCTTTGTTGTGCTAAACTAGTTGGACGAGTTAGGGTGTCGCTGCTCCCGATTGCTCTGGCCAATGGAACCCGATCCACCCTGCTGTGCGTAAGAGCGCAATTAAGGATTTAACCAAGCCTATGCTGCGCCCCAGCCAGCAGTCTGCCGGAGACAGACACCGCGCCGCAGCCTCCTCCCCCAGACATGTCTGCTTAGACCCGAGCAGCCCCGCCGCCAGCCCCAGCCCGCCGCCGGCTCCGAGCTATGACAGGAGTATTTGACAGAAGGGTCCCCAACATCAGATCCGGCGACTTCCAAGCTCCTTTCCAGACGGCTGCAGCCATGCACCACCCGTCCCAGGAATCTCCCACTTTACCCGAGTCCTCCGCTACGGATTCCGACTACTACAGCCCGGCGGGGGGAGCCCCGCACGGCTACTGCTCGCCTACCTCGGCTTCCTACGGCAAAGCGCTCAATCCCTACCAGTATCAGTACCACGGCATGAACGGATCTGCCGGGAACTATCCTGCCAAAGCCTATGCAGACTACAGCTACGCCAGCCCCTACCACCAGTACAGCGGGGCTTACAACCGCGTCCAGAGCTCCGCCAGCCAGCCAGGTGAGGGCCGGGGGCCGGGGGTGTGCGGGAAACTCCCGCGGCTTTGGGGAGGCTGGGGGATCGCGCCCCGGCAGATCCCTGACCCACGGACCACGGGGATGCGGCTTTGCCTGAATCAGAAGGGAAACTAAAAATAAAGAAATAAATAGAAAAAAAAAAAAAAAAGAAAATTGGGAGGGGAAGAAAAGTGGAGAACTGGTTTACTGCTCTACTTCTTTTGACCAGCCCGCATGATCTAAACTACAGATCGTAGGACTAGTGCTTTAGCGCTTCTGTCAGCTGTCCCCGGGCCCCCACGGCTACCTCCCTCCTCCTTCTCCCCGCAGGAAGAGGGAGAAAATAGCCGAGCCTTGTTGCGTGTCTCAAACTCAGGTTCGCGGTGTTGAAGAAAGTTTCCTTCCCCCTGTGCTGGAGGGGTGGGGGAGGAGACTGGGAGGGGGAGACCAGCCGTGGCGGGGCCGCGAAGCCGGGAGGGTTTTTCACCAGAAAACGTCGTGGTTTTAGTGTTTTACTTCTTTGTAACTTGCTGTAGGGGAGAAAAAAGAAAAAAAGAAAAAAAGAAAAAAAGGAAAAAAAAAAGAAAAAAATAAGAAGGGGTCAGGGAGGAAAAAAAAAAACAAAACAACAATCCCGTGGTAAAGCCAAGCAGCTGGGGCTTGGCTGGGACGAGTGCGGTCTCGGCGGCGCTTGGGGACACGCCGGCGGGGGCATGGGGATGGCGCGGGCGTGCGGAGGAAGTGGTCGATGCCTTGGGTCCGACCCGCTCCGGACAGAGCTCTTCCCAGCAGGACCCCAACCATCCTCCCAACACCCGCGGCGGCCGCGCATGCCCTACGCTCCCTCCCGCGCAGTTCTGCGCGCCCGGCAGGATGCCCGGGGCGGGCGTGAGAGGCGGAGGAGGAGAGCCGGGGGTGGCCGAAGCCGATGTGGAGGGAGCGGGTTCCTCCCCCTCGTCTCACCGCGGGGAGCTGGCGGAGGCTGCGCGGGGCCGCCGCCCGGCTGCGGGAGCCCCGGGGGGAGCCGCAGGGGCCCGTCGGGCCGGCGCCGCTGCCCGGCCCGGCCCGGCCCGCAGGCGGGATGCCGCCCCGGCGGCGCAGGCTGCGCGGCGCGGAGCGGAGCCTGTCCCTAGCTTAACGTGTGCGTCTCTCTCCCGCTCTTGCGCCCGTGCAGAGAAGGAGGTGGCGGAACCCGAGGTGCGGATGGTGAACGGCAAACCAAAGAAAGTGCGCAAACCCCGGACTATTTATTCCAGCTTTCAGCTGGCAGCGTTGCAGAGGAGGTTTCAGAAGACCCAGTACCTCGCCCTGCCCGAGCGGGCCGAGCTGGCAGCCTCCCTGGGACTCACGCAAACACAGGTACGGCGAGCGGTTCTGCTCGGCTCGGCCCGGCGGGTCCAGAACCGGGGCACACCCCGGAGCGGCGGGAAGGGCTGGATCGGCCCCGCGGAGGGGCGGGAGGGCGGCGGGGCGCCGCAGCCGCGAAGCACCGGCTTGCCAGGCGGGCATTAATGGTGTCGCTTTCCCTCCCCACTCCCTCTTTCCTTCCTTCTCCTCTCCTCTTCTCCTGCCCCGCTCCCAGGTGAAAATCTGGTTTCAGAATAAAAGATCCAAGATCAAGAAGATCATGAAAAACGGGGAGATGCCTCCGGAGCACAGCCCCAGCTCCAGCGACCCCATGGCCTGCAACTCTCCACAGTCACCTGCGGTTTGGGAACCTCAGGGCTCGTCCCGCTCCCTCAGCCACCATGCCCATGCACACGCTCACCCTCCAAACTCCAACCCGTCCCCTGCATCCAGCTACCTGGAGAGCTCCGCTTCCTGGTACCCCGCTGCCAACTCCATCAACTCCCACCTCCAACCCCACGGCTCCCTACAGCACCCGTTAGCGCTGGCCTCTGGGACGATTTATTAGAGCCTGGTCCTTTTTTTTTTTTTTTTTGGGTTTTTTTTTGTTCCTTGGACTCCTGTGTTTTACTGTTAAGGAATAATAACGAAAGGAATGCATATGGGGAATTTTTAAAAGGGAAAAGAAACAAACAAAAAGATTAAAATGTGTAAAGCTTGTGCATGTAACTTATTGCATTTCAAAGGAAACCCTTTTTTATACAATACGGACATTTTTTGGCTCAGCTGTGGACACTATCATTGGTGCCTTGAAATCTATGACCTCAACTTTTCCAGAGACTTTTTTCAATGTTATTTTAACCTGTAAATAATTGTAGATAGAGGAATTAAACTGTATATTCTGAATAAAATAAAATTATTTCGACCAAGAGAAACGTTTCCAAATTACCCCTTCTTCTATTAATAAGAGGGATGAAGTATAATACTAATTTGCTTGCAGAAAGAGAGGAAAGAGGATGGGAGCTGGGAGCTCACATTCTGTTCCAGTACCGTGCAGTGCCACCACAGTCCGTGAGTGCTGGGAGGATCCGGTCCTTGCAGGTACCCACGGGCGAGCTGAGGGGCGGCGGTGCTCTCTCCCCGCTGGGAAAGGGGCTCTGGCAAGACCGCGTTCGTCTCATTGCAGAGTGCTTTAAACTGGAGGGAAAGATGCCCGTCCTGATGCGAGAAAGCGAATCTCTCGCCTTAAGCCTCCCTGAATCCTTTCCTGAGAGCAATTAGCGTCGAGAGCTGCACACTCCACAGCCCATCAGTCGCCCGTGTGCGCTCGGCTAATTATACAAATTACGTTTCCGTCAAAGGGAGCCACTAAATATGAGAAAAGAATAAAATGAGGGCCCCGCTCCCCTCGCTCCTGCTAAAAGCCTGCAGCGGTTTCGACTGAAGGAGGAACGTTTCAGAGGTACTTTCATTGTTTTTGTTTTATTTTTTACACTATTTAGGGAAAAAAACCTTGCGTCAGAGCAGTCGCTAGCACTGCCCAGAGCTGGAGGAACGACTTAGGTGAGATGGCCGGAGAGCTGCCCACTGGCGCGGACGTCTCGCATGGAGCGTGGGCTCTCCTCCAGTAGAAATTCTGTCCCGCGGGATCCCCGCGGCGACACACGTTCCCACGGGGACCCCCATCCTAGGGGGCAGTGGTAATTCACAGCCGTGCGGGGTACGGCGACAGCAGTGAATGTGCCAAAAGCGTCCCTGGAAGGATCCCCGAGATGAAAGATGCCCCTCTGGCAGCTGAGGCTGGCGGGGAGGGTGCTGGAAGAGGGGGAGGTGAGGCCTGAAAAGGCACGCTCCTGCCCTGGGGCGCACTTACCTGTCTCCAGTCTTCCTCCCCGCTGCCCTCCCCCTCCTTTCTTTTCCTTCCTCTCCCGCCTGCCATGCTTTGTACGTGTGCGTGTGAGTGAGTGTGGTGTGCGTAGTTTTCTCCCCAAAGAAAGAAGCCCGGGTTTGCTGTTTTGTAACAGGTTTGGGGGTTGGTAAATGTCTTGCAGTACAATAGACCAGTTTGTTCGGTTGTGCTCCCTGCACGCCGGGGAGGGTGCGGGGGTGCCGGAGGCAGGACGGCGGGGGCCGCCGCTGGCTGCCCACCCCTGCCCGCTGCCGGAGAGCGGCCGCCGTGCCCCGCCGCTCCCCCATCTCTTCCGCCGTTCTGGTGACGGTCTCCTGCTCAGTTAACTCGCAGAGTTTCAGGGAATTTCCTCGACTCTGGGCCTGACGAAAAGCTCGGCTTCATCTCTTCTGCCCACTTCCATCCTGTGCAAAAAAAAAATTTAAAATCTCGACCCTTTCATTTTCTTCCGCTCCTTTCCTCATTTCCCTTTAGACAAGCATTCAACCTGCAGTAAGAGATTCTCCCCTCCCGGAGGTCACTTCCCTTTGCAGAGAGGTTTGGACACAAGAGGTGGAAGTCAGTTTCCCAGGTGGGTCCACCCACCCTTCCTTTGAGGAGCTGCCGCGGGACTGTTGGGTTACGGGAACCTGCCGGGGCCGGGACGGCCCGGGCGGACAGCGCAGGAGCAGCTCCGGGAAGGCGGAATGTTGGCAAGCAGCATGCCGGCCAGAGATGGGAATTCGCACGGGAATGAGACCATTAGACTAGGCATCGCTCGCCTCTCCAAGACAGTCAAGTCAGCTCGGCTCCGTTTCCATGCCGGTCCCTCTCTCTGATCAATTTCTCCTCCTCCCAGAGCGGGTTGGTGTTGGGCAGGTCGGGAAAAGCCTGGCATCCCTCCCCTAGAGAGGATAAGAAATGCCCTCGCCGGGGCTCCCCGTCGCATGGTCCCGGCCTCGATGAACACTCAGAGCCTACGGCCGCCTGCCCCTCCGGGACAGCCCCTGGCCGAGGAGGATGCTCTGTCCCCTCTGTCCCCTCTGTCCCCGCACACACAGGCAGGCACACCCCGGCGCCTCTTCCCGCCTGGGCGCACTCTCTGGGCTCCGGCGGCGGCCGGAGGGAGCCTAGCTTGGCCAGGCCTCCCCCCTTGCTTCCCCGGGAAGGGGATGGCATGAACTGTCCTTTGTCTGATGCTGGGTTTGGGCTCGGCGGATTGCTGGCTCGGGGCTTTCCCCGCCCCTCCCCCTCTTCCCCTCCCTTCTGTTTTCCTGGCGGCCACTTCCATGTGGAGCCGGGCAGTTCGGGGAGCCGAAAGGAGCCACATTCCTGTGGGTGCCGAGCGGCTCCAGGGCTGAGCCACAGGGCCTGACACACACACACACACACACACACACACACACACACACACAGAGCAGCCTGCCTGCACCCTGCCTGCACCCTGCCTGCACTGCTCTCACACTCACAGCACATCCACCCCCAGCTGCGCTAGCCCCCGGTTGGGACGCACACCTCCATCACCCGCACCCAGACACACACCGTGCCCGCCACCCCCACCTCCGGTGCGGGACGAAAACCTTCCCCCTTCCGCCCGAGCCCCCCGGCCCTGCCTGGGCATCTGCCCGCACCGCCCGCGAGCAGAGCCTTCAGCCGGGAAGTGCTGCCTCCTCGCCAAACGTCTCGATTTCCCTCCCACTCCTTCCCGGGGAAAGTTAAAAAACACCCCCTCCAACCTGTCACCGCGGCAGGGCAGCCCGCTTGTCAGGCGTTCCTGTCGCCCTCTTACTCCCCTCGGTCTCCCCCGTGAATTGGCTCCCCCGCGGCCGCGCTGCCTGCGCGGGCCTCCGCGCTCTGCCCGCTCCACCGCCGGCAGCGCTGTGTCCCCAGAGTGCATCCCACATGTGGCATCAATTAAAGATTTCTGCCACGCAATTTTGCGACTGACATACTTTAGGTGTTTCGGTTGTGGATTACGGAAAGGAGATCTATTGCTTCAAGAAAATCGAGGTGGGGGGGGGGGGCGGTGTGGGAACCCCCTCTTCTTGCTTTCAGTCATTTAAGCGATTGCTTGCAGTAACTCAATAACCTGTTTTATAGGTCAGATAAGAGTCGTGAAAATAGGAAACGCAAAGTTTACATTAAGCCTCTCTATCTCTTTTTTTTTAGGGAGAATCTGTGTTGCATCAGTAGAATAGTTCTCTTTGTTCTGTGGCGTGTCTATTTATATGCTATTCAGGGAAGATAGACAATAGTTTATCTGCCTGGAATACAGACCTGATAAATCCAACTACGCACCCATGCCCCAGCTGTCTGGGAGAACACCTTCCACTGACACGACCTTCAGGGCAGCGGGTAAAACTCACGGCTCCCTCACCCGCTGATTCACCTTCAGGTGAGGGCCCAGAGTGCCGGGCCCGGCCAGAACCTGTGATGGATTGAGCATTTGGCGAAGGGGAAGCTTGGGGGTGGCTTCTCGCTCCTCTCCCGCTGCCTCCTGCCACTCGGCAGTCCCGGAGAGGCTGTCTAAACCTCAGCCTGGGTTTTGCAGGATGGCTCAGCCAGCCTCTCCGGGCCGGATCCTGACGCGGCTTCGTGCTCTGCAGCGAGCCTGGCTCTTGCAGAGCTGGCCCTCCATTCCAGGAGATCTTTACGGTCTCCTCGACACGCACCGTAAAATGCGCTTTATAGGGCTTCCGCCTCGCACTGTCCACTGAGCTTTCTATTAATCTCCTGGTTCTCACTAATTCGCACGGAGAAAAGGGCACAGAGTGAGACTGCGGGCTGTCGGGAGCGGCTGCGGTCGGGAGAGGCCAGCAAGGGCCGGGACTGCAGCTCTCCTGCCCATGGGGCCGGCCTCGGGAGCTGCCCCTTCTCATCTGGACCCTGCGGAGACTAACCCAAGACTTACCGGTCGGGCGGCAACCGCGCTTTGATGATTTAGGTCATTAAAAAATGAAGCGGGTTTGTGTATTTCGTGTCCAGGGTTAATAAAAGTTAATCAGGAGTCGAAAGCCAACTAGCCCAGTGAGTTAACCTCGCTAGCTGCAGGTAGTCCTGTTAGCCAGGCTCTTTTGATTAATTAATTACAATTGAGTCGGTTCTGTGATAATTTCCCTAAGGACCCCTGAGGACCGGTCCAGCGGATGCGCGGGAGAGCAAAAGGCCGCCGGCTCCACCGCTCGCAGCGGAGAGTGCCCGGCTCTGGCGTCCCGCACCCCGCGCTTTCCTCCGCCCTGTTCCGAGGCTCCCGAGACTTCTCGCCCGAAAGTGACGTTCAGTCACCTGAGAGGAGGCACAAGACAATAGCGAGCCCTCTTTTGGGGATGGGTGGGGAGCTCGGGGATGCTTCGGGTGCCGGGGAGAGGCTGCCGGGAAGAGCCGAGCCGAGAGGCGGACTGATGCGAGGCGGGAGCCGAACCAGCAGTCCCTGACTGCACATCAGGCTCGCAGTCGTCGAGATTTGGACACGTAACGCTGCAGACCACTGATTTGCTATTTTCTTAATTCCCGCTCTTCTCATTCCCTATGAATCAAACAGTCTTTTGTCCTTCAGAGTTTGATTTGATCGCTACTGTTCACATTTCACTTTTGTATTTTTCCCTCCCTATACCATTACTCATTGAGTGCCCCGTGAAATTACAATCGTACATTTTCAACTCAGCAACCCATTTGCAGTGCAAAAATAGGGTCTAAATAATGGCTGAATTAGCCCTACTGGACAGTTTCAGATGTAACACTCTGTAATAATTATATTGCAGGCTGGATTAGGATGCTATTATCATAATCTGGACGTTTACAATTATCTGTAATTTGCAAAGATGCGCCAGGTCTTGATTACAGCAGGTTTTTTTTATCAAGCTAACCATCACTAAACAGTGACAGTAATAACAGCTAATTTTGCTGGCAATATAAGAGGTGCTGGGGTGTGCAAACAATTTCACACCTGGATGTGCTCACTCAACCAAGAATATAGAGAAAGAGCTTCTGCCCTGAGACTCAGAAAAATATTCTCCACTGCTTCTGTTCAGTACAGATTTCTAGACCCCGATCCTTGCTTAGCAGATTTTCAGAGGGGTAAGTTTTGGGGCTCGCTTGGGTTTGGGGTTGGTTTGTGACTGCTCCACGCCTTGCCCGTCGAGGCACGCTCCGTTTGTGCTCCCCCGCATTCGCGGTCATTCTCTCGGAGGTGGTTTACCTCGGCGGGCCGGACCCCGACAGATAAGCGCCCCCTTTGCCCTGATGCTGCCGGGGACGGCGGGCGGCGAGGGGCGGGGGTGCGGCGGGAGCCCCGACCGGCTGCCAGAGGGGCGGTGCGGGTCTCGGCGGCCGCCGGAGAAACCGTGCGAGCCCCGGGCAGCCCCGTCAGCCCGTGCCCGCAGCGGGGCGGCGGCAGCGCTCCTTTCCTTTCCGCAGCGCTCCTTCCCGCGGCGCTCCTTTCCGCGGCGCTCCTTTCCGCAGCTCCCCGCGGCCCCGGGGCGGTGGAGCCCGGCGGCGGCAGGTTTGGCCCTGGCGTGGGGAGCTGCCGCTGCTCCATCCATAGATGACGCTGTTTCACGAGAGACTCCCGGGGCGGTTGCCGCGCGAGTGGGAGCCGCCGCTGCCATTCGCTCCCACCCCGCTCCCTGGAAGGCCTACCTTTCCCACCCTCTCCCACGCTACTAACCTAATGGGGCTTTTATTATTCTCGTTATCGTTTATTTGCTCGCTTGCTCGCTTGTTTTCTGGGCTTTTTCTGAGCCTATTTGAGGAATCACTCGCGGGGGAGGAGGGCACGACACATCCAAAGGCTTTCCGCAGCGGCACCCACGCGCGGCGTGCAGGGGAGGACGAGCCCCCCGCAAGAGGCAGCGAGCCCCCCGCTCCCCCGCCCCCCGGGCCCCCAGCGCAGGGCCGGACCGCCCGCCGCCGCCGTGCCCGCTGGGCGCTGCAGCGAAAGGGTTAAAGGCGCTTGCGGGGTCGTGGGGGCCGGGAGGCGCCGGGCCGGGCTCGGCTGGGCCGGGCTCCCCGGGCTGCGGGAGCCGCTCACCAGGGCATCCACCGCCCTTCTGCGAGGCGAGGGGGAGCCCGCACAGGGGGTGGGGGGGTGTAAAGCGGGGTTTTCTGAAAGATGCACACAATGCTGTTGGTTTAAATGTATGGTAGCTTTCTCTCCAGTGTCATTTGAATAATTCAGTGAGCCCCACTACCAGCTGTACTTCTGAAGCCTCTTCCATTCTTTTCAGCATTATAATTTTGGTTAATTTTCAATTTTAGGCCCTACGTCTCTGCAATTTGTGTATGAATAACAGAATAATTTTCCTCTTTTGTTTCGCCTTTCCTGTTCCTGAATCTAAATAAAGATGGCTTTTTAGTATTAAAAGTGGAAGAAAATTACAGGTAATTATCTTTGACGGTAAAAACGCTGTAATCAGCGGGCTACATGAAAAATTACTCTAATTATGGCTGCATTTAAGAGAATGGAAAAAAACCTTCTTGTGGATAAAAACCTTAAATTGTCCCCAATGTCTGCTTCAAATTGGATGGCACTGCAGCTGGAGGCTTTGTTCAGAATTGATCCTGGGGAGCTCTGAACCCAAAGTTTCACAGTGGGAAGGGGAAAAAAAGAAAAGAAAACATTTTTCCTAATGTAACAATACGAATGGTAGAAAATGACAAGACTGATCGGTTTTAAAGCACTCTGAAGACTGACTGAGCGTGGAAGTTGCTCAAAAAAAAAAAAACAAACCAAAAAACACCCCCCAAAAAACTGGTATATTGGTAAGTAGTCTTTGCTTTGTGTCTAATTATAGTGACTGTCCTTTTGCACGACTGTATGTAGCTGTCATTATATGGAGCACTCTGAGGATCTCTATTGACTTCTGATAAATGGCTCAGTGGTTTCAAGGTTCATAATTTGAAGGATGCCCAGGTCTCTAGCCATTAATTCTCGCAGTATGGGGCACCCAGCTTGGATGAGGAAAAGGCTTTTCATTGTCAGTAGTTGCTGTGCTTTCCACAAGCCGGTGCGGCTGAAGCTGGCTGGACAGCGTGTTGTGTGCCTGGGCACCTCTCAGGGCTTTGCAAAACATTCCTCAGCTTGCATTGTCTGCTCTTTAAAACAAAGGAGGGCGCCTCCTTTCTTAATAATTTGGAGTCTCCAACCTTTGGGAAGAAAGACAGGGCTCTGAGCTTTGCCTCGGCGAGAAAGCTCAGCTCAGCTAAGCAGCAGAGAAGTAAAATCGCAGCAGAAATGGCCGGGTGATTAGGAACTTCGTCTAGGCGTATCTTTGTGGACTCGGTACCTCCTGTCTTTTAAGTCGTAGCCTTAAAACCAACTAAACCACCAGCTACCCCACCCCACTTCATCTTTTCTTTCTTTGCTCGCAGATAGATGCTTTGGTAGGGGTGTCTGTGCGCTCAGGCAAGCTGGGCACAAGGATCCCTCTGCCCGGACCGATCTGGGGGGCAAGTCGGGGCAGGTGGGGATCCGCTAACGTGAAGAGAAATAGGAGCCAGGCGGGCGTTTTGTGGCTTTTACTCTATATATGAAAGAAGACAAAAACATACAAAGTATATGTACAACTAAAATTCAACAATATATACAGAAAGGTTGCTCGGGGAAAGGTCCCTCTCGCTCAGTGGTTGAGGCTGCCGCCGGGCAGCGCCGAACCTTCCTTCCCCTGCCCGCGGCGGCGGCTCTGGCCGCGAATCCCTCGCTCTGTCTTTACTTCTCGTCTCCGGGAGACTGTCCGGCTGTGTGCGGGTGCGGGTCTGTGCGGATGAGGGGGCTCTTCGAGTGAGAGACGGTGGTTTCTTCTGAGCCGCAGCCCATTACATTTTGAGAAAGCATGCAGATTTTTGCTTCGTGGTAATGTTCTAATCTTACAGTATATTTGCATTTTTCAACCAGTTCTCCTTTTTTCCCCTCCATCTTATTTTTTTTTTTTTAATCACTTCTTCTGTCTCTTAATCCTTTCCCCAGTCCGGATTTGGTGAATAAAAATGAAGGAGCTTTGACTAGTCTCTCTTTCATCATGTAATGTCTTTAGCTCATTAAACAAGTAAAAACGGCTGCCATGGTAGATTCAGGTTCTTGTGGGCAAAGTCTGTAAAAAGTTTGTTTTGACGTATACTCCACAGAGAAAGAGGCTGGTGCCTTGGAGTCCAAAGGAAAATATCCTAAAGAGTAGTGTCTTCTGTGCGCCAGAATGAAAATTGTGTCTTTCTGTTCAAGATCAATCGCTGAGGTTACTTAAAAAAAAAAAATTAAAAAAAAAATAAAGCCACTCTGTCTCTTTGCCGCATCTACAAGTTCACACAGAGCCTGTTAGCTGGCACGGCTTGGCAAAGCAGGGGAACTTCTTGCCATGTCGAGACGAGGCGTTCTTGGGAGATTATTTCTCTTGGACGATTCACATCATTTGTGGTCTCTGCATTGTGTCTTGATGTGGAGAAGAATACCAGTGAGAATAGCCAGGCATGTAGCTGTTTGGAGGCATATTGACTCCCTTGGCAGAGGCTGAAACGTCCCAGACTGGAGGCAGAGCTGGAGAGCGAGGGGAGAGGGCAGCGGAGCCGGGCAGAGGGTCGCTCTCGTGGGGGTTACTGCCCTGCTTCAGCAGCTTCTTGAATTTGGAGCGCTTGTTCTGAAACCAGATCTTCACCTGTAAACCGAAACGCATTAGATATTAGGCTGCCGTCAGCGCCCAGGGCGCAGCAGAGAGCCGGGGGTCTAATCTGGAGAAAGTCTTGAGGGCACACGCCAGTCGGGTGTGGAGCTGGGGATGGGGAGAGGGAAAGGAGGGTTAGCTACGGCTGCTCTCGGGCTTTGGATGCATCTGGAGGGAACAGGGGAGGCAGAGCAGAGCTGGTAAGCGAGAGGGATGCAGGATTTAACATGGGACGTTGTTTTTTCCCCGGGCAGGCCAGATTGTTATGGCTGAAACAGACCACATGCTCTGAGGTCTCCTGTTTTAGCGCCTCATTCAGAATTTTGGAGGTCATTTGATCATTCGGGCAAACTGTTGTCAAACATGGGCAATCATATGATTTTGTGCCAGAAGACAAGAGCCAATAGACAAAGGGCATATTACAAAGAAATCGCGTTTCTGAAATCCTCACGTTCAGATCCAGCAGTCCACGCTGATGTGGAGGGGGAGGAGGCGTAATGGAACCACGATTACAGCTTTATATTAAAATGTATTATTAAAGAAAGAATAATTTTATTTTCCCTGTGAGTAATAGTATATCAACATTGCTTTGGGTCTTATCCTGCTCCTAACTCAGCAGAACTCCCAAAGAGGGAGACTGCACTCGATAAGGTGTGCAAGGATCCGGCCCACTGGCAGATCAGAATTATTATAGAAATTATATATAGGTAAGACATGTATACAGAATGTATTTTTTTAAAATCAAACAAAGAAAACAAATTCCCCATGCATGTTTGACCTCTCAAACTTTGCAATCATAATGTTTCATTAGGGGATAAGCAGGGCTTCTCCTCTAGCTGCAAGATCAGGATCGGGTCCCTAAAAAAATCTATGAATTCTAGGGAGAAAACAAGACAACAGTGAGACAGAGCGTGCATGCTGAGGATACTAAAATCCCATTGCAAAACCATCAGGCCCATTCCCATCATTAATGTTTGCTGAGTATTTAAAAATCTGTCTGGAAGAGTCTGTAACCAATGACATTGATAAAATCCTGAAGTTATTTGTTAAGCTCATAGATTCACATGATAACATTTTGCCCGAATTTATCCCATCTATCCATGCACTTCTCCACAAACCCCAGCCTGGTAAGCCTGTAATGCCTCATATGTCTTTCAAGCTTAAATTAGCAGAATGGCACAGCTACTCCAACCACACTTAACTATGGCTTAACCTGCCATAATTTTGTACACGGCTGTCTTTGATCTTCAGATCTATTATCACCTTCCGTACATTTTGCCCAAGGCTAACCACTGCATTTGCGTTAGTCATCCAGGGTGAATTAACTATTGATTTAACAGGTATTTCCTAACGCGTTCCTGCTTCCCCCTCTACCTATATACGTTGCTACGAGGCAGCTTTGCTTTTAGCTCTACCTCAGGCAGGCCCAGCGATTCCTTGCCTTTGTTTTGTTCTCCTTTCCACAGCTGGGCAATTGCATCTCGGTGCTGAAATTATCCGAAAATATAGGCAATTTTAAATCGTTATGTGTGGCATCAAAAGGGAGCGCTTGCTCGCAGACGGCTGAGGGAAGGGCGCTTTCAGCTCTTTCTGCGGTAGCCCGAGCTCTGTGGTGTGTTAGGTAAATCCTAGCACAGAGAGATGGGAACCGTGTGCGTTACCTTGTCTACCGTTCCCGACAGAGGCCAAAATGTTTAGGGAGCATCATACTTTGCTTGGCCTTTGTTGCTCGAGCAGGATTTCAGTGATTTGGGATTCCCAGTAATTACCTGTGTCTGGGTAAGTCCTAATGAAGCTGCCAGTTCAGCTCTCTCTGGGAGTGCCAGGTACTGAGTCTGCTGAAAGCGATGATTTAAAGCCTGGAGTTGTAGACTAGAGTAAATGGTTCGAGGCTTCCGAATCTTTTTCCCTTTTCCATTAAATCTGATTTCACCGTTTTCAATCACTGTGGTTTTTTGCTGATCTGCAAGCAAAACAACACAGCTGAAACATCATCCTCCTTAGCTATTAAACGCGGGTATTTTGGCTGCCACGGCTTCTAAAAACGCCAAAGCCTGTCCCGACGCCTGTTCACCCCAGGCAACAGGGCTGCGTCTCCTTACGCGCGGCACAGGCTGCTGCTTGGGAGCTACCGGGAGAAAAAACAGCTGTCCGGGCATAGTGGGCACGTTCTCCTTCTTCCCGGGAAGAAAAAAAAAATAAAAAGAATAAATATATATATATATATATATATATATATATATATTCGTAAAAATGTAAAGTGCGGCGCTGGCTTTGCGAAGGTATGCCTTGCTCCAGGGCCATCCAGGTTTTACTCAGCTAATTGACTTTGCGTCGCCAGTTTGGTGGTCAGTGAATCACCAGTCCGAGACTTTTAACAATGCTTCTCCCCCCCCACCACCCCCCTCCCGTGCCCCTCTGGATGGATATGTACGTCTCCCTGCAAAAAAAGAAATACATAAATCAGACGGCCCCCGAGCGGAATGCGACCCGCTCGCCTGGAAACTTTCACTCCTCAGGTGTTAGCAGGAATTTTGCCTAAAGCCGGTCCCGCCGTAACAAAGGAGCGCCGAGTGCAGCCCCTCGGCGCCGGCCGCGGGGCGAGCGGGGAAGGCGCCGGTGCGCAGCGCCGCGGTACCGCCAGCAGCCGCCGCTGGCGCGGGGGGAGCGCGGCGGCCCCGCCGCCGGTACCGCAGCAGTAGGCCCGCGGAGGGGCCGCGGAAACGGGCAACCCCCCGCCTTTTCTCCCCGCCGTCCCGCGCACCCAGGGCCGGCGCCTGCCTCGGCGGGAGCGGGGGGCACGGCGGGGGTCGTTATGCAGGTGCCCGGAGGGGGGGCCGGGAAGAGGCCCGGGGATGGAGGGAGCGGGGGGAGAAGCTGGCAGCGGGTTCGGGAAGCGGTGCCGGCTCACCTGCATCGTCCGCCCGCGTCTGGCTGGCCGCGCTGCTGTTGTGGTAGGACTGGAGGTAAGGGCTGTGCTGCGAATGGCTCACGTAGGGGTAGGCGGCCAGCGAGCGGTGGTTGTAGGAGCCGGCGCTGCCGGAGTAGGGCGAGCTGTGGTGGTGATGCTGGTGGTGCGGGTGCGAGCCGGCGGCGGAGTGCAGGCAGTGCAGCGGGTAGTGGGCTCCGGCCATTGCCGGCGAGCTCTGCTGGGAGTGGGGCGGCGGCGGCGGCTGCGGCGGCGGCGGCTGCTGTTGCCCGAACTCCATGAAGGCGGATTTGGAGGAGTCTTGCGCGTCCAGCCCGTCAGCCATCGTAGTCATGGTCATCATCAAAGTTTGGGAGGGAGAGCGCGGTGCTCCCCGGCTCGCCCCCCGCGCTCTGCCTCCTCTCTGCCCAGCCACCGCCGCTCCCCTTACCCGCCGCGGCACCGCTGGAGAGGCGGGGGTGTTTTAATTTAATTTCTTTTTTTTTTTTTTTTTTTCTTTTTTTTTTTTTCTTTTCCGCCTTTTTTTTTTTCCTTCCCCCCCTCCTCTCCAAGGAGCCGTTGTGCGAGGGGCCTCGTTCACTGAGGGAGGGGAGGAAGGGGAGGGCGGTGTGCGGGGTGTGTGAAGGGGGAGGGCGGGCTACTCCCGCCGCTTTTTTGCGCCGCTCTTTTCCTTCATCCCCCCGGCGCGTGGGGTGGGTGGTTTTTTTTTTTTTTTTTTCGCTTTTTTTTTTTTCTGGGTATTTTTTTTTTCTTTCCTGGGGTGGGGGGGGGGCGTGGAGGGTGGGGGTAGTTTAAGGTGGGAGCCGGGAAAGTTGGGGCTCCGGCGCTCCGACTTGAAGGGCAGGGACGCGCGCGAGTCGAATGGTTCGTCTCCGGAGGGCAGCGCCTCCCTCATTGGTCACTCGGCCCCCTGACGTCATAGCCGGCAGCGCGCGCGCTGCCCGCGCCCGCCCCCCTTGCCCCCCCCTCCACACCCGCGCGCGTTGCGCGCCCCGCGCTCGGGTGGGGAAAAGGGGAGCGTCTGTCCCCATCCCCCTTCGCCCCCTTCCCCCCAGATCGCGCATTCCCCCACCGCACGACCCCCTCCATCCCCCTCCCCCCCGCCTCCTTGCGCGGTATTTTCGCTGCGGCGAAGCGACGCGCAGCGCATTTTTCCCCGCTGAACGCAGCAGCAGCAGCTCCCGTAATGGCTTTCAAATATATGCAAATGGCTACGTGCGGTTGGCGGTTTTGGCAAAAAGCTTGATTAGGATATAAACGACCCAAGGAAAAAAAAAATGTGCCTGCGCCCTAAATTTGTCTTTAGATTACAATTCCAGTTGATTTTATTTTATTGTCAACATTGTTAATGATAAAAATAGAGTCGTTTTACAGTTATTTTTACTTTCTGGAAGGAGGCAATTAGACTTCTAATCAGGAATACACAAAAATCTCCCATGATTAACTGCAGTACTTTGTTCAAATTGCTGCTATAAAATTCAGAACAATTTGCCTGTAATGATTATGGACTGGGTTTATTTTGGGAGGTGGAATAAAAGTGGATATAGCATAAATTATCCTCTAATTATACACCAGTGTCGCCTCAATTATCCTCTTATCAAAATGGTTGTCTAACTGCCGCATTTAGTTTCAATTCTCTCCTTTTTTCTATAAAAAGAACTTCATACCTTGTTATTATTAATCCATTTATTATTTGCAAGGGGATTTATATCCGAACATCCAGGTGGTATTACCACTTCTCTTTCAAAGATGGACTAGGGAAAGACATTAAGTTTGATCCAGCACGGCGGAGGATCTCTCTCTCCTCTCTCTCCTCTCTCTCCCCCCTCTCCCTCACCCCCTCTCTCTCTTTTTTTTCCCCCCTTTCCCTCGCTTAAATCTCCTCGCGTCCAGCTAACCATGAACTCCAGAGACAGACCCCACCGGAGAGGACTGAGGTAGGAAGGACCCTGCGGAACTCGCTAAACCTAGAGAAATCCGAAAGTTGCTCTAGATGGGGAAAGGGGCTGGAGGCTTCGGGCTTTGAAAACCAACCTCGGCACCAGCAGCCGCTGCTTCCAAAACCTCGCGCAGCCCAGAGACGTCCCCAGACCGATCCCAGGTCTTGACACTGCCTCTCACTGCGACATTCTCTGAGGATTGGTTTTCAGATTCTGCAGATATTTTTATTTTTTTTTTTTTTTTAAGGCATCGCTTGTGGAAATACTTAGAGGGGTTTACTTTTTCTTTCTGGGATTTTTTTTTCCTCTTTTTAATTTCTTCCTTTATTTTGGAGTGGTGCTTCCCCACAGCCCGATCATTAGCTCTGGGAAGCCGAAGGATGCGAGCCCCCTCTTCGCATACCGTTGAAAGGGGGGGGGGGGGAGGAGGGGGAAGGAGGATGCGAAGCGATGCTCTATCGGTGGAAGGGCATAACCCGTAGTCTCTCGGCGCTTGTAGTTCATATGGCTTGTTTCAGGGGGGCATGGGGGAGGGATGTCTTTTTTCCTGTGTGGCTGGGATGTTCTGAGCCCCCTTAGCCACCCTCTCATCGTTGTTTCACTTCTTGAGCCCTTGGAGTCGGTTCAGTAACTCTGAATGCAGTTGTAAGTGTCTTGCCTTGTTCCCCGGCTTTTAACAAGGGTTCCACTTTAACACGCGAAAGGGTAACCTGATCCAGGCGTTTACAAATCTACAGTGAATAAAAATATAGAGAAAAGGGGAAGAGAAAGGAAAGAATTCCTACTGAGACTCTTTATTCATAGGTGTAGGTAATGTACGCAACAGGAACAGGTACATTTGGCAGTTTTATTGCTTTATACCCTCCAGCTTGCTGTTAACATCATGAAGGCGTTTTTTTCGCAGGTGCACATACTAGCATTTTCTCCAGCAGCAAGAGCATGCATAACAAAAGATGTCAGAAAATAGGCTGGGGAGTGTTTGCAACACGTTGTTTTCTTGTTTCGAAATAATTCCTTTCGCATAATGGATGCTAACCCCGGAATGGGGGAAAGTTGGGCAGAACAGGAGACCGATTTGAAATAATACCTATACGCTGCCTTGGCGAAGGGGCTAAGGCGTCTGAGTCAGACAAAAAGGAGAAGAAGAGAAGACAGGGAGAATCTGCAGGAACTGCTTCCTGCGACAGACAGCAAACGGAGTTGCATATGCATCTCTCGTTCAGCCTAGCTGACGGACGAGATGCGGTGGGGCGAGCGGGACAAGCTCCGGATGTGGGCCGGGGGGAGCGGCGGCGCCGCGGGGATGCGGAGCCCCCGCCGAGCCGTCCGTGGGCGCCGGCCGGAGGGAAGAGCTGGAAACCCGGCGCTGCTCTTCCCCCGCGGTGCTCAGTCATCCTCGTCTGTCGTCAAGACAGTTGACTCCGTCCAACCTCACACCGATAATTTCCCCCAATTTAATTAGGCCCACCGGGGATGGCGGGGGGGGGGGGCGTGGGGGGGTGGGGAGCTATAGGGGTCTGAGCCGTGTCCTAGTAGAAGTGGCATCTGCATGGATATTTATTTTCCGAGGTTCAGGCAGGTCTGACGGGGCACGCCGGGGCACCCGGGAGGTCCCTGCCCGCTGGGGAGCCTGCATTGCCGGGCACCGGTCCTCCCTGGCTCCCAATTGCGCGCAGCCGAGCCGAGCCGTCATCGGCCTCTTTCTGGAGAAACTAGACCTGAATCAATAGCTCTGGACGCATCAGAACAGTGGAGTGCTCATTTCCCAGGGTGGGTGACTCGTGAAAAAGGGGTGGGGACGGGTACCCCACACCTCCTAGTCCTCTCGCCCTGAAGCGCCTCCGAAAGTGAGCAGCAAGAAGTCACGAGTGAGGGGCGGGAGCCCACGAGGGGAGCCGCCTTGCCTCAACTGAGCGTCCCGGACGGGCCAGGAGCTTGGCTGGCAGGGGCAACGTGCGAGTTAGGGGGAGTCTGGGGGCTGTCCTGAGGTGGGAGCTCCTGCACGGCCTCCTGTGAGCACATGTCCGTCCCTGGGAAAAGGCAGCAGGAATTAACCGCATGGGACCCCCTTCCCGGCTTCCTTTCTCTTTGCGCGGCCAAGCTCGAGCTCCCGGAGGTCTGGGTTGTAGCCCTGGTCGGGGGCGATGGGGATATGCCCTGTGCACTGCTCTGTGCTCTATTCCCTCCGGACCGCGGGTACCACCGAGCCCTGCCCGCGCATCCCTGGCCGGCTTTCTCCTCTCCTCACCCCCCGGTGTAATATTCCCAGGGCATGCTCTCCACAAGTCACCCTCGCTCGTCTGGAGAGCAAGGAGGCCTTTGCATCCCGAGCGGGATTAGGGCCAGTATCTGTCCACACCCGGGCTGGCTGAGAGCCGCGGGGGCAACGCTAGGATCCCTTCCCTTCTCCCCCGCCGTCCTCCCCTGCTCCGCTGACGGGCGGAGAGCGTGGCACCACGCACCGCGCTCCCTGTGCCCCAGGACTGCGTGACTTCGTGCGACCGGTCTTCGGTGTCACCTTAAACCGCGTCGCTTTAATGATGTTTGTGGGTAACAATTTCAAAGGGCCAAAGTGTGTTTGCGTGGTTTAAGGTCACATTTGTGAGTCGAAAGATGTCACACAACAGACACAACAGTTAGAAGAAGCTGACAAACAACAGGAAACGGTTCTATTTTTAGGGTGTAATAGGAAGTTAATGTAAGCGGTCAGAAGCTTCCTATATGCCTCCGAGCACCTTCTGTTCCATTCATTCATTCGCCCATTCATTCATTTATGCATTCAACAATAACAACAGGGAAAAACAAACATTCCCGTTCCGTTTCTCATCCCGTCCTTCCCGGGAAGTCCTGCAAGGGTGGGCTCTGCAAGCGGAGTCCCTCTTTCGGGTGGTTTATCTTGTTTTTTGGTTCGTGGGGAGAGGTGAGATATCTGACGGCGTTCCTCAGGCGAGCTTCCTCCTGAAGGAGTGTGCAGGGACTGAGGGCTGCATTCTGGGATTATATATCCTCTCTTCCCAATTTACACCAGAGTCTGGGAGAGTGCTTTCTGTCTCACACCGGTCAGAGTAGCTGTGAAAGTCCGAGAGAAATTTATTTCAGGAATTACCTTGTTTTTACGTGAGAAGCCCGTGTACCCCCGTGAAGCAGATCTTGTAACAGGATTTTATGTCAGAGAAATGTTGGTGGTGGGGAGGTGAGAGGGGGAAGGGAGGGAGGGGAAAAGACAAAGATTAGATTAGTGAGCGATCTCCTATTTTTTTAGCAACAGTACGGAATCCACAAAGCATTTGAAAGGTGCTCGGGAAAGAGTGGAGATCTCCGGCAGAATGGTATGTGGAAAATCTCGAGAGAAGAGGAAAGTCAGAAAATATTCCCTCTGGCAGCGATCCGCTCCAGATGCGTTTTTGCGGAGAGGCTCCCTCCGCGGATGCTCGGGACTTTCCCCGCTGGAGTGCGGCCGCCAAACGCGAGCCCTCGCCCCGCGCGGCCGGAGCTCCGCTGGTGTCCTGCCCTGGCAGCGCGGCTTTGTCCACTTCATTTACAGCTCCCAGAAGTTCAGCAATATAGCTCTCCTTGCATCTGCCGGTGACATTTCCCTCCCACCCTCCCCGGTCTCTCAAGCCTGTTTACTCCAAAACACACGTCCTCCTCTCCTGCTAGTATGTCATATTGCCATCGTCTTAATAGCAACTGAGTGGTGAGGAAAGACACCCGCAAAAGGAGGTCACTTCCTCAAGCTGGAAGCGAGCCATTTTAAGGAGAGACTGCGGAATTTGAGCTCTGCCAGCGCGAGAGCAAGAGCGGAGTGTAGGCTCCTCTGGATTTCAACCCACTAACGCTATAACAGACAGGCAGGCGTCAATGGCTTTCCATACCGCGAGTGTGAAGGAAGTGGCAGGGAAGCGGAGGGGGGTAAACCCCAGCGCAGCCTTGCAGATGGATCACACACGCCGCTTTCTATATTGTAGCCTGGGTCAAAATAATAGGAGTCAGAAGGGGAAAGATCCAGAGGGAACCAGCCACTGTCTCTTGTACAGATTTGTAGAGAAGCCTTGGCTGTGATTAAAACCTTACCGATAGATTCGTTCAATGTGTGGCTCCGTAGAGAGTCGCCGCAGACTGGGGCTTTTTGCTTGGTTAATGTTTTATCGTGTTGTTGTCGTTGGTTGTTGTCCCTGATGGGGGTATGTGTATGTGGGGGGAGCGTATACCTGCTTTAAAATGCAATTAGGTTTCAAGCGAGTGGCTGCTCAGCTGGAGGACAGAACCCCCGCGGAGGCCCTGGCCACCCGCCTCTCCCCGCACCTGCTCAGGTGTGCACCCACACTGCCTGCAGTGTAATCCCGCGGACAGGTCTCTCCCCCCGTGCCCATTCGGCGAGCCTGCTCTCGGCATACGTGTCCCCCGTAAAGAGACTGAGCGGGTGGCCGTGCCTCCTCCGCCCCTCCGCTGGGACCCTTACGTGGCAGCGGCGTGGGGGGATCTTCCCCTCCGAGGGTCAGGGGACCTCCCCGAACGCAGCCGCAGGTTTGCAGACCGCCGCCTGCGAGCCTTTCACTTGGCAGGCGGCCCCGCCTGCCCGGGTGCTGCTGAAGCAGATGTTTGTTTTAGCGGGGACTGGTGTTTTGTTTTCTTTTCAAATGGAAGGAGAAAAAAACAACAACAATTAAATAAAAAACCTTTATCTGGCAGAACAAGATGAAATGCAATTAAAAAATAAAAACAAAACAAAACAAAAACCCAACCCACCACCGCTCTTAAGTGCCCATCTTGGAAGGGCTCAGAGGAGAATGGAAACTCGAGGCTCTTTTAAGTCATCAGAGAGGCTGTAATTTCTCCTGCGGTAGCGGCCGGTCTCACCCCCGAGCCAAACGTCACTCCGAGCCCTCCCGAGCCCAGACACGCCGGGTTCAGCCTCGGCTCCCCACGGCCACTCGTGTGCTGAGCCGGTGACAGCAGCGGGGAACGTGTCACCCCGGCTGCGCTCTGGAAGTCTCGGATTCCGGCGAGAGAAAGCAGAGGCTTTAATTACGGCAAACGAGCGCGGTGTCCTATCTCTTCAGTCTCTTTGCCTTCGTTTATTTTTAGTACACTTCAAATGTCTACACATTTCCCTTGTTGAGATCACTGCAATTATTTACTCTGCCTTTAGGGATGCATTTACCCAAGCAATGAATGGAAATGTAGTAAACACTGCGCAAAGTCAATGCAGTTATTGAGGTTTATTTATTAGGAAAAAAAGTAAATATCTCGGCTTTACTTGTTTCTTCGGGCAGACTCGTTATCTAGAGTAGATTGCAAGGAGAGTTCTCCACTTATTCCCGTGAAATGAGCTTGCTTTATACGTTTATCTAGCATCTCTATCTAGCTACAGCCTCTTTTGTCAGGCTCTCAGCGGTCTATAAAAACAAATCTAAAAGTTAATTTAGAAGGATAATCCGGAGGGATGCATTATCTGATCTCTCTATAGAAATTTAGCTAGGTAAGGTCCCGTATCTGAAGGCGTAAAGAGATACATACAAACAGAGCATCGCCTCCAGCAACCTGAATTCCGCCCGCATCCACCGTCCGGAGCGGAAAAGCTCTTGACACTGAGCGCGGTTTCACTGGCAGAGTGAAACTGCATTGCCCGACTGACTGGTCCTGGTGTGACCACGGCGTTATCCTCCATATCGCAAGAATTATTATTATATTCCGCGAGTTGAGATCGTCACCTTTCTCCACCTGTTTGCCCTGACCCCTCTCCCCCCGACCATCCCTCTCACGGAATAAACGCAGGAGGAAGGGACGCTGGGGGACGTGGGCGGTAAGAGCACGTTAGGTATCTGCGGCGTGAGGCGCGGGAGGTATTCCGGGTTTCTGACAGCGGGGTCTGAAACAAATCAGATCTGGATTAACTTGCCTGTTTTGTGAATTGTCTGCATTTGAGCAAGCAGCCCTCACCCACTCCGCTTCTGGCAGGTTTTGTTACACGTGCCTCTATAAATATATTATCCCAACCCTCTTTCCTCGTTGGAGATCTCTGTTCAACAAAACAGAAAACAGAACGAGCAGAAGCGTTCTTCTTTTTTAAATGAAGACATTTATAAGTAACCTAATTTCGTATCGTGGAAGTAAATTTCATGCTAGGATATATTTTGCACAACATGTAATCTTTTACAGCCGGAAGACATTTAATTAAAGCCATATTCGGAGAAGTACGGCTTCAAAGCAGTCATACGACCACATACCTCATTCATATTCAGGATCCGTCCTCAAATTCATATTGTTCTAACGTGGGACATCGCCTCTACGGCATAACTCCTCAAGGCCTGGGCAGCATGAGAGATAATACAAAGGAGGGCAGGCACGGAACAGCACGGGAGCGCTTTACCAGGCGGAGAGGTGTCTGTTTAACCCAAACACCACCGCTTTCTGCTTTTCAGCTCTCTACATTCCGTCAAAGGAACTCCCAGAAATTCACATGTACTAGCTGGGGGGCTGGAAGGAGAGGGAAAACTCCACCGAGGATGAGCCAGGATTAAGCATCCCGAGCTGGGTGCTCCCACTTCGTTTCCACACGCTGCTGCCCACTTCACGTTGCCTTGGGAAATACGTGTGTGTGGACACACACTTTGCCATCTCCCCATAATAAGGCCGGGGATCTTGTGGCAGCCCCATTTCCTAGCATTTTGGGCTGCTCGGGAAGCGGTCATGCAGAATCACATGCCACCCTACAGCTAAAGGGGGATCTCTGGAGAGGGAGTGATGGCGCCCTGCCGGCACTGTTCACGGGCATCTGTGAACTTTTTATAGCACTCCTACCGTTTGAACGACAAACACATATTCTGTTCAAGTTTTTGCCCCATCTCCTGCTTGACTATTGGGTTACTCAGATGAAGAAGCTCAGGGACCCCCGAAGAGATGAGAGTAGAGGAAGGGAATAGCCCAGGCCCGAGGTGAGAGCGGGGTTCAGCTCGACATCTCACGGTCTGCGGGGCTCAGGTGCCGACTGTCCCGGTCCTTCCCGGCTCCGTCGATGGACCACTAGCTCTTTCATTGAAATCACTGGTAAAATTGCCCTGAATTCGGCGAGAGTCGAGTCGGCCCCCCCTTGCACTGTTTCTCTACGGTAACTTTTGCCTAAGCGGGCACCCGCTGCCTCCCGCCTTTCCCTTGCCATCCCCGGGGCCGCTGGTGCGAAAAGTTGGTTCTCGGGACGCCAAGGGACTTGTGTGCTCCGGGATCTTGCCAACAGGCACTTTCGTTTTCTTTTGGAAAGGGATGGCAAAATACTACCAACGAAGCGAGGAAAAGCAAAGCGAAATACACCCACAACCATTTTTCCCCCTAAATAAATCATCTCCCTATCCAGCCCGAAGCAAAATAAACCCGCAGCAAAACGAGTCGCCCCCCGCGGCCGCCCTGCCTCGAGTTGGGGCTGTTTCGTTTCAGAGGGGATAAAATTCAGCGGCGAAATCAAATCAGAAAGGTTCTGGTTAGTTTCCTTGTAGTGGTAATTAAAAGTATTAATTGGTTGTGTCGACAGCTTAAAAAGACAGGTGTTGCTAAAAAAGCGTCATTAATCTTCCAGTCATTAGCAAGCAGTGGTGGGAACCGGACTGGGAGAAGGAGCCGATTGTTTATGAGAGTCTTTCAAGGTTTAAGAATGGAGATTATAA
Organism: Pseudopodoces humilis; assembly: GCF_049639895.1. Classification (NCBI taxonomy): domain Eukaryota; kingdom Metazoa; phylum Chordata; class Aves; order Passeriformes; family Paridae; genus Pseudopodoces; species Pseudopodoces humilis. The sequence goes on from NC_142200.1 coordinate 127,072,066, forward strand.
TAATACTACTGCTAATCAGACGACTTTATCCATTCCTTTGAAAAATGAAAATAAATCAAATGGCCTGCCTGCAGCCCTCAGCTAGAGCAGGGCAGGAAGTCTTTCACGAACTTCGACCCATTTAAGATATTGTAATGTTAATTTTCGGTGCATATATATACGGTTAAAAGTGGGCACAATTATTCATTCTTCCTGTCTTCGGATTGTATTTTTTTTTTCTGTCAGGTGACCTGTGGCCCGTGAATAAAATAAGTTTTACACAAGTTTTCGGTACACCAATCCAAACTTCAAAGGCTCTGACTAGCTGCTTTGTCCATCGGGCAGAGTAAGAATCGGTGGCGTTGTAGCCTAGGCGTGTGAGAGTGAGGAAAGGAGAAAATCCAGGGCCCCGGCATGAGACCCGACCCAGCTTTTCAAATGGGTGGCTTGGGAGGTTGTTTGCTGGTTTGCTTGTGGTTTTGGGCTGCTTGGCCACGCCCGGCGACCACATAGCCGGACCGAGCCAACTTCTCCGCGGGGAAGAGCTGCGTGTGCGGCGGGGCAGCGCCGCGCCCTTGTCCCTGCGCGCACGTCGAGGGCACCGCCGGCCTCCGGGAGCCCGGAGCTGCCCTTCGAAGGCGACGTCCGGGGCTTCGGCCGGGGACCTCCCCGGAGAGAAACCCGCCCCCTGCTGCCTCCAGGAGACCCGGGCCGCGGTCCCCTCCCTCTGCTCGGGGCACTTGTCCGGGCCGAGTGCCGGGGCTGCGGGCCGGGCTCCCGCGGGCGCTCGGCGGGGCCCAGCGGCCTCCGCGCGTCGCCGCTCCCGCCGCACGTGACGCCGCTCGGAGCATGCGCGCGGCGCCCGCCCCGACGGCCCCGGCGGCCGCGCCCGGGGACGGCCTCGAGCCCCGCGTTCCGCCGGCCCCCGGCCCGCAGCCTGCCCGCCGGGCCCTCGCGGCCCCACGCCGAGGAAAGCTCCGAGGCGGCGAAGCAGCCTTTGAAGCCAACCCGCCCGAGGGGTTGTTTTAAGTCCTCCCGATCGGGCTGTCCCCCCGATCTGGCTGTCCCCAGCCGCCGGCCGGCGCGGCCTCGCCCCTGCTCTCCTCTCCCAGCCCGGTGCTGCCTCGGGCGCTCGGGCCGTGCGGGTTCTGTTCCGCCGGCCCCTTCCTGTCCCCTGCCTGTGGCACCTTACGGTGCGCCCGTCTGTTGCTGTCCACACCGGCCCTGCTCTGCTGCCTGGGCGCAGCTCCGTGCGCGGTAAATGCCCCCCACGCTCCTGCCCCAAAGAATCTCCGGACGCCTCCGCTCCGCTCGCACGGGCAGTGCCCGCAGCTGTGTTTGTTACCGAGGGTCCGCTGGCAGCCAGCGGGAAGGCGGCAGCTGTGCGGGGAGCGGCGGGGGGCGAGGGCCGGGGGCTGAGCGGCGGCTCCCGCACGGCTGCACCGAGGGAGCCCCGCTGGCCCAGCGAGCTCCCCGCTCCCACGGCAGCCTTCCTGACGGGCTCCGCACGGGTCCCGGGGCCGAAATCCCCTGGAAACGCAAAGACAGCACACACACAGCCTCTGCCTACTAAGGATATGAATAAGGTAATGAATTTCCCCCCCCCCCCAACTTGTTCTATAACAACAAAACACAGACTTACCTGAAGTGGTTTTTATTTTCACAACAAGGGATATTCCCTGCATTGCACACATACACACAACGCATGCACACGCACGCACACACACACACACGCACACACACACATATATTAACCAATAGAAAAGCCAGATATGAGGGTTTGTTGCTCTGCTGTGACATGAATAATTGTTGCATCGTGTAACTTCCTACATCTCGGTTTTAATTTGCAGTGAACCAAACAAAGATATTTGCAATTTTTAAATAAGCACTCTATGTAATAAATGGGAACATTGTGCATGAATGCTGTTTCTTCCCCTTTTCTTTAGAAGACATTATTAGCTCTGACAGCATGCAGCTCAGGTTTGGAGGAGAGGATTTTGTAAAGGGATGATAGACAGGAAGGGCAGCAATCATGGGCTTCTTGGGCTAAAGCTTTTTTTCTTTTTTATCAGAATGTTCTGTTCGATGCCATTTATCCTTGATGATAGAAAATTGCTCTGTTGCCAGGACGCTGCTGCTGAAATAGAGGGCAGGAGCCACATTTCCATTTTGCAGCTTGAAAGCTATTCAAATGAATTTGCAGAAAGGGGGGAAAATCTAGAGATAAACAAATGAGAATAAATCGAGTTCCCTTTTCCTCTCTTTTCTTTCTCTTTTTCTTCCTTTTTCCTTTTTTTTTTTTTTTTTTTTTAAGGTGTGTATGTGTGTACGTGTGAGGGACTTATTCATTTTCTACATAAGGATTTTAGTTCATCAGTGTTTGGAGCATCTGGGAAGTGCTCCAAATCAGGGAACACTTATTTTGCTGCTGTTCCAGCCACCGAACATATAAACAGATTAGAGAAATTTACGTGTGTGTGCAGATATGCAGGCACCCACGATTTCCTTACACGTGTGTATATACAGCCAGTGCTGTGTATTCCTCTGCGTGGATACCAGAGACACCCACCACCACCACCCACTAAATGTAATGGATTTCTCCCAACATTTATTTATTGATTCTGGTGAAATACCTCGTCGTTTTAAAACAATTAAAATCTATGCTTAAGTTATAGCACTGTTCTTCCCTCATAGCTAATTGTGTGGGAAATCTTCATTTTCCCTCCTAGTCCATTTAGATATTTCCGGAGTCCCAAGGAGAAGTAATAATGCATCTGGCTATAATCCAGCACGCAGCCCAAGGGCTAATATTTAATCATTATTTTTAAATTAAGCATTGAATAAAATAAAGCCAGAAACATTATTTATAAATTGGAATGAATATAATGACAAGTAATTATGCTCTTCCTTTGCTGGTGATTCAAGGCTCAGCTCAGCTCCTCAGTTCAAATCCAAATAAATGAAACGTGTGAAGCCTGTTAAACACTTCCATTTCATTTACTTGTTCTGTCTGTAGGCTGCTGATGTGTCAGGTTGGAAATATTGGATATACCTTGACTGGGGCTGTAAAAACTCTCAGAGGTCTGAGAACCTGGTTACCACAAAATAAGTGAATTCTAACTTCACTTCTCTGAGTAAAAGCCGGTGCCAGTGAGTCACGGGGTTGAGAAGATTATGCAGCCTTCTCTTAAACATAGGATTTTAAGCGAGCATAATATGTTTGATGACATACTATATTTGATCACCTTGTTTTTTTTTCACGATGTCACTTCAACAGAGTTTCACCTCCTATTAATCTATAATTAGCATGTTGGTTTCAAGCATGATATATTTCAAAGTGGCATCTTGTTAGATGTGGGTTCCCTTCTGCAAGGAAGAAAATTCTGGAAGTAGAAAAGAAACAAACAGGACTGAAAAAGGAGGATTGATTTATTGGCCTTGGCCAACAGCTTTTCCATAAGTGTCCAAGCAGTCAGGCATGTGACTTTACTATTGATTTTTAAATCTCCCTTCAGCTGAAAAGTTCAGCGCGCAAATAATAATAAACTCTAATCACTGCCGCAATTAGATTCGGCTAAACGCGGGGATCCGAGGGACCAGCCGTGGCCAGCTCTTCCCCCCGCCCGGGCAGCGCCGTGCCCCCCGTGCCCGGGGCTCCGCGGGAGCGCTGGGCCCCTCGGCCCGCGTGCCCCGCTCCGCCCCTGCCGAAGCCGGTTCCGGGGGGCGAGGGCACCTCGGGGAGGGAGCAGCGAGCGGAGCGGGCGGCCCTGGGGGCACCCACGGCCTCCCTTCCCCGCGTCCCTCGCCGGCAGCCGGGGGCGGCCGAACTGCCGGGGCCGGGCGGGAGCGGCCACGGGGCCTCGGGGAGCGGCGCACCTGGGGGGACTTCCCGGGCCCCGCGGGGCTGGCGCCGGGCAGGCGGCGGAACACGCCACGCCCGGGGAGAGCCGCGGCCCCACCCGCGGCCCCGGCCCGGCCCGGCCCGGCGCCTGCGGCTGCAGCTGCTCCGGTGTCAGCAGCCCGCCCGGTTAGCGCGGCCCCCCGAGCTCTGTCATGGGGTGCAGGCGGCGGGCAATGGCACCAGTCCCGCCCCGATGCCTGACGGGCCAACCCAGCAGATCCCGGGCTGCCCCGCCAGCCAAACCAGCGCTTAGCAGGGGAGAGCCATCGGCGGGGGCCGGGCTCCCCCTGCCAGGTGCCTCGCTGTCAGTAGAAAGGAATGAATTATAATTCGAGGGACGAGATTAAAGCCGGCCTGGCCTAGTCTCCTGCTATTATCTGGGAGATGAGAGCCTCTGTCTGGGCTTCCTCCTGCCATCCCTAATGCGGGGACTTGACTTGGGCTCAAGGAAGTCAATGCCTGCACATTGAAATGATTGTGGGTGTCAACCTAAATATCTGTAATACCCGCTGTGGTTCAGAGGGTGCCAGTGCATTTTCAGGCAGCAGGTGATTAGTTGTAACAATCATTTGTAGGTCTTTTATTTAGGAAAACTTCAGGCCTACATGAGTCTGTGCTTGCTTAGTGACCACTTTTAAGTACTAAAAAAGCAAAGATAACTAGAGCTGAGTATAAAGTTTCAAAGGCACAAGGCTGAACAAAGAAATATGTAGACAAGAGATGACAAAAGCCATGGAACTGCCAGCAAATGCTAGAACCATCAAGAAACACCCAACAAATCCAACAACAACAAAAAACCACCACCACCAACAACAAAAAACAACCCAAAAGTGAACAAAACAAAACAACAACAAACCCAACCAAAAAAACCACCAAAAACCCAAAAGAAGCCACCAAAACTCCACCAAGACCCATCACAGTTTTGCCAGTAATGTAATACACTACTGGATTGAACCAGGTTGTCACAGAAAACAAAATGGGTCATAGACTCATGAACAACCTTGGCTGCAGTAATTTTTCACAGTGATGTCCTTGGTGGTGTGCAGCAGGCCATGTTGCTGCAGGCCCTACCTGCATTTCTCCTCACATATCTCTGCAGGGACCTACTGGCATGGGGGAGGCACATGCTGACATGGCATTTCACAGCCTCCCAGCTCCTGTGCCCTGAGCAGAGCTCTCAGCCCATTACTTGCCATACAGACCTGGCAATTCTCTTTAGTCACTACTGTCCAACACAGTGCATAATACTGCACTTTGCTCTTCAAAGTCGTCAGCCTTACACTGTCTTTGTCTTGCAGAAAAAATGTATGTGGCCATGTGATTAAAGCATGTCTAATCATGAGTTCCCCTAAGGAGCTGAATTTGGGTTGCATATGTAACCTCATGTCTGGCACTTTCTACTTTTTGAGTGACTAACTTCACAACCTTATTGTTGTTTTGGCTTTTACATATAGGTGTGTGAGACAGATCTTTGTGTGAACCAAAGCAAAAACAGCAAGCCTGACATTTTTATAAAGTTGGCTTTTTGTTGTTCTGCTTTTGTTTGGCTTTTTTTTTTTTTTTAAATGAAGGTTGTCCATAGTTTGGTTTTATGCCCTGAAAGCAGAAGTTTGTCTTCTCTTTGAATTCTTGCAGACACAGTACCCAAAAAACCCTCTCCAATTTGGGTTCAAACACAGCCACAGTTTCATGAGAATGGCTTGAACTCACAGCCCAGTTATCACTTGATCTCTGGCGCCTTCTCTTCCCCAGAAGAGAATTAGAATGCCACTTTTCTGATTACACTCATTTAAGAGATTAGGTTTTGGAACATTAAAGAGATAAACATTTGAATATGCATCTGTCTCCTTATTACCACTTTCAAATGGCTAGGCCTTAATGGTACATTCCATCAGTAAACCATTAACTTTAGTTTAAAACCATAAAGTTTTTGCTTTATAAGAATCTTTTTCACAGATTTACATTGTTAATTAAGGGCTTAGGAATGCATGAAATCTTCAGTTTACAGATCCACAAACTTTGTGAAACTTCTGTCACTGAGAAAACCACAGACCTGATTTGGTTCTCCAAAGTAACACTGGCTTGAGCAAACTAGATTTTAATTTCTCAACAAGTTCTTTTGCATTTTCAAATGCTGAATAGTTCTATATTCAGGCTGGTCATATTCAATACCAGTATACTAGTTTATTCTAGCTCCTTCTGGGCTTCTTTGCACCTTCCTTGGGGAATCTTCCAAGTAGCAGAAGTGCTTAGGGGATGAACTCTTAGCCAGGTATGGCATCTGAGTAAGGACAGGGCATATACATTCAGACTTCTGAGCCTGAAGAACATTCCAGATCCATCAAATATACAGGTTTTTTTATTTCTGTTGAAGCAGATTTAGAAGGTTACCTTGGAAGATGCCTGTTGTATGAATTTGCTACTGTTACACAAATGTAAAGCTTCTGGGCTATAAATGGATCTGTTCTATACTGAGTGATTCCAGAGAACTCTCTAAGGTGCTTTCATGGTCCTCCTCATCACGTAACTTTCCAAACACAGCTCTATGGTAAATCAGCTACATGTGAAGACTGGTGTTTTACCATCAAGTCATGTATGTCTCAGATGAACCTTGAATAAGGTCAGACAACAAAGAAAAATTCTTAGTAGTTTTATTTGAAAGCATCCATGGCAGAAAGTAGTCAGATTGTCCACTTTCAGACAGTCCTGGATCATGCACATGTTTCTTAAGCATTTAAAAACTGTGGAGTTAAGGAAAATTAACCTAGAGTTTGTAATGAAAACATTTTCTTTCTGAGTTACTCAGTAAACTCTGTAATTTTTCATAGGCTGATAGTGAAGAACTGCCCTGAAGCACCACATGAAAAAAACCTTATAATAATAATATTTAATATAAAAAAGAAGCATGCCTATGGTTATGTTTTACAATGGTTGGTTGTGACACTGAACTGTTACCAGCTACACAAAAGTGAGGGCTCCTTATGAGGTTAAAAACCCAAAGATTTTTATCATCTACTGAAGACAGTAGGAAAACCTTATGTTGTCTGTATGGGTATTTTCACAGGCTTTCAGATGATGGGGCAGTTCCTACCCCACTGCTGAATATTCCCACCCCTTGGGGAAGACACATTTGCTCACCATCCATAGTGTCCTTTTTGTGTTGCAAATGTGAAGGGAAGTGTGAGCTGGCTTTGCTTAAGCCAAGCACTGTTGACTACTGGAGGGTGAATTACATCTGTTCATTCTACTGATATTATAAATTAGATACAAATTGTAATAATTATGCTTAATTGCTACTTAATTACTGATTAAAAGAAACGTTTTTATGATTCTTTATTACAATCCCATTCCTTTTTTTTCCAAGGATGTTTAATCAGGCAGTCATTCTGAAGAACAGCCACAAATCGTATTTTAGTGGTAGGATTAGAAAGACGGTGTTGCATACACCATTTTGAATACGAGCATTTGCATATGACCTGAACTTCAATACAGCTGGAACATTTTTGTCCAAGTGTTGCCAAAAAAAGTGCAGCTTTTCAGAACAAAGATATTTCAAATATCCAGAGCATGCTAGGACACTAAATTAGCAATTGATTCCCTCCTGCCCAGTTATCATAGCCCTTTGTTAAGCAGATGAACTTGCAGGCAGCAATGAGGGAAAAGAAAATAACTTTTAAAATATACCTGGGATTTTTGCTCTTATCAGTAAAGTCCTCAGTTCAGTGAATCAAGAGGAAGAGGGCGAGGATATTTTTTTTGGTTTTGGTTGTAGAGTAGGGAAAATAGATGGAGATTTGTCTGCTTGAATCCAAAGAGCCAGGTGAGTAATTAATCAAGATCATATCTAGATAATTGGCCAAAGAGCAATAGCAGGGCTGAGCCTACATTTACAGCTTTGAGAGAGCAGCTCACGGATATCAAAATGATTTTGACTGTTCAACAACTGCTGGTTTGGGTCCCATTCTATATGTATGAATTGACTATCCTTTTTAAAGTCAGCACAAACATGCTGCTAACTGCTGCATTGGACTCTAGGTACTTACAATCCAAAAAAATCCTATTCTGTAGCTATGAAGTCTATTTAAAATGATTTTCCAACCATTAAAGAGACCAACTGCTACCAGTGGTTTAGCGTTGGATTAATTATGCCCATTGCACTGCACAATATAAAGCACTTATGATTACTACATGGATTGCTTTTCTGGGGGCAGGGGGAGGGTCTTGTCATTCAGAAAGGAAAAAATAATCACCTATTTTCTTTGTCTTTGCTTGTTACAGAGCCCATTGAAGTCAATGGGAGTGTTGCCATTTGTTTGTGTGGGCTTCCGTCAGGTCCTGTATATGCTACTGTGAACTGGAGGGGTAAAAGAAATATACTTAAAGGGAAGAGAAGCAAGAGGGGAGGAGTTAAACAGAGGTGAAGAATAGATCTCTTTGTCTATTAATTAGGGTTTACATGCCTTGTGGAAAGCAGCGCTCCTCCAACACTGGATCCCTCTGCTGCACTATTTCATTTTTACATCTCCCATGCTAGTTGCTCTTCAGATCAATATAGTGCTCATGTATTATGCACTGAGTAGCACTAACCATAACACTCCACTGCTCTGGTGCATAGGAAAGGAAAGCATTGAATTGAGCACGCTTCTCTGGGGTCAAAAATGCTTTTTATTTCTGCAGATGATACCCATTCTGCCTGAAATATATTGTCCAGCACAACACTTACATATGTCACGAGAACTTTTCTCTGAGTTACTCAACAATATCTAACCACTTGTTGCCTATGGAGAAACAAGACCTGGTGAAACCATGGAGTTCTCCTGATGAAGTCTTGCCAACATGCTTCAGCTGAAACTAGAAGGCCTCACTGGACAGTGCTAGTTCATTCCCATGTCCATTTTCTCCTGGTTACACCCACCAGAACACAGTGACAATTGGTTGCAATTAGAGAGGAAAAGTGCCATTGTATTTGACACTAGGTTGGACTCTGGGGATGTTCTGTTGCTGGGTGTGTCTCAAACTGCTGGGTGACCTCGGGTAAGGCATTTGGGACTCAGACTTATGATCAGTTTATAACAATTTAACAAGCTATTGTGTCTCAGTTGCACAGCAGTGACTGTCCTTGTGTGCACTTTCACCCAGAGCAAATGGATTGATGTGACCCAAAGTGTAGTTATATGAATAAATTAAATCAGTGCAATCAGCTCTGCTGCCATGAGATTGTATCCCTGAGAAGGCAACTAATCTGGTTTAACATTTGTGAGGTTTTTGTTTTGTTTTGCTTTTCTTTTTTTTTTTTTTTTTTTCCTCAGGATTGTTTTTAATCTTCACCAGTTCCCCAGTGCATGTCACTGGAGGAATCGTTTTTTTGGTAGCAATGCTGGGCATACAGTGGCAGTGCTCATTTAACCTGTAGTGAAACAGGTCTGGCTACTTTGCCATTACTGGAGTGGAGTGGAGTAAGAGGGCGTGCATGGAGCAAGCAGATCAACTAGTGCTTGAAGATATTTCAATGTCGTTGTTGGTCTGATCCCAGTCAGCAAAGCAAAATCTCTATGAATCAGAGTATTTGTTCCTCATGTAAAAAGGGAGGAGCTTTTACCTCCCTCTCCTTTCTCTGTCCAGGTTGTAAATTGTATAGTGGAAATGTTTTCACTTCATGTTGGTACAGAGTGCAGCATAGTGATGGACTGTTCTTATCCGAGGTCTGCATAAAAATACAAATAAATCACAAGAGTAACAGAGGAAGAGGTGTGCTCACCTGTGAATGGAGAAAAGCAGAAGGCAGCAATCAACTTCTGAATTTGTCAGCTTTGTTGTCTGCCAATTAGCACTAACCTCAGAGTAGTGATAAAGGTATATCCTAAGCCTCCTTTCACTAGGTAATTTCCCTCAGTAAGATTTTTAATTATTATCTGAAGTGCTTTATTTATAAAGTAATTACTTTGGTAGAGAAACATTAGCTTAATAGTACAGTAACACATGAATTACTATTTTACACCACCCACACACACACAGGTCCCATTCTTGGGGCAGCATTTTACAGCAGTTTTGTCTTTTGTTGGTCAGGCAAAATAATGCACATTTGTGTGAGTTAAGGATGATATAGGACCTACTTGAGAGCACTGAAGAAGGATGAAGTCAAAAAAGAGCTCACAGAGCAAGACTGGTATCTGCTACCACAAAGAGGAACCTGCTTCTCAGGAGCTGCAAGGTTATGTCTCAGAGAATAAGAAAGATGAAGTCATTGGGTTGTGAAAATAAACCATTTCTTGCAGAAAATACTGTACATAAGTTTTAGTGTATCAAATGAATTTCATGTCTGTAAGTCTGTCAAACTGATATATACTAGTTCCAAAGAAATTGTTCTTTGTTTAGCTGGTTTGCATTCAAAAGCAGAGTATTTCAGTTTGTTCTTAGGTGCTGAGTAATGACGATGATGTGTTTGTTCTTATAATTATGATCACATTTTACTATGACAGTAAATACTAAAGTTTAAAAGAATGTGCTAAGAGAAGGATCTGCTTGGGTCATAGTCAAGCTGTCTCCCAGCTCCTCTAACAAGGGTTCACACCAACATGTTCCAGGTCTCTGAGATGATTTCTCTTCTAATGTAGTAGCTGCTAGCTAGCAATTAAATTTCTGTCTATAGAAAAGGAGTCCAGCTGGCTTTGCTTCCTCTCCCTTGAGAAATTCTTCAAAGTTCTAGGTTCCCACAGCAAGGCTTCCATGGCTTCAAAGGCATAATTTGGCACATGCCCACTGGGCATGCGTTTCTCAAAGTACACACACAAAATTTCACTGTTGAAGATCTGTGCCCCAGGGAAGCTTCCACTCTGAGGTGAAATTACCTCTTTCCAAATGCCATACTTGAACTATGAAAGGATACACCCTTTAACATAATAATAGTGACTTCCAAATGCAAAGACATAGCCTCTGATTTATAGCAAGCATACCCACCGCAGATTAGCTCTCGAGATATCTGAAGGCAAAGTATTATAGCAAGAGCTATTTATCCTAGATTCTGCCTCATTACAAATCATCCTTGTACATTATACTGAAGGAATAATAAAACAACTGCCTATTATCCCTTATAGAGTGGCAGACAGATCAAAACGCTCTCGTCTCTTACCAGTCCTCATTCAGATAACTGTGGCTCTGAAGTCTAACCTGAACAAGCCACACCTTTTTGAGACAACACAAGTGTTCTTGTTTCTTCCCACCACGCAGAACTTTGTGAGAGAGGAATACTGAATGACAAGTAGCGCTCCTTCATGCAAAGAAGCCACGTGAGGTTTGTTCCTCATACCCACCCAAGCAGCCTGTCTAATGGCTCTCTTCTCTGAAAGCTCTTGTTGGATCTCCTATTCTCATGAGCTTGCTCCATTTGACAGTGTCTTTTTTGACACACCCAAGAAAGGTTACACAAGTAACCACAGGTGCCCTTGAGAAAGATTTTGATCATGGCCCGGTACACAAAAACTTGTGAGCCTTGTGTGCTACTGTCCCGATGTAGTGTGTCCAGACTGACTATCTGTCTAGGTTCCCACTTCAGTCAATAGAAAAAGACATCCTGTATTATTTTCCAGGGATATTTAACTTAAAATTCACTGTTAGGGTAGGTTTCTGGAAGTGAACATCAACCTCCATAGCTAAAAAGAAGGCACAGACAACTGCTTTATCCTAGATGCCAAATTCTTAACTAAATCTAAGGAGATAGATATCATCCAAGTGGATGAAACAATGTCCAGAGGGAAAGTAAAGATGTGTAAAAACTTCAGCTGTGACTGGATGTTTGCTGTCCTAAAAATTTTGTTCTGTGCCTAGTTTGTGAAGGACCAGAATAGATTCAAATCAGACCAATTTTATTTCTCAGTTACAGCTGTGGAAGTGCAGTATGGTTTTAGTGCTAGAGATCCAAATTAACTACTCTTTATGAGGATGAGGTTTAGGAGGATGCTTGGTGCCATGGAAGAACAGAGCTGGTACGCTTCAGGTTACTGCAGAGGTAATTTCTGTGCTCATCTCTCCAACTGATTTTAAGCTCCTCTGATGGCTTCAGCAGGAAGGCTGGTGCAGACAGGGTTAAAAACAGCAAAATGGTAGGCCCCTCTCTGCCATTTTATGTACCATTTGGTATATAACATCTGGTCTCGTTGATTATTTCAGGGGAAGGAGTGGATGGGACCTTGAGCACCTGATTAGGGCTTAGCTGTCTAAGCCAGCTTTGAGTATGAGGCTGGAGCACCTATATAGTGAGCCTGGAGGGAGTTTGTTCTCACAGAGGAACACTGCCTTGGATCTTGCTTCCCACCTTTGTCTCACTGGACCTGAACCTCAGTCTGCAGAGTAATAGCATCTTCTCAGTCTAGTTTTTGAGGGCTCATTTAAGCTTTGGGGAGCTTCTTTTAGTTAAAAATTGAGTGCCAGTGTTTCTATCTGTTAAAGCATTTTGTATTTGCAATAACTTCTGTACATATGACTTCTGATTCATTACAAGAAGATTTAATTAATTATAACATCCTTAGCTTTCTCAGGACACCACAGGCTTGTCTGTAGTCTTTCCTCTCCTAGTCTGCTTTGTTATCTATAATATTTCTTTCTTTGAAATGGGTGGTCACACATCAGAGCTTGTTCTGGTTAGGAAGCTAAACCATTGATGGAGTCAGGCCCTTTCTTGGCTTCAGTTCCACCTATTTACAAAGAACATGCCAACTTCCCTTTCTCAGCCTGCAGATGCAATCAAACCACCAAAGACAGTATCTTTGCTTACAGCATCACATTTTTGTGTTCAGTACCCAGAGCAAGTTCTCCCTTTAGGCTTTATGCCCAGATAGTTTCCTTTTAGCTGCTGTGTTTAGAGCTTATTTCTCCTTCTGTTTCAGCTACCTTGTTTTCTTGTGCATGCATACACACAAATACACCCTTACCCAAAGCAATAACCATCAGTACCATCTGCCTACATTATTCAAGATTTAGGGTGTACTTTTGCCTTGTCTCAGAAACCTGTATTACCTCATCAAAGAACTACTTGGCTCTGTTATCTCAGATGAAGGGTGGTGGTTACTTCCATCAGCTTCAATGTCTCTTTTCCCAGTTTTGAACAATAGTACATCATGTTCTACCTGTCTTTGCCCTTACAGGATTTTCTACTTGATTATCTTTAATTTATCTTTGTACTGCTTTATTTGGCACTAAAATACAGAATGGACATGCTGGGGCTGAATTCCCCTCTCACTGACAGTTCTACTATCTTCTGTCTCCACAGATAATAGTGGAAATACTTTTGATGTACATCCATAAATGAAAGAAGAGATAGGGCTTTGTTTTCTTCATTTCTTTTGTCAAGTACTGCTAGGGTTTTTGTTTGTTTGTTTGTTCTCTTTTTTATTTCTCTGATACCTCAGCTTTTTTTTAGCTGGCTTTTAAAGAGAGCTTGTAACTTTAAGCAACACTAAGGAATAAGACTATCTGCAGACTGCAAGGAAATTACATCTAAATTAAGAGAATAGAGGTTAAAGCCAGTTTTTTGTCTATCAAACAACCATCTCTGGAATTAGGAAAATAATGCTCTTACAGTTAGGAAGCTATTAGCTGTTAAAGCTTTTAGATGTTTCCCTTGTCAAACAACATCTGATGGCCAAAAGCCATGCTGACAGGGATTCACTTATGTCATGGGCTTTCTTTGGAGAGAAATACAAAGAAACATATGGGTCATTATGACCCACCCCTTCATTACCACTGTGAAAATGCAGGTTTTTTACAACAGAATAACATCTCTGCGATACCTTGGTTGTCAAAAACCACAATTATAGTCATTGTTTATGCATTAGGGAAACCTCATCCTAAACCTGGCACCATATGGGGGTGAAAAGAGCAGCTGCTGACATTTCAGGATAATCATTATGATCTAGATGCAGATATGACTCAGCATGATGAGCCTGACAACAAGAACAAGAAAAAAAGCAAAGCAGCATAGGCAGGTTTCAAATGTCCCTTCAAGGCTCCAGCCCAAATGCATTTCTAAGGGGAGAGGCTTTCAACATGCATCAAGTGGGACAGCTCCTTAGGATCTCCACATGGAAAACTTGAGCAGGGCTCCAGGCCAACATAGACAAAAGGGTTGTTGATATTTATGTCTGTTGTAATCCAAGGAAGAAAAATAATTATTAACTGCCCAGAAAGGGTTTTGGAATATTGTTTTTTCCCCTTGTTTTTGTGAACAATGAAACTATGCCAAGCAAAACTATGTAAACAGCCCCACCTCCCTGTTTTCAGCCCCTCTCTGAAGCACTAGCTCATCACTTTTCAGTCACTTTGGAGTTCAACTGATTCCCTTTTAGCAGAAAATAACAGAGATACTTAGCTTCTTCTATGCTGCCCCACTGGTATTATTCAGTGTCCCTGAATTCTTTCGCCAGGCCACTACCTTCTCTACATTCAGTCTACCTATTCTCTTGCTGTGATGCCTGCAGGAAATGTTGCTGTTGATGACCCTCTGAATGTTCTAATTCCTGGGTCTCTTTTAGCCCTTCTGTTCTTGGCATGTTATTTCCTAAGGCAGGGCTGCTGTTTCTGTGCATGCATCTGAAGTATGGATGTCATGGAAGAAAATCATGTAGAAAAGGCACTACACACAACTTCAAGAAAATGCTAGACCATTGATATGTATATCCAAAGCCTTGTTCTGGTACATTAGATCTGGAAACCATTAATAGTTGTGTTTACTCCATGAATATGTACTCCACATTCCTTGTGTCATTCTCAGCCTTTTGGTTTGGAAGATTGTGCCATTTTTAAGGAAGAAATATATGCTCTAACCTCTAACTCAATGAGAGGCATATAAATTAGAAAATTAAAATGCAAGTCCATTCTTCAGAAAATGCTTATTTTAGTAATGGATGAGGAGTTCAAGTAGTGCCTGTAATAAAGCTGAGATTCACTTACACTTTTGTCACAGGGCTTTTCTCATCACCTGTTCATCATGTGGTGGGGATGGGCCTGAGTTAGGGTGGATGTAATTCCTGGTTTGTAATGGTGTAGGCGCCAGAGGGCCTTGGGCAAAAGCAATGCTAAGACCAAGCTTCTGGCCACTTTTATGTCAATTTGACAGCTTGCAAGTCATCTTTTCCCTCTGATCGAAGGCCTCGGTAAAGAACAGGACAGAAAAATGTTGGTTGGATAAGCTATTCTGGCCTTTGGAAGCTGGCCTGGAGGCTGTAAGTTGGTAATTTATCCTTTATTCAAAAAAATCTACAAGAAAACAAAAAACAACCAGACAAAACAAACCCCCCCAAATGTGACAAAACCCAAACAAATAAAAAAATTCATACAAAACCAGAAAGTCATATATGGAATCAATATAATAATAATCTGAGCCCCCAAGC
Organism: Pseudopodoces humilis; assembly: GCF_049639895.1. Taxonomy (NCBI): domain Eukaryota; kingdom Metazoa; phylum Chordata; class Aves; order Passeriformes; family Paridae; genus Pseudopodoces; species Pseudopodoces humilis. The sequence goes on from NC_142200.1 coordinate 127,087,330, forward strand.
TGATTTGTAGGTGCTAACCTACTAGGATGCTTTTTCCAAACATTGGAGGGAATTTAGATTTTTCACTACCTGTCCTGACATCTTTAAAAGAAAGTCTCTGCTGTTTTGGTTATTTCTGGAGATTCTTCTACAGCTCAAATATTCTGTTTTCTTCTAAGATTATCTAAATTCTCAGATACATGTAAGCAGCCTGATTCTCCAAATTTCTGCCATGCCAATTTGAAAAGATACTGTTTACTAACTAATAAATATATTTAAGTATTTTTTCTGTCTGCTTTTGGATGTGTAGGAGGGAAATGAAGCTAGAGAGTCTATGACCTGTGCTCTTACAGTAGATAACCAAATATTTATGTGTTTACAATGAATACATGTTTAAGGTTCAGCATTGCTATCTGTACCTATTATTACTGTTGTGTTAACATCATTATTAGTTTGCGCTGTGGTAGAGATCCCCCTAAAGATCAAAGTGCCTTTGTATTATGCTCTGCATGGAGAAAATGAGAGGCCCTGCTCCCATGCTAATCACCTCTGCTCATGCTTCAGCTGCACAAATGTTATACTTGTAAAGTAGCTTCTGAGAGTATAGTCTTGGACATCAGGGGTGGAAAACACAATACCAGATGAGCTACCTCTGTCATACTGTTCTTCAGAGAAAATTACTATGGCTACATCCTTACAGATGCATGGCTACATCTGGTTTTGTACAATTTGACTTGTTTATATACTCTATTAATTGCTCTATCAATGGCTCTTTAATGATTTGGTCATTTTGTCTGATGTATTCTTGCACAACACTGAGGTCTTTTCTCTGTCAGGTTGAAGTATCACGTGACTTGATTTTTTGGAGCATTCTCTGTAGCTCAGGACAAAGAATGTGATTGTTTAATTAGTGCTGAAGGTTTAGAGGTGTGTGAATATGGAGAGTTTTCATATATTTGGTGTACTTCAATGAGCAGGTGCTTCACTGTTCTTCTGGGAACCTACTCTCCAGTGGTACTAACAGTTTTGGTGCATAACTACAGCAAATGTAATTTTCCTTGCAGGGAAGAAATATGTGACTCTAATTTAATATGGACCATGTAGATAATTATTCTCTTCTTATTATTGGAAACCAAATATATTCCATCGTGCAGTCAAATGGCAGTTGCTTACTGGGCAGGCCATTTAAAGAAAGCTGTGTGTTACCTGTAGAATTGTTACTCAGGACAGAAACATGTTTATGACTGAGGTGTCAAGTATGACTGCTGAGTTGTGTTGTCTGCTCATGAGTTTTGTTGCTTCATATTTTTCTTTCTCATTAGTGTGATCTGTTTTAAGGAATGGGGAAAATTACCACACCTTGGTTAAAAACTCAATATATTTATATCACAGGCAGGACCTTGCATTGTAGCTGAATAACATGCTTTGTCAGACCAGTAAAACTGATGTGAATAACTCATAAGGTTTTTGCTCATCTTCAGCAACACCTTCTAAACAGTTGCAATATCTCAACTAAAGCTTCATTCTCAACAAGCTGTTGACTCTATGTCCTCCAGTGGGAGAGCTGTGTTTGTGGCAGCCCTGGTTAGAAAAGACAGCTGCTTTTCCAGCTGTGATGTTGAAATCCTGATTTAGATGCCAAAGCAGAAAAAGTTGTTTTTTAAAACAACAATGGTAGCAAAAACTGTCCTTCTAACAAATGTGTGGTATTATTCCTCAATTCATTTTTAAGACATTTTGTTTCACTTCCCACTTAACAGTATACAGAAGGAAACAATAAAACTGGCATCACAGATCTGAAGAGTAGCTCTTGGGCTGGTCTAGAGGAAAATAAGGAGCATGAGGCTGAGCCAAGAACATGTGTGGAGACTTGGCACCATGAAAATAATCCGAATTCCTACTCCTATCCCCTCTGCTTTTTGTATGTCCATTCTAGGCAATGTGACAATGTGTTTTCTTACTGGGTACATCACCGCTGGAGACAGGATGTCCTCTGGGGCTCCTCCAATAGGAGAATGATTTGTTGGTTTAGCAATCATTAACTCATCCCTATTTCTTTAACGCAAATTAAAGTTGGCAGCAAAGTAACCTCATGCTGCTCAGTGGCAGCTCCTTGGCAGCTCCGTATTCTTCTTGGTTAGGTCCCCTATGCCAACCAAGCCATGGACTTCAGAAATTGTTTGGAGTGCTTCAGCTGGCTTGCAATCAGACATATGTTCCCAGATCTGTACTGGCAGGTAGCTGAAAGACCTCTCAGAAAACATCCAGGGTTTTGGTCAAAACCACAAATGCATGTATTAGCAAAGCTATTTACAACTTGAAGTAAGGAGATGGACACCATGTACAAGTATCTCATTATCTAGTAAAAGAAGACTTTTAGGTTACCAAGCAGTCAGTACTAGGGTATTTAGGTACATACAAATAATTTTGGGTTAGGTTGAGGTCAGCAGTCTCCACTGACTTCTAAGGCATTGATGGGAAGGTATCTGTAACATTCAAAAGGCTGCTGACAACATCAATCAAAACCTATTATGTGACATGTTATTTACTTGGAGATCTGCTGTATTAAAATGCCATGTGGTTGGAATCAGATAATTTTAATTGTTATCACATGTAATTGTCAGCCACATAATCGTGTCTTACCGATCTTTAACAGTGTTTGTTTTTCAGACTTCTTTCCTGAGGCCCGAGCTCTTTGTGGATTATTTCAGTGGTCTTTTTAATATCAAAAGGAAAACTAAAGTTTTCAGAGACCGGACATCACAGTGATCCTACATCTAAACAATGGACTGTCTGATGTTAAACCAACATTGTAATCCTATTTTCCCAAAAATTTCAGAGCTCATTATAAAATGCTCTTTAGCTGTAAAAGCAGCAATGGAGCTTTTTGTTCTAACCATGCAAAAGCAAACAGAGAGATTCTGCTTTTACTCACATTGTTTTGAATGGATTTACTCTCTGTTTTCACTAATGTCGCTGGCCTAGAAAATTTCTGGAAGATATAACATGTTACAAAATGGAGGAAGGAAGGATGCTAACAGCTATTAATTGTAATTTGATAGAAGCACAAAGTATCTGAAGATATATTATGATATTAATTATTTAAAAAATAGCACTGGGTACACATGTATTTCAAATCATATATGGTGGCAGTATTTTCCTGATCAGTCTATTAAGATCTATGCAACTGAGATGAATTCCATTTCTTCACTGTATTTTACCTCAGATTTGTAGCTCAAAAATAAGGGCTGCTCACTCCAGCAACTTGCAATGTTGCAAGATAAGTTGTATTTTACTCTGTACTAAATTTCTAAACTGTACTAAACTGTTTGTTAAACTTTTTATTTCATAATACCTCTTAAGATTAAACAATTATAATCCATCTCTTTAGAAGACACTTCTTAAGCAATTTTCTTAATGAGACACAAACAGATGAGAAAATGTTGGGTCTGGTAAATTTGCAGATATTTATACTCATAAAATATCAATTTGCTTATATATTTTTACACTATTTCCACTATATCTTCTTATATTAAATAAAAAAATCTAGTTTTGGCTAAAGCATATATTCCTCTTGGCCTCATAAGAGCTCATAAAATGCATCTGGTAATTTTTTTTCCAGCTCATAATCATCTTTATTCTTAGAAAACCACCTTTTTAGTGGTTTTAGTCTGTCTGGCTTAAATTTCCAGACCTTGGTGCTTCTGCTGGATGGAAGTGTCCTTAACTTGGTATTTCCCTGCTGTGAATGTCTCCTGTGAACAACTGACATCTTCCTGTCTTCCTCCTGATAAAATCAACATGGAATTCTTTATTTTATAGTTTGATTTTTGTTTACTATAAAGAATTAATCTTTGAATAATTTTGTGGTCCTTTCTTTTACTGTTCTTGGTTTCTGTTGACTGCCCAGTTTTCGTCATTGTATACCATCCTGCCAAACTCATGTCATTAAGAGATTGCATTTAAGGATATATTTGCAAGGCCATTGGATAAGTTATTAAAGGACATGAAGCCTTGTACAGAACTCAAAGAAACATTGGGAACATCCACTCAACTGCAACTTCCAGCTGATGCATCTGTTTTGGAGATCTGTCAGACAGTTTTTAATCTGTTTGATGTGTGTTATATTGCTATTAGAAAATACTAGAATCATAATAGTATGTCCTTTACTGTGGATATGAATTTAAACATTCCTTTCTCCTTGTTCCTTCTGTACTACTATACTAGCAGAGTGTCTTCCACATAGAATAACTACCACTAAAGGAGTCCCATTGAAGAGACTTGATAGACTTGACCTGGCATTTTCTCTACATCAAGATTTAACAGCAAATACTTTATTTGGCTATTGAGCACATTTTTTTACTGGTTGAATAACTACTTAACTAAGCTGATATCAGTAAAGAATTTGATGGTGTAAACGCTTAACTGCAAATATCCATTGTGAGTTACCTTCCAGTCTTCCCTTTGATTTGTGCTGAATATTACAGTATATATCCAGAAAGCAGAAAGAGAAAAGCCATTAATGACACACACACAAAGACAGTATTACATTTGAAATTGTGACTCTGAAATTCAAAGCATGATGATTTTAGTGTCTCATGCTAAAAGCTGATCCATTGTAAGCGCTAAAACAAGCATATGCACTATTGAAATCAGGAATCTGTGTTGTTGGTATTCTTCAAGTTGCATAATTGAAAGAGATGTGTGCAACCAATTTAGCTATAAAGCAATGACAGAGAAATTAGCTTCTACAAGCTCTGACTATTCAGTATGCTTAATGTACCTAGGGCCCCAAAATGTATGTATTTATTACCAAACCCTGTGGATAAACAGAAGTAAATCGCCCTGAGAAAACCTGCTGCTAACAGTATTCTGTGGTTGGCATTCAAGTTAAATTGTTTTCAATGCAACTACTGTGGAGCATTTGTACCTAAAGTCTGAAAGACTTTTAATATGAGGCTAAGTAATGTCCTATAGCTAATATACATTAATATTAACAGCATGTATAAAATAAACATGCCTAAGCAATTAGTATAACAGTGCAAAAGAAGCTGAGAGGAGTTAGATGCTCACAAGGCAAAGGTCTGTGTATCTCCATGACCTTGCCATGGCCATTACAGATCTTCTGACATCCAGAGGTAAGGAATCATTATGGTATCTCTGAGTGCAAGATTTCTTCATTTGCATCAGATTTGATTGTTATGGTTTGAGTTTTTCTCAGCATGTGTGTCTCTGACACCTCCTCTCTAGTTAATCATCTGAAGATGACACTTCATCAAAAATGTCAGGGTAAATTAGGACAAAGTCTACAAAAAATTGTGGTTTAGCTTAGAAGGAATTTCAGTTGTGGACAAAAGTCTTCATTCTGCCTAAAAAGAAATTATTTTTTGACTGCAGCAACCTTAACAGCGAACATCAGATCAACTGACCCCTGAATTCTTGAGGGAATTAACGTTCTTCAGCTTTAAAAATACATCGAGATATTGTTGCAATAACCTGGAGTATTGACTGCACATCAGATGATGGCTCTTGATAATTTTCTTCCAGATGACTGTTATGAAAAGGGATTCCTAAAACAGATATGTCTCCATCTCCCTCAAGCAGTAATTAAAAAACCCCAGCAAACCAAACAAGCAGTTGGCTGAATTCAGTGTTCACATACATGTGCCATTTCCTGTTTGCAATCAATGAGTAACTTCTGCATATACCCCAGGGCAAAGCTTGGCTCATCATAGTTACACTTTAACATTAATTTAGGATGATTAATGATCAAGTCAGTAGCCATGTAGTATCTGTGACTTTTATCCTAACACTGCTTAACTTTATATTATTTTTTAATTTACAGCTGCCATGGAAAATGACCAGAAATCTACTATCTGAGAAAACCCATCCATCATCTTCAGGCAATCTTCCAATCTGTTAACTTTAGCTGCTACTAATAAGTGTCTCAGTCCAGGAAAAGCAATTATTACGATGTTTCACAGAACAGCTTCCAGATAACATATGATGTAAACTGCTCTTGGGCAACATTTCTTCTAAGGAAACTAGCCTTTTTTTTTTTTTTTCTTCAGTAAGCAACTTTACCAATGGAAGTGTGATAAAAACAGAGGTCAAGAGGAAGAGCTGTTGGAAATGAGGTTTGACCATAGCTACTGCACCCTTTTACACCTCCCAAAGAGGTGTAAATTGAGTTGCAATGCCCTTGTTATGGTTTGATCAGTTATGGTTTTGATCAGTCACTAATGTGATACATCACACAGAGCCAAACCAGGCAGCCTGGTTTGACTGCAGGTTCACATCCAGAGAGCGTGATCTCATCGACTATCTAATGTAACCAGCAATGCAAAATGAGCCAAGCTCTGTGTGTTGGCATCTCTATTTTGATTCTTGCTACTTTGAGGCCCTCAGTGAGCATGCAGCAGCACAGCAGGCTGCTGCCTGCAGTCAGTACCCTGCTCAGTGTGCTGCAAGTGGCAGTCACTTGCATTTCTCTCAGTCCTCAGTCTCCACAGCACACGGGAAGGCTGCGGTGGCAGGGGGAGGTGCCACTGAGAGGCACCACCGTGGGGGTGGTGGAGAGATGGAGGCCTCTTCAACGTAATCATGGACCATTGTTAGGTGGCTTAGATGGATATCCTGATGGATGATGAACCCACCTGAGCTGCCAGTGAAGAGAGCTTCTTATTAGAAAAGGAGAAACCAAAGCAGGAGAGTGTCAAACAAGCAGTATATGGTTTATCTATGACTACCTTTACTGTAGCCTGATTTCTGTAATGAGGCACCTCTGTCAGAAGACTGAGGAGGAAAATTTGACAACTCCCCTATGACAAAAAACTTACATTGGCAAAGTCTACTTTCATATCCTGGAGCCAATAGGATCAGTCAGATAATAATATGGTGGCATCTCACCAAGCTTCTCTGATTAGTTTTGGGGGCTGGTTAATATCACATAACTTTTTAGAAAGTTTCTCATTACTAATACCTGGCTGTTCTTCACATGTCCTTGTGAGCAGATGTTACCTTGTGACTAACTAACTTTCTGTCTGCCCTTGCTAGACTCTTTGACTTTGAAGGCTGACAACATTTAACATGATTCCAGACACCCATCTACCTCATCAGACTGAATGACTTGACTTTCAATTCCACTTCTCTGTATTATAGATTGTCTTGGTATGTTTAGATTTCTGGTTGCAGACTTGCTTTCTGGTCCCTGAAGTATTAGATACTACTAAGGAAAGCATGACCTGTATTCCTTCCGAAAATTTCAGATAAGTGTGCTAGATCTTTCTGTGTAATATGTAATCCAAACCTAGATAGCCATTTACTTTCTGAGCAAAAGTTTGGTCTTGAGTGCCATCATTAAGCTGTTTGCCTTTAATTGTTGAAGAGTGATAGATGCCAGCAAACAATTTGATTTTGACATCTAACAAGAGGGTAAGATACATTGCTGAAAGGTAAACACTTGGTGTTTGAGAGTTCTTGCCTTGGACACCCTGCCAATAAGTGCCTGGAAAGGCTGATTTTGCCATCAGGCATGCACGTTGATCAGAGTTCGGTTATAGGAAAATCAACATTCTTCTTGCAGTTCATAGGTAGTTAAAAGTATTCACCAATTTAGTTAAGTGTCCTTTGTTCTCCTAGGCAGTAGTTCTGCTGTAGTAAGACGGAAAGTGTTAAAATTAATTTCCTTAGGAGAGGATGCATTGAGAACTTCTGCCTTGTTTTTTTTTGGTTTTTTTTTTTTTCCTTCACATGAACAGTTTTTGGGCATCAGTGATGTAACATATTAAAATATGATCAAATTGTGAGCAGGAAACATTTAGTGGTACCTGCTTGATTCCTGACAGCATTATGGTAAAAATAAAAATGACATTTCCAATTTAGCAGATACTCTGTAGCATTAACAGAGAGTCCAACAATTTCAAGGATAGAAATTCTTATATGCCTAGCGAACTGAAAAAAGTGCTACTTCTTTCTGTATATTATAGGAGAACATTCTTTTTTAAAAAAATGTAAATTAAGATATCAAATTTAAACTCATTCTTTGCCATCAGTTTGAAACCAGAAATTGTCACTTCTTTCCTAGAGACACCCATTTTCATTGAGAGTGACTCTGGCCTTTCTGGTATTACTCTGTTTTTATTTCTCAGCAATGTGCTCAGCCTCTACAGTACAAACCATTGATGAATATATTTTTTTCATCCAGATATTCATTTTCTTGTATAAGACAGTCTGATTCTCTAAATCTTTTAGACCTATCACTCAGTTTACATGCACAACAGATCTTTGACAGTTCTATATTTCTTCCTAAAGCAGAAAGTCAAGAGGAAATAAAAATGAATTCTTATGCCTAAGTATTTGAAAATTACTCTGGTCTAGATGTCACTAAGGTACAAATGTCATAGTACATATTTAAAAAGAAATCACCAGATGCAGAATGCAACATTCCAGACACACCAGATTGTATTCCTATTCATACGAGGCTTTTGTCTGAGTAATTTACTCTCCTGAGAGTTAGGGGAAATTGGGTGACAATTTTTCAGTTTTGTACTTTGCAACTTACTGAGGTCCCCAAATTCGTGTTTCCTTACACTCTTCTTTTGTACTCACTGTGTTTGTCAGAAGACCTGTGTGAATGAAAATAGATCCAAAATCTAAATTGCTTTTGGGGCTTGGTTCAAACAGGATTAGCAGCCATAGAAGGATCTCACCAAAGGTTTCCATGACTTCCAGTCACATCATTAATGAAGACCTTCTGAACATTTTAGTCTTCTGCCTTTCATATGAAGAGAAATAATGATCCTGCATTTGAAAAACATTTTGATATTGCCAGGGATGTAGACATTAATCACTGTTATACCTCTTTACAAAGAGTAAGAAATACCGTTTAACAGAAAGACCATGCTTTATTATATTTACAACAATGGAAACTGGAATATAACATTTTCATTTAAAAATCAAGCCACAGATTAGGTTTTGATTGCAGTATTTTGTACTGAAAATAAGAATAAGAAAGCAATTAAGTATTCATAGTCATGCTCTCACACAAACACCTTCCATGGTGAGCCTGTTTATGCAACTGAGTATGCCATACAATTGCTTTTATTACCTTCTTATAAAACAGCCTGTATAAAACACTTTTTTTTTTTATTGTTTCTTTGTGTATTGTTGAGCGTGTTTGCATTCTAAAGGGCTTTGCCTCATTAAAGCAATTACCATAAAGTTGCTGTAGTTGGATTTTTTTTCCCCTTCTCCCTCTGAGCACTAGAAATATCCATAAAGAGCTCTTGCCTAGCCGAGATGTTCTGTGTCTCCCAAGGCTAGCAGTGGGAAGCTTCATTCTGAGGACAAAAAAAATTTGCAGAGATTTTCTTCAGCTGGAGCATCAAAACAGCATTGAGCCTGGGCAGGAAGGGGTTGAATGGGGTTGAGCTCTGCCAGCTCTAGCAGGGCTTCTGACCTCACTCTTTCCAACACAAGCAAAGAAGAGAGGAGACTTTCAAATACCAGTTTTGCCATGTGAGGGGAGGAAATAAAGGAATGGTAGATGGGTTTGCTGTAGGGTAAAATTTGGATTGATTCTTTTATGGGTTTTGTGGTTTTCAAGGGAGCAGGGCCATTGTTCACCTGCCCATGATAGTCCCTACCCTCTGCAGGCAGTTAATCAGATGGGAAGGGACCTCCAGTTTCTCCCTTAATACCTCAGGTACAACTGCTCAGCTGGTGAGGTGTAAGATATGTATAGCTCCTGTCAAGGATTTTAGCAATTTGCTTTCTATTTTGGTGACGATGAAGAGAGAGAACTCTCCAGGGCCGCACCTGGGGGAGCATAAATACAAGCTGACCAAAAGCATGGTGAAAACAAAGGAAGAGCTCATTCTATGGAAAGGATGACGAAATAGTCTAGAAATAATTTTCCCTGAATCAGCTGAACCAAAATTTCTTAGAAAAACAAAGACTCACAGGTAGAAGAACCTGCTGGAGATCTAGAGGTAAAGGTGACAGGGAACACAGATGCCTGGAAGGTCTTTGAAATTAAATCCTCACATCAGAAAACACTGATTTGTCAGACTCGTAACTTTCAAAGGGAATAGGGTTATTAGTTTCTGGTCCAAGTAAAAGACTTTCATTTGCTGTCTCAAGGAAGACAGAACTCTTTGGATCAGATATTCAGATTCAAAACAGCATGAGTACCACGTGTTGTATAATCTCTTTAAGATGACCCAGGGACATGGAAGTTAGCATTCCACAGTCTGGGTGGGTTCTGGGCTGCAGTCTGCTTCAAAATGAGAACTTCTCCTGTTGGAGATGCTCCAATTTGCATAGGTGCCAAGGCTTTCATTAGGCAAGAGAGTGAAAAAGCCTGAGTTGGCAGTCCAGGAATTACATTACCATGCTGAGAGGAGCAGATGGAAGTCCAGGTCTCTCCCCAGGCTGACATGTCATTACTTGTGTATAGTGAAACTGCTTCAGCCAGGGAAATGAGCAAAAACATCCCGCCCTCTTCCAGCACACTGAGCTCATCCTGGACTACTGCAGATTTCATTCTGTTTTTTCTTTATAGAAATATTTTTTACCCAGTTCTTCAGTGGCTCCAGTGAGAGTCTTAATATCTGGCTATTGACTGCTCAGAGCAGACCCTATTTGAAAGGACTTAGTAGCAACCTGAAGTAGAACAGCAGCAAGACCATGTTGAAATTGTGAGATCTTTCACTCTGCAGGGAAACCGTTTTTCCTACCTAGCTCTAATAAGAGACAGTTCAATGAAAAATAAAAAAGATTTTAAGGCAAGGAAAGTATAAAGCACTATAGCACTCAATAAAGAGGTTCTTTATTTACAGGAGTACACAGAAGTAACTAGCATGAGTCTCTTCATATCTATAGAAATCATAAACAGAGGTGCAGGGAGAAGAATTAGGCAAGCCTACAGTGTGCTGAGGGACAGCCCCAGGGGAGGAAAGCTGTGATAATTACTTCTGTCAAACAACCTGCAGTGCCATACCCACAGAGGTTCTTCCTTTCAGATTGCAGACTGAGGCAGTTGGAGATGCTAGGGCTTATTTCTCACCATTCCATAGTCTCTTCAGCCCTTCACTTCTACATAAAGGAGTTCTAAAGGCTCAGTGGTACAAGCAGTTGCCTGACCACACTGGCTATTCTGTCCACTGTGGTGCTGTGATGAAATACATGAGAGAGAGAGTCACATGAAAACCTGATGGGCCTTGTTAGGAAGCCAGTAGAGAACCATCTGTGTATGAATGTAAGGAAATTAATTTAATCCCGCTTTCCCGTTTCACACAAACTCCCATTTAACTGGAATATTACCATACTACATGGTCTTGGATCACCAGAAACGGTAGGCTAACTCTGCTTGCCTAGTCCAGTGGTGATTGCCAAGGGTTAGTCCAGAAATCTGTAATCTCTCTTCTTCCCTGGTGAGTAGTTGCTGGTGCTGTTGGCTGTAATCCCTGTGAGGTGCTGAACCTTTCAGCATCTGACTTCAAATCTCTATTCTTTGAATAAACCCAAACCATAAAGCCATGAATAGTCCCTTTCTTTATGATCATATAACGTTATACAACAGAATTCCCTCCAAGTACCCACACCAGTTCTGAGTGTTCCTTAAGCATTTTTCTTTATTGCTGTTATATTACTCCAATGCAAATTGTTCAAAACATCTGCATTGTTATCAGAGCTGCTATGATTTACATGTAAGCAACAGTGTGTCCTGCAGCTTTAAAAGTACTCATGACAGCCTCACTTCTTATCTTGATACCATCACACTGCTTCACTACATCTAACTCTAAAAAAGTGGCTTGTATTTATTTGTTGGTTGTCTCAATGATTTTGGAAGCTGCCAGTGACTTTCCTAATTCAATAATGCTGCTACTACAGCATTAATCATTCATCATATCCTGAAAGCAAAACTGGAGTGATTTAAGAACAAAAGGATTTAAAGAAAAATAAACACATGACCCACTGTGGCTGCTTTGGGGAAAGTAGCAATATATGCATGGCAAAGGCAGTAATGAATAGCATCTGCTTTATCTGTGGAAGAGCAAACAGTGTAGACATTGATCATTTCTCAAAGAGAGTGGCTTTGACCAAAAACATGGAGAAAAGCCATCCAGAAGCTATTTTGTGCAAATGAAGTGCAGATTTGTGTATATGAGTCGATACACCATTTGCTGTTTCCTTTCATTAAAACCACAACATTAGCACTGGAAAATTATTATAATGGTTGCAGTCAAAGCCACTGTAATGCTCAATTCTCAGAGAACCCAGTGAATGAAGGGGAGGAAAAAAATCCTTCCGATCTCAAAGAAGTGTGCTTTAATGTAATGAAGCTCTAGTGGAAGTGGCTCAGGTATCTTATCTTTGCATGCTCTTGCCAGCTCATTGTGTAACTCATTCATTGCATCCCCAGGGCCACACAATGGCACAATTGGATTTCTCAAAGCCTATTACCACCTCAGTTTCCTCATTTTATTGAAGCCAAATCCTTCTCCTTTCAGGATGATCTACAGTGGGCCAAAGTAATTCATGATGTACCTTGGTTGGCTTTCTCTTGAGGGTTATTTTAGGCCTCTGGCTCCTAGAGGCAGAGTTCTGCAACCCTCCCAGCAGCTACACTGGCCTGGAGTCTGACCAGAGCTTCACATTAACCTTGCTCCACGCCCCTATCCATAGACAAGCAGAGGAAGGCATGTGAGTTGTGCAAACTTATACTAGAGGGGAAGTCTATGGTTTACATTCTGATATATTCATCATCAGAATGATGAGAATCAGAATGAGCCATGAAGGGCTCCTGCTCAGGCATAAGCATTTTCAATCGCTGTGCATTATTTGGTGCCTGTGAGGGGACTGCTCTGGTGAGATGCTCACAGGAGGAAGGATGTAGATAGTACCCCATGTACCCCATGGCAGTGATATCCAGCCTTAGAGCAGCTGACTAAGGACCTCTTCCTTTTCATTATTCAGCATTGCCTTGTTGCTCACTTTTTGTGCTATGAGGCAGCTCCTCCCAAGATTGCACAAGGTTTCTGTGTTGGGCCAGAACTTTTCTCTCAACAAAACTAGGAGCAAAACCTCCACTTGCCTCCATAGCAATGGACCTGGAACCCATGCTCCACTGTGCCTACAGCTGTCCAGCAAAATCCTCCTCAAATTGCCCTTACAAGCCATTCCTTTCCCTGGAAGTGCTCAGAACCAGATCCTGCTTGTCTCTTAAAAATCAAGCAAACCCCCTACCCAAGCCAACATAATCCTTGCTATCTGGAGCAGGAACTGGATTACAGTATCCCCTTGTAACAGGGGACTTTTCTCACACACACCTTTTGTGATACTTTCAAAGCTGCAGCCAGTTTGGTACTCAAGTTATCCACCTCTTCCCTCATGAGATAACTATAAAGGCAAAAGGGCAAGTGAAATTTCTTGGCATCACTTTTAGACCTAAGTTGGGTGAATGGCTGGTCCCATGAGCTGACTCCCTTCTTGCCTCCTGTAAATGTGCAGTCCTGTGCCTGAGCATAACTGGGGTTTGGCACACTAACGCTCCACCTCTGCATTGCTGGGAGAGGCCACTGAAAATATACAATCCCCAGACGGGAGCGATTTAGTGAAATTAAAAACAGACAGGGGGCATTGAAACAAGGAGGTGTCAAATGTTCCCCCTGCCCCACCAAGATTTTGATGTGGCTGCTATGTATACCTGTCTGTCTCCTCTTCACCGCTGTCTAAATTTGAAAGTTAAAATGTACAGAAGGAGTGGAATTAGAGCAAAGTAACACACCCCCTCACAGACGCACACATGCGCTTTTAATTGTGTGTTATTACCAGTTAATTTCAGCTTGTCCAGAGGCAGGAAGAAAACAGCCTATAGTGGGGCTTGGGCCTCCTGAGGTATTGTAAAACATAACATCCAAAGGCCTTCCTTGACTCCATTGCTTCCTCCAGCCCACAAAGAATGTATTAATTCACATTGTTTGATTTTTCCAGATGCCGCTGCTTCCCCACTACAGTCCTTCTATTATTTTTTTTTGTTGTTAAAAAATGTACTTTAATGCAAGAGTGAGTGATAATGGTGCTGCCTTTTGTCAAAAAACAAGCAAGAGGAAAATTAAGAAGTCAAGATAGCTTTTTATGGTCCCAAGTAGCTGCATGTCTCAGACAGAATAGGAATGCTTTACTTGAATATATCACAAACTTGAAGGCTTCAAGGGAATTACAGCATTGCTTGGGCTCACAGGAATTGAAGGGGGAACTAAGAAAGATTTTTATTACATAAGGTTTTTGAAAGTTATCTATTCTTCATGTCCTCCTTTGTAGTAGTAGTAATGGTACAGAATGTGAAACAAAGGTGTCACTGAAGCAAGGCAATAAATTAAAAGCAAATGACTACCATGGAGTATAAATCTACCACTGCTAAGTAGATTTGCATTTCCTTATTACTGGTGGGAATAAGAAAAATTCTAGGAGATAGAAGACATAATATTTAAAGCATTAGGATTGTGCTTAGACTACCAGTATTTAAAAATACAGGGATAATTTGGGATTTGTGAGCCAGCGGGAATCTTATCTGCACCTATTAAATTCATCAAATGGCAAGTAAAAATAAAATAGTAACAAGACTAAGTGAGCAGGAATATGTGAGTTTGGTGCAGATTTTGCCCAATCTCACTTTGCCTTCCTAATCTCTCTGAATCTTTGCTATTGTCCACAGAAGGGTGGACAGAGGTGAACCAGAAATCCATTTCTCTAGACCTCCACTAACCACTATAAACATAGACACATGAATCTAAGGAAAAAAACTCACAGCATCATGCAAGTTAAACTGAATATTTCTATCAATCAAAACCATCTGGAACATAGGAAGCAAAGTACTCTTTATAGCTAGTGAATAAAAATTACTCACATAAAGATTAAATGGCCAGCTTTTGCCAAAGCAAGAGGTTTACCATTGAGATGCTCCATTTATTAGGATCAATGTCATTACTTACTATACTGTTATTACTATATTGCTATTACTACTGTGTTTACTATACAGTTGAGCAGTGTGATGAAAAATATTAGGACAGAGCTTAATTTTTTTTTTTGGTTGTGTGAAAAGAGCATTTTCAAGAGGTCCATTTAGTTGCAAATGGATCAGTAATTTAATAAATTGAATAAAGAGCAATGAAATGGCAGCTAAAATTCAGTGTTGATAAAATATTTATATAGCCAAAAAGGAAAAAAAACCCACCTTTTTTCAAAGACTTCCCAGGCACTGATTTAGAGGGGAATCCTAGCTGGCAGTTCATGGAGATACTCTGTTAATATGAAGCTCTGGGTTAAAACCCTTGATAGGATTTAATGGGATGGATAAGGAGCAGAATAGCAGAATGCTCTTACATAAATCACTACCACCACTTCCTCCAGCACTGCATAGGTGAGACTGGCTGTTCTGTCTGCAGAAAGAGAGTGCATTTGGAAATGAACTCAGAAATTACTCTGACTCATTGGTGGAGAAATTGGAAAGCTGGAATTTGTTGCTCTTTGAAATGGAGAGAAAAAGAAAGGGACATGATAAAAGTAGAGAAAATAATCATTGTTCCCTTTAACTCATAGCAAAAAGAGGACACTTGATGAAAATAAAAGGCAGCTAAGTCCAGACCACTAGCAGGCAAGTTTCCTGCTTCCTGAGAGCTCACACAGACTCTGGCTTTGCCAGAGGATACCAGAATTCAACAACAGGAACTCAACAAAGTCTGAAGAAACACTGAGCTTCTTTTTGGGGAATGATGCAGGTACAATAATTAATGCCAAGAAAAATAACATTAGAGAAAAATATTGGAACTTGTAGTTGAAACCAGCACTCATTGTTTTAGGGATTATTTTGCAATCTTCATTGGACTGTTGTCAGGGCAGGTAATACATCATGTTATTCTGAGCTCTGTCAAATATGGGATAGTGAACAGATGCATCAGGTTGGTTTAGAAAAGCAATTTTTGTATTATTGTCCTGTCTAAACTATAAATATGCATTTTTGTCAGGCCATCTGATAGCAATTATCGGTTTTTACAGCAATGGCTTTCCTCCTGTACTTTGTAGTTCATTTTTATAAAGAAGTAAATAAATAGGATTTTCCAGATGGGATTTTGAGCATGATTTCTCTCTGATGAGCTGCTGACAAATACATATGCATATTTTTAATTACTATCCTCATTTTAAAATCAGACTGGTTCATTAAATAATGGAAAATAGCTCAGGAAAGAGAGGCAGTGCTTTAAGCCCACCGCTTCTGGAAAATGGTCCAGGAATGTCAGGCAGTTCTTTAAGCCCTCTGCTGCTGTTCTCTAAATTTTTACAACACACAGGATCTGGGATCCAGACAGATAGGACACTTGGTATCTTTTCTTTTCTTCAAATGCCCTGTATTTAAAATACTACTCCAGTGGTTTCTGACAACTGCTTAGGGCAATTTTGCTTAGCCTAGCGGAATGTCCTGGAAACTACTGGCAATGATTTAGCTCCCAAAATTGGAACACATTTAGCAGAGACAGAAAGCCTATGAACAAATAATGGACAAATGCCAGAGTAAATAAATGTGGTTCGTGAGCTGTGGTCAGAAATGTCTCTCTTTCAGTATGCAGTGCAAATCTTTTGCCAACATTTACCATAAAGTTATTACACAAAGCAGTTTTCCCTCTCAGTAAGACAAACTCAATGAAAGACTGCTTCTAGTCTAGCAGCCTACCATTAAGGCTGCGATAGACTGTCATGCCACGAGGAAACCTGTGTGCAGTTGGTTTGCTTCAAGCTGCGCTTTTGATTTTGTTACTCCGGCTTCTGTACAAAAAGAGAGTTGCAGCAGGAGAGCTGTCTCTCCTGTACAGTTCAGCACTTCTTTAGGAGACCATAGTGAACCACAGGGAAAATTTTAGGCATCTTGTCTCCCAAGCCTACCTACTGGCCTGGCTGCACCAGTCCTCTGAAGGCACTTTCTTACATTGTCATTATGGAGAGAGGCATTGCAGGCATCACTACCACGCAGCAGCATTACCTTCCTTTTCAAATGACCCATCAATGGCTCCAAGACAGGAAAAGGCAGGCATAAATCAATGGCAAGCTATTGCTGATGCTTCTTCCTGAAACTCCTTCACCATGTGTTGTAGGATGATTTCAGGTATTTGCATTATCAATAAATGATCGTTGCTGGACGTGGGTCTAAGTGGACATAACTTCTGCTCTCCTCTGTGTCTTTGGAGAAATTGACTGACGTCATCTTCAAAATTCTGCAGAAGGAACCAAGAATTTGCAGAGCCTCTCTGTAGCCATAGAAACCCTGACTCCGAAGCTAAACAGCCAGGGATGGCTGGGTTTGGCTGCTGTCCCACCAAAAAGGCCCTTCCCAGCTACCAACCTCCCATGCAAGAACAGAAGAAAAAAAAGTTTGGTGGTAGGGCTTGCCCTACACTCAGGCAGTTTGGGGTTGACCCAACACCAGGGTAAAATAGATGAGGGAACCAAAATGATATTGTTCTGCTCTGCGTAGTTTTCCTTGTGCTAATCACTGAAAATGCAGAAACAGAGACTAAATTAATTTTGTGCATTGCCTATGGATGTTAAGCCTCAGTTGAGTGTATCAGCCCAGGCACGGTGCCACATGGAATGATTTTCAGCTCCATCCCTTGGCGTGTGAACGAGAAAGTGTCCGGTTGAAGAAGTGCAATTTGAATTTTTGTTTAAAATCTTGCCCCACCTCTCCTTTCACACAAGAAAATATATAGCCACACACTGTGCCCCAATATTTAGAGGAGCACATGAGTCAGACCAGAAAAGGAATCCCAACTGGAATAGTTAAATAGGAATCCTAACTGAAATAGTTAATGGGAATCTTGTAATTTACAACTTTATTAAATCCTTCATAAATGCTCTTCTAGCGATTTTCTGGATTTTCACCACAGACAGGATCCAGGCAAACAAAACTAAATTATTTTGATAATGCCAGTTAGAGGCCAAACTGAAGTTACAGGGAAAAACTGTCTTGCTTTTAAATTGTGGAATATTTCTGTATATGAAAATGTCTAAACTCACCCAAGCATTCTCTAACAGGGACTGAATGAATTTGCTCTACTCTAACCCCATTCCTTTAATGAACATGCATCATTCTGTGCTGTGCCCGGCAGATGTAATAATAGCAATGTCTGGTGAGCTTCTGCAAGGAGCCCTGCAATGAAAGCACCTTCCCCTCCCGCCAAGTTAAAAGAGAACAGGCTGACATGTATTGGAAATGCACGGGCAATATAATGATAGCAAATTGCTTTGAAAAGAAAAAGGTTCCGCAGCGCACATGTCATTTCAATCCCCAGCTCGGAGGCAGTGCTTCAGCTCCATCCTTTGTGTCTCCCTCCAGATCTACCCCCTCCCTCACCCCTGCCTTTGGGGAGAGCACTCCCCGTACTGTAGATCAAAAGCAGCATCTTCACTGCAAAGGAGGAGAGAGCTCACGAGTCCATACTGGCCCCTCACCCCCCCACTCAGAAAGCGGCAGCTTTGTTACTCTCTTCATCGCTCTTTTAAGGGCATATTGGAAAAATTCATTCCTTTTGGTCCCTCCTGATGAATTCCTCTGACTGGGACATTCCTGCTAGTGCCTGTTTCCCTGTTCAGCACTGTCCGGGCTGTGCCATGAGGGCTTTTGTCACAACAATGGTTCTTCTGAGATGGTGACAGAACATCATCTAACACCCAGGAAAATGGGGCTGAGCCATTATTTCTAGAATATATTTAAGCCCTTTGGGAGGTTGCTATTGAAAAGGCCAGGGATGCTGACTATCTTTTTTTTATTCTGATGTCTAACAAAATATAAAAGTTGTCTGCTAGCCTGAGGAGGAGCTTAGGTTTCAGTAGGTCGAGTGGGCTGCCACTGTGGGTCCAGAGCTGTCAGGAATGAAGGGGAGATCATATTATCCCCTCATTTATCCCTTTGGACACATTTCTCATCCCTCCTCTACTTCCTTGACCCTTGGGTTGTGTTTGTGCAATTCCAAATGCATTTTACAAAGTGCTGTTTTTATTTTTGCTCAAAACTTTTCAGCTTTTTCAGCTGTGTGAAAAAATCCCAATTGCGAAATGGTGTAAATCACACTCATCCACCTTTCTGATGTGTAATGCAGTCAGAGTATCTGGACATTGTCAGGGCATTGTAGCTCATATCCCAGGGTGACTTTGTTATAAGAAAGGAGTTTAATTTTTTTCCTCTTTTGTAACCTTGTGAAATTTCCACATTAAAAAGCAATCACATCTTTCAAACCAGCAATGATTGTGTTTGGCATCATGGCTGCAAACCCCCAGTGTGCAGCCTGAGCAGAGCTTGTTTTCACTAAAATGAAATCAGCTTTCAAAATAAATGTTCTGCAGCAACATTATATTCCCCAAATCTTATAATCCTATTAACAGAGTTGGGTTTTTTCCTTTTTTTTCCCCCCCTTTTTCTTCTGTTTTTCTTTTTTTTTCCCATTGCCACCAGACTGACAAGATTGGCCCTGTTTCAAGGGGTACAAATAGAAAGTCAGTTGAAGATGTAGCCAAGACATGCACTGCAAGATGAGGACCAGCCCTGCCAGGGCCTGTGGTTAGAAGCTCTTAACAGCTATTGTAAGCCCTTAAATATAATCATCTGTATTTCACCTCCACCTAACGTACTTCATGTGTAGCATGTTTATCTGTTCACACAGTCTTTCAAGAGACTCAACAAACAGCCCTATTTGCAGAAGAGAGAGGGGAATGGGTTGCCTTGGCTCTCCCAATGAATGAGGCTTCTATCAAAAATGACACAGCAGTGCCAATGTGGTGAAGGGAAATGTCTCCAAATTAGCCTGGGCAAAAATCTCTTCGCCAGAAGTGGAAATTACGTGGTAATATCAAAAGGCAACTTTACTTATATATAATTCCAGGTTTCTCTGCAAGTATTTTTTTTGGAAGAAAGTCAGAAGGACTCAATCTTGTGCCGCTTTTGCTGGTCCTTGGGGCGCCTCCTCTCACAGGCTCAGTGCACTTTGGAGTCACTCCGTTGTCTTAAACCCTGACTAAAAAGGTGCAATAATTGGCCCAGGAGGTAGAAATCCTCATGGCCATGGCAGAAGTTTTATATTTCTTTTGGGATCAGGAGGGAACACGCAGAAAGTGCTGAGACCATACAGAAGGAGCATGGGAGGGTCCCTATCCCCCTGCAATTCTTCTGCGACAGTGTTTATTTGGGGTTGCACTTGTTGAAAAACTGGGTCTGCCCTGCAAAATCTATATTTCTGAGGGGCCACAGCTCCCAAAGGCACGGTGGGTCAGCAGCTACTGAAGGCTGCCAAGTGCTAGGGTGCAGAATGTGTAATGAAAAGGTGTTGGGCCCCTCCAGATGCTCTTGGGGTGCCCAGCATAACCTGGGGAGAAACCTGGGATACATGGGATCACCAAAGCTCAGATACCCCCGGCCCTTCCAGACATCTTTTATTGCAATGAAATGCTGAGTGGGGAATGTAAACATTTCTTTTATTTTGTAACATTTTCTTTTTATCAGTTCATCAGGACAACAGGCTGTGGATCTGAAGCTGACAGGGCTCTGCAGCTGCAGGAACATGGATCTGGGTACAGTAGCCTCTGTCTCCAGCTGCAGTTGTGATAGCAGCTCCCGCCTCCTGCAGAGCCTCTGCTCCCTCCCTTGTTTACTAAGGGGCTTTGCGATAGCTTTATGTGAAATTTAAAACCATGAAGTAAAAACATTAGATTATGAAGTAAACAGGCACAGTCCTCTCTGTTAAAACATAGCACCTGCTTCTCTTCTCCTTGCCTATCTGCTAACTCTGCCAGCTGAAACGTATTTTTGACAAACTGTGATTAATAAATCACATCAGGTCAGATCTGCTGCCTCTGAAAGCCAGGAGAGATGTGCTGCTGATGATGTTGGGTGCCCCTCAATCAGTATTGCAGTCCCAGTTCTTTAAAAAGCAGTGCTGAGATCCCCAGAGTAATAAGCTTGGTTTAAAAATCAGGAGATTTTTTAGGTCTAGGAAACAGGGACTTTATTTTATCTGAGTTTTGATTTTTAAGCCTCTAGAAGATTACATGGCTGAGCTTTGCTGTGTAACCAAGAAGATTTGAGGCTTCTAAAAGTAACAAAGGAAAGATGATATTCTGCCAGACTACTTCTGCCAGGAGCTGGGATTTCTGCAGGGCAAAATATTCCAAGACTTGTGACAAAATCTCCAGAGCTACAGCGTAAGTAGGCCCGGAGACCAGTCAAAACATTCACATGTAGCTGCAACAGTAAAATTGCTGTTTAAGCAGGTAATTTCAGGACCAGACTCAAAAATTATTACAGTCTCTTCCAGCATTCTGGTTTTAATAACTGCACATTCCATGCAAATTGCTATTGGGATGTTGTTAGCCTTCTGATAACAAATAAATATACCTGCTGGAGACACAGCCAAACTGCGTCTGCTCACTGTATTCATTAAGTGCTCCTCAGCTGTAGGATCAGATACTGAAATTAATTACATGAATAAGGTACAGATTTGCCCATAGTTTCTTCAGTGCACTCTGCTTAGGCATAGTTTATTTTCTAACTGAATCTTTTATTAAAATATAAAGTTAGATTTGACAAGAATTCATAGGCATCTCAACAAATCTGCTGTGGACTTGCCTGCATTTCACTGACAGACATCCTGGTAAAACCACAGAGTAGATTTGTTTGCAAATTACATCTAGATAGTGTCTGTTGCAGTTTCTTTAGTTTTTACAAAAGAAATTATTCAGAAAGCTGTCTAGTTTTACATACTGAAAGAGTTCTTAATTTCAGTACTATCATTACAAACACCTAACACTGTGTATAAAATAGAACAGGTCTCTTCTCTGTCATTGACCTCATTTTTGGGGGATTCAGACCACCTGAAATCTGCATCTGCTAAACATTGCCTTGCTTCCCTGACTCCCATAGCACTCCCTTCACCTTAATGCTGGAGTGGGCAGAGTGCATGCAGGCTGCTGAGTGCAGAATTAAGCATTTGGATAAATAACCTGCTGAACTGGAATCTTTCTGGAAAGGGCTGGATGTGAGAAATGAAGTGCAGTGCTGATGCTGGGGTTGTATAATTTTCTTTTTCAGAGCTCTTCGCCATCCAAGGATTGGAATTGTTGTAATAACAAATAAAGGCAGGCAGGCAATGATTAGGGAAGAAATCAAAATGAGATTTGGACAGCAGCAAGGGAGACAGGGATGCCCGAGTCTCACTTTTTATTTGGGATTGAGTAAACTCATGTTCTTAAGCAGATATGATAATGTGATATGTAAATGCTAATTCCTAACTATCAAGATTTTACCATAAACAATGGTAGAAAAAAGTAGTGGAATAATTATGAAAAATATACTGACATTTTCCTTTTAAGAAATTTCTACTTTTTTCCTGAAGAAAAAAGTTTTCTAAGGCAATTTACTCAGACAATAATAGAAGTGTATTTATGTAGCTGAAAAGATTAGTAACTCTCCTGAGAGAAAACAACAAATTCCATCTACCCATCGGGAAACTACCACAGCTTGCAGCTGCAGAGCCAAAGAGTAAGATCTGCTGGAGCTTGTGCCAAGAGGAGCTGCCTTGTGCCCCTGTTCACCAGACTGTCCTCTTCTGGCAGTCCCTCTGCGAACCCTGACTGCCATGTGTATGAGCTACAAGTCTAATGGCTGGTGTTTGCACTGCAGAAGTGTTCAGTCAGCACAGCATAAACTTATAAAGTGCTCTCCAAACAGGCAGAGGGCTTGATGAAGTTTCCTCTCCAGTTGTTCCGAAGTCCCAGCCAAAAATCTCAGTGGGATTTCCCGGAGGAATTGCAGATCAAGCGCAGCAGAACTGCAGCCAAACACCAAGGCTGGAGGTTTGTGTATTTGCTGCTTTCTTCCTCAGACTCCTGGGTTAGACCCCACTTGTGGGTTAGCTGATACTGTCACTAACCCTGCTTGGCCACTCTCACCTTAGCCTTTGCCTTGATCTCCTTTCCTCTGTCAACTCTCTCACTGCAGTCTCACCATCTTTCATTGTTGGAAAGGGAACCTATAAAGGGTAATTTTTAAGGCTCGGTGCCTAGAGCCACTTAATTGCATGATAATCTCAGCTTTTGTTTAAAAAGAAATGTGCTAAGCCCTCATAATGGTAGGGAGAAGATTGTACATTTGAATCTTTGGTAGAAGGCAAATAAAAATATCAAGTATATATATATATATATATGATTAATTTCATGGTTTGGAGGTGGGAGAGTAGCATTTTACAGTATCACAAGATTGGCAATAGCATACTTGGTTTCCAACAGGACTGACTTTTTTTCTCTTGGCCCTTGTTTATTTCTCAGCCTGATGTGCTTGTGGCTTGGCAAAAAAGTCTCTCTGGACCATTGTAATATTTTATTGGTGCATATATAACTATTGGGACAACAGCTGTAAACCAGAAGCGAATTTTTATTTTCTTTTTGTTTCATACTCTGGCATGGTAGATATTAAAGCCTCAGTATTTTCTGAAAAGGCAACAAGAAATCTTACATTTCCTGGTATGAAAATTATGGGTACAGGAAACAAACACCTCCAATCAGTGGCCTTTTAACCTGATGGCCCTTTCTAGGGTGGATGACTTTAATACCTTTCTGTGCTTGCAAGGCCACATATTTCTTTCTGATTCTTACTCTAAAAGCAGGGGTCATGTTAGGCCAAATATGATTGTCCTTAGCTAGATTATATCTCCTCTCAGTGGTAGGAGAACAAGCTTCCAAGAATTCTGTCTGGAGGGCTCACTACCTTTCTGCAGTTTTCTCACTTATGGAGCCATGGTTTTCTATTATTTCCTCCCTCTGTTTCCAACGCATGATAGTGGTTTTTAGACAAAAGTCAGTTCTTCCCCACCAGAACATGCAAAATACCAAAGAGCATGAAAAGGTTCTGAGGAGGGAGAAAGGGAGAGGCTAGGATTCCGTGCCTCATGTGGGCTCTGTGCTCAAGAATGACATTGGGAATTCAGAGATGTGAATGTTTCCACCCTACATCCTGTTTGTTGTTGTTGTTTCTGGTTTTGTAGATGTCAAGTATTAGTACAGAGCAGCTTGCTGGAATACAATGTCTTTCCTATACTTTGATCCATCACATAAATTGTTGAACTTCAGAGAAACCCTTAGGTATTGAGGCTTGCTTAGATGGGATCATGAAGTGTTCAAATGATGTAAGGGCCATTGTGCTGCAATAGCCAAGACAGGTGCCTGTTGTCATTTGCCATAGATACTTGAGGAGAGGTCAGCAATGACCAAACTTCATCAGCTACAGACACACAAACATGAAAAGATAACCAAAATTAACACTGTATAAAGCAGTAGATATCTTCTGATGAAAACATGACAGACCCAGCTGGAGAGAGGACTGACTGCTTAGCTAGAGATGATGGGGATTCTTCAGTAGTCCTTATGCTTGTACACTCTGCTGTATACTAGCCTTGGTCCTCTTCCTGAGGGAGCTTTTAAGGTTGCTAGCCAGGCTGTAAGCAAGGGGAAGAGTTCATCATGTTAAAACCTATAAACTGGCATCAGGGCTCCAGGGATGAAAGTTGTAATGGGTATACTCTAGAGCTGTTGCCACCCATTATTTGAATTATACATTATAGGAATTGCAATAGCAAGAACCAAGTAAAGAAGTGGAGGACAAGTGCTAGGAGAAGCAGTGCACGTGTAGCAGTGAGGTGACCTGAGCTGGCTTTGGTGCCCAATGACACATATTAACAAAACATTGCCTCTCCTGTCCTAAGTGATCCCCATGACAGATGGAACCCAAAAGATTGACAAAATTAACTCAATGGACATTTTGTGGATACTTTATGGGTGTTTAACAAACATATATTACAGGGATGGTCCATAGACTAAGGGAATGATATCTGTGTATTCCATCAAAGGATGGGAAGTGGGGAGGTGGTTAGTGAGGATGTATTGAAAGGTGTGGGATGATGATGTAAATGTTATGGAATAAGGGATGGTGCTGGTTTTGGCTGGGATAGAGTTAATTTTCTTCATAGTAGCTAGTACAGGGCTGTGTTTTGGATTTGTGCTGGAAAACTGTTGATAATTCAAGGATGTATTAACTATTGCTGAGCAGGGCTTGCACGGAGTCAAGGCCTTTTCTGCTTCTCACCCCACCACACCAGCAGCTGTAGAATAAGGAACTGGGAGGAGACATGGCCAGGACAGCTGACCCAAGGGATATCCCTTAACATATGGTGTCATGCTCAGCATATAAAGCTGGGGGTAAGAAGACGGAAGATATTTGGGTGGAACAAGACAGGATATTTGGAATGACAGTGTTTGTCTTCCAAAGTCATCATTACACATGATGGAGTTCTGCTTTCCTGGGGATGGCTGAACACCTGCCTGCCCATAGGAAGCAGTGAATGAATTCCTTGTTTTGCTCTGCTTGCATGTGCAGCTTTTGCTTTACTCATCAAACTATCTCAGCCCATGAGTTTTCTCACCTTTACCCTTCTGATTCTGTTCTCACTGAGCTGTGTGGGCCTTAGTTGCTGTTAAACCACAACACACTCCTTCACTAAGTTGGCAGTGTTTTGTTCACATTTTTCTTGCTGTTTATTATTTCCTGAGCATGTAGTGCTGCAGAGACACAGCTCTGGTGGTTGAACAACAGCCATGGGGGAAACATAGGATATCTGTGAGGGTGACAGTTGTCTCTAAGGGAGGTGTGATTTATGGAGACAAATTCCTTTGGTGGGAGGAAAGCAGACCCCAGTGTTGCTGGAAAACATTCTGAGAAATCTCAGTAAGTGGTTTCTTGGCCTCAGTGTGGGCTTTTTTTCCATCTTAAAGGTACAATTTTACTCTTAAACTATGAATGACTTTGCTCAGGAATTTCTATCTTATGTCTTAAACATTGATGGCACTTAATAAATAAAGTGCTGCCTCTCCTCTCTTCTGCTCTCCACTTATTTTTTTATTTCTTTTCTTGTTGATAATTTTCTCTCAATTCAGCTGCAGAACTCATACACCTTCACTCCAGGTAATCTCTGATCACCTCCCAATCTTCCTCCATAATAACTTCTCCCTTTGAGTTTTTCATTTTCAGTGCAAAAATCTATGTGGAAAGTGACACGACAAAAGCAGGCCAACTGGAAGCAAGGTAAAGCTGAAAAGGCATGGGATCAGCTGTCTTGCTTTTGTTCAGTGCTTATTTATTAAAGGGCTTTGTATTTAAAAGGTAGAAGAAGCTACTGCAGAACGCACCACCTCCTGCACCCGATAATCTAAGGCTGCTGAAACTGTAGTTGATAAAGCTGGTTTAAATTTCATACCAAGTATGCTCAATTTTTAAGTTGTTCATTAATTTTAGATGGAACTTCTCTTCATTTAACATTTACCTGCTTGTCATTTGTTACTACTTCATTAAGAAATTAACTGAGATCTGACACTGAGTATAAAAGGAGGTCTCTATCCCAAAGAGCTTCAACTCTAGATATACAAGACAGCACCAACTGGGAAAGGAAACAGAAATAAATAGATGCAGGAATTTGTCCTATGACAAATGGCAGGACAGTAGCAATGATGTGATGAGAAACTGAGTCTCTTAGCACTTAAGTCAATGCCCTTTTCACTGGGCTACAGTAATAACAGCAATGAGTCCTGCTAACAAGGAGGTAATTTTGGTATTCATAGCAATATTAACCAACACACCATGTCCAGTAGAGACAATTCAGAATTCATATACACAAAGGGCACATTTGTTACAAATTCACTGAATCCTTTTAACCTTTTTCCATTTATGTCTGAATATTAGCACTTGGAAATATGCAGAGCTAGGGCTTAACAAGCTTGAAGAGTTTGATTATGGATGTTACTGTGCTCCTTCAACTTCATTAAATGGCATGCAAGGTAATTAACAGCCACTGAGTTTCCCCTCCTCAGAGACAAACCAAAGGGGCTCAATTATTGCTGCAAAATCTAAGAGGAAAAAAGAAGAAAGTTTAAAAGAAAGAAGTGACAAAAGCATAGTGCAGGTGGACTGTTCCAAAGGGACCACCAGACCATGCAGCCCTGAAAAATAAGCAGACTTCACATGGACATGGGCATCAGTGATCAGAGAGAGCAAAACTTAGCTCTTGAATGTGACAGAAGGAAAATTACTATTTCCTCACTTTCCTCCCTCTTGCAGATGAAGGACAGCAGATTGCTTGGTGGTCTGGCTCACAGAAGGACTGGGATTAATTTTCAGCTTGGACAAGTCCAGTAGCTGTATCCTCTATAAAGACTTTGAATTCTCTGTGTGGGAAAGCTGTGCCAGGTATAGGGATTCCTGTTTGTATGATCTGATTTTGTCCAGAAAAAGCTTGGAGCAAAACTTTGTTTTCAAATAGCTACCATCTAACTGAATTGCTTTTCTGCTAGTGGTAATGGTTGCTTTCTTATATCAAAAGACACATTTGAGAAAAAAGCCTGGTTGGTGTTTTTTTGGGGGCACAACTTAAACTTTAGAGCATTTCCAGATGATCATTGTATGAACAATACTGTAAGGAAACCATCAGATTTTGTATGTGAAGTTTCAAAGAATCTCTTCACAAAAGAGAGCCATCACAATTTTCCTGTGAGGAAATTGGAAGGGCAGGATATGGCCACCTCCTTTTGGATGAGGCTCCCTTTTTGTTTGTCATTTTCCTTTTCTTCTTGCAGATCCTTATTTACAATGACAAAAAATATTTACCAGATACCTTGAAATAGGCAGTATTCACAGCAATGCAGATGAATCCAATAAGATTTCCAAATTGTGAGTCTTTTGTCTAACTTCCTGGCTTCCCAGAGCACCTGATCTGTGCTGGCTAATCTATAGGGACAAGGTATCGGGGAAAACTCTGGCGTTGTCAACGGATGTCACCTGGATGACCCTCCAGGTATACTCCCCTTGCATGTTTGGTTATTCTGAAGAGCACAGCTGGGCATGCTGTAGTACTGCTAAAAGCTCAAGTACAGACCGAGCAATGTGGGATCTGCATTTGGGTGGAGAAGTCTGGAGATGTGGGATGGAGATGCATCCAAAATATGGCTTCTTTTGCAGAGCTGACCATCTTGTAAGACCCCAATGGCACATCAAAGCATTTTGGCAGACTTTCAGAACATAAACTTATATCCTGACAAGATGGAGACATGGAGAGAAGGTTTCTAGAGCCATCTGAGTAGAGAAAACAAACACAAGTAGGAGTAAACTGAAGAAAATTTTTCTTCTTACATGTCCTCTCTGTGCATGTTTTCTCTGAGACCACTTGTTCAGCTGCCTGTATAGATATCGGACCTTGAAAATTTGGCCTGAGGACCTGAAACCACTATTTTTACCACTTGAAATACAGACTTGTCATCATAGCTAGGAATAAAGCCCGTTTCCAAAGATGTGTCCTGCTGAAGTTCAAAGTGTTACACTTCTAGATGGCTTCACATTTTCCATGTGGAATTGGCTGAACCCATTCTATCAGTGATCACTGTACCTAACATATTTACTGTGGAAAGTTGACTAGACCACTAAGAAGAAGGGATACAGTTCAAAGGCTCAGCTGGTACATATTCAGATTTCATTGTCTAAGTATAAATAACCCTGTAATAAGTGCTTGAATCAAAATTGTGAAACTTAGTTGAGGGTGGTTTCAGGATCCAAACCTAGAACTGCCTAGGAATTTCATGCCTGGTCACTCTTGTGGGTTGCCCTGCCCACAGAAAAAAAATTAGGAGAAAAGGCAGATTTCCAGCTCTGATGACTGTGTCAGGCCTTGCCAGAAAGAGCAGGCTTGTGGCTATCACAGCACACTGGAAGTTCAAAGATCTTGGATACCTTTCCTAACGCTTGGACCTTGGAAAGTTGCTTTATCCTCAGGACAAACTGATTTTGCGCTCTGCAAATGGGAGATAATGGTTTTCTAAACAGTAGGAATAAAGTCTATATGATACTTCATTAATTTATAATGACTTCTCTATTGAAACTGAATAAGAGAAACAAAATAGAAGTGAATAAATATTGAATAAAACTGAAATAGAGAAACAAAACCTCCAGTACAAACCTATATAGTCTTTTCAATTTAAACATAACTTTCTGTGTCCGTACTACTTCCTTGAAGTTAGAACTCCACAGAGAAGCCAGCCAGGGTGGTCCTAATGTGATAATTCTGGGTTTCTGGTGGCAAAAAGTTCCTTTTCTTTTCCAAAAAAAAGTATTTTTCTTAGCATATTGGAAACCAGCCACACAAAGAGCAACATTCCCTAGTGTTTGCATAAAAAAAGAGATGTACTCATAAAATGCAGATGATGGGCAGCTTTCCTGTAGTCACAAGTCAGCATATTCAAGCACTAACATATGTTATTTTCTAGAAGTAAATACCTATATTCAGATCAGTTTTGTCTCAAGATTACTTTTATCTTGATTGAAAATATGACAAATTCTTTGTCAGCTCTCAGATCCAATTTAAAAAAGATTCAAAGTTAATCTGAATGCCATGAGATGCCTCAATTTCTTTTGAGTTGATTTTTCTCATACATTCAAATTCTTCTACAATTAAAATTCACTGTTATTATATTCTCTATTTATGTCCATGTTATTTGGACATAAACTTATGCAACTTGGACATTTATTTATTTGACTGTCAGTGATCAGTAGGATCTACCAGGTCAGCAGTCCCATCATAATTTCTTGGTTTATGTCAACAGTACTCACATCCCAAAGTGGTCTTCCAGCTCTGTTCAGGACCACAGCATTTAAACATCTAACATCAGGCAAGGATGGAGCCATTATAGCCAGTAATGCTAAGGCACAAATGAGATTAAGGTAATAAATATCAGATATCAAAGCAGCTTCAAAACAGCATATATCAGAGTCATGGAAAGAAAGAATTTTTCTGATTCATCACCAGCTCCAAAGAATAAAAAGCCTTTCTGACCACTTAAATGAAATATTCTGTTTGATCCCCAAATGAACTGTTTTATTTTGAAACTGAGATTTTAAAAAATGTTTTCAATTTTATTTCAAAGTAAGCTGAAAGGCATCTCAAAACAAAAAGTAGTTTTTGCAAAGAAACACCATATTTTTATTTTTGAAAATATTAGAACAAAAGATTTTAATTTTGAGGGAATTTCTCCTTAGTTTTATAAGTGAACAAAAATTGGTGAAGTGGGACATTCCTGGAAAGTTTTAGTGTTGACAAATGTGCATTTTTCATGTAACAGAGTCGTGGTGAAAAAATATTACCCACTCTAACTGGTCCATAATTTCATAAATCAGATGCCATTCCTTCCCTTTCCCAATGAAATTTATATTTTGAAGGCAAATGCAAAGCTCTCCTTTGAAGGAAGACAGCCCTCAGCAGGAGAGTTCTCTAAATACTGCTGTGTGATGAGCCGTCCTTCACCATGAGTTACCAACGTTGCATTGATACTGCGGGAATGATGCAACTCAAATTAGAGTCTAAAGTAATGTGATAGATTTCTGTCAATGCGAAGTTATTGAAAAGACTTCATATTTAAAGTGAGATAGGTAAACCTTCAGCTGATGTCACTGAAGTTTAGCTAAAGACATTTGGTTTTCCATTGCCTGTAAAGACCTGCTGGTGTCACAGGACCTTGGAAGGACAGCACTGCAGCCTTAGATCTGTGACACTCAGTCCTCCTCATGTGTCAGCTGTGGGGACCTGACAGAGGGGTATGAACCCATTTACTCCAGAAACATAAGACTCTGTAGCATACCTACTTTGTTGTCCATAATTATACCATTAGCCTCTTAATTACGTCTAATGCAATTTATAAAAAATACTTCAGGATTTGCTCTTTATTTTTTTGGAATTACACTGATTACTTTCCTTGAAATGAAACGCATTTTGAGATAGGATGAGTTTTATGTTTTCCACATATTTGGTAGCTGGTGGAAAATTATTTTCTTCCAGTGACTTGAAGAATAGAAAGATGCTTCCTAAGGATGGGGTGTAAGATATTTCCTAACTTCAAAACCCAAGCTGAGGGAATTACTTTAAACAAAAACAAGTAACTAAGAGTTCTGTGATTTGTACATACTGTTCTTCATTTGAGACTCTGAAAGAGAAATTCATACCTACCTCTTCTCCTCTACAGAGGTAGTGCTTTCACAGGAGTGCTTCATGCCAAGCGTGTGTGTAGGTGGGGATGTTCTACTGGAAGGTTTTTAGAGGAGAAACTCTGTAGCAACCAAACTGATCATGCAGAGCAACAGCTGCCTTTCAGATTTGTTTCTTTCTCTGGTTCCACTGTGAAACACTTTATCTTGTAATTACTATAACTTACTTGTATCAGAAGTGCCACTGTGAATAAGACTTACAGACAAATGTTTTTATCAGTTTCTTGAGTGGAAGAAATGTACCTGTGTCATTGGATCCTTTGCCCCATTACAACTCCATCTCTTATCATCCCTCCCAAAAAGATTTGATTTTGCACTGGGCAGTCTGAGAACCATGACTTTGATCTATAATTTCTGAATGTGTGCAGAATAAATAAGTACTTACAGGTTACAAAATGGAGGTTAGAGATAGTATCCAAGTTAGCAAACTATGGAGCTTAATTATTGTTCAGGTGATATTCTCCTGAGATGCTTTAGATGCTATGGAGAGTTTACACTGGGTTTGAGCTCTAAATCTTCTCAGGTTGAGGAAGCTCTGGTGTTTAGGTCTTTCCTGAGAGAATGCTAGGCTGATGCTATCAGCATTTCCTCTTCCCTCCTTGCCACCAAAAAGAGACGTGTGCACCAGCCAAGTCACTGCCTCATTTCTGAAACATGCACCAGTACAGGAGACTGAGCTACTGCCTTGGAGAAGGACACTACTTTACAGTGCTTCTGTCTTTGGTAGCTTCAACTGATCAAACTGAAGCCTCTCTGCTGTGAATCTGACCATTGGAGTCTGACTGCAGTCACACCTGCAGCCAGCTGCTTGGTTTTTCAGTGGAGCAGAACCAGGTTTCATGATGTCATTGTTGGTCTTTGGATTAAGCCTCAAGAGACTATTTCCAGGACTGAAGCTGCAATCTGTCATTCATGCCCAGCTTCTAGTTGTGTAAAAAGCAAGAAGGAAGGACATATTGAGCCCTCCCCAAATCCTCATGTTCGTGTGTCCTTTTTCATCACTGAATATAAAAGTATTCAAAGTTAATCTTGCAACTCTTCCTGCAGAAAAAACAAGTCTCTGAGTCAATTGCACACACAGAAAAGAACTTCTTCCCCTTCAAAATAGGGAGGTGCTTTATTGCAGAAACTCTGTTAAATGCACACACTTCCAGCAACCCACTGAAATCAGAGAACAATGACGGGGACTATATTTATGGGGTTTTCTTTCCCTCTTACCTCTTTGGCAAAAGGAGAGTGGGCGGAGACAGACACTTTGGCTCCACGTTCACCTAAAAGCCCTTTCAAATGCCCGGCGTGTTGAGCAACACAGAGGCTGCAGTTTCTATCTTCATTTCTGTGTGTTGACAGGGAGAGAGGAGAATTTTAACTGGATCAGCTTGTTTCGTGTGGTGAGGCTCCAGTTTGCATGGGTGTAGCAGTAGTGAGGTGGATGCACAGCCATGAACAACGGCTGCCACAACACAGGGAACCAGCAGCAAACTTGGCCACATTTTCATGTGGATGAGCTGATAGCTATTGCTCCAGATCCCAAACTGAATCCAAACCAGAGGCCACCACACTAAAGTAGTGTGAAGCTCCTGGTCTGGCTCACACCATCTTGTGATGCACAGGAGATCACCTGCATAAGTGGAAAGGTGTTGGATCTCCACAGACTTTCCAAGGAAGGAAGAGGATTGTTTGGTGAGATTCCAGCCCAAACCACTTCCATACAGGGCCTGCGAATGAGGTCTGTACCATGATGTCCTGCCCATCTCTGATTTTTGCACTAGTTCTCCACTGAAAGATTAGTATTATTTTTCTTGCTTGGACTACACAGAGCTGACCTTGTAGCTTCCTGCCTCTGTGAAGAAAAGGTCCAAGCCCAGGAAGTGGATCTGATCTAGGGGGAATAGAAGAAAAACTGTCCCTGAGTGGAAAGCTGGAGCATATGCTTGCTTCTAAAACCAATTTGCCAAGACTGACATGTTCTGGAGGCAAAGGGATTACACCAGACATGAACCTGTCCTGCTGTGTTTTGTAAAAAATTGGGTGTGTAGAGTACAGCTGCCTTCAGGCACGTTCAGCCTGTAAAACCTGTTAATCTTGGTAGAAAATAGGATTTACTGCTCTCAAATGCACCACAAGAGCTCTGCTCCCATACAGGGTAGTATTTGTGTTATTAAAAATAATTTCTAGCATTACTTTAAATGGCATATAAATGGAAACAAATGCTTTTCCTGCCTCAGAAAACATTCAAGAAAATCTTGACCAATTTAAATACACCAACACGCATTCTCACATGGTCACTGAAATATTATTGGTATTTATGACAATTTATTTTTTCCAGAATTACTTTCTCCATCCCTTTTAATGACGCACAAACAGTACCAATAGCAAAAGTTCATGCTTCTGCTTCTTATCATATTAAACTTCTTTATTCCAATCAATGCCAGATACATCTGTAGATTAAAAGCAACCTTTAAGCTTTAAATAATCTTTCCATCTCTGACAATTCAGTTATTTGCATTTTGTTCAGTCAGACATATCACATAATGTCCCAGATGTAAATTTTTATGTACCTCTTCAAAGTCTGAATATCTGTCAAACTCCTACAGAGAAGAACTGCTATTGCTTGGAAAATGCTGTGAAAGTGGATAAAATCCCAGATATGAATATCTCACCAGTTAGGCTTTAGCTAGCTTGGTCCCCAGCTCCCACATGAGGTTGGTTTTTGATGCTTCATGTTGGTTCTATGGCTGAGGTCATCAGGTGCACTTCCCCCAGTGACTCATAGATCCATTTGGACCCGAGGGGAGGAGGTGAAAGGGGAGAAGGGATGTGTGTGTGCGCGTGGGTACGCACACAGCGCAATCTGAGGCATGCAGTGCAGGGGGTGAAGCAAGGCAGGCAGGCTCTGCTGTGCAGTGCCCGAGGAGGGAAGGCTCCCTGGCAGCAGTAGCCTGCCCACAGGTGTCTGGGGAGGCATTGCCAAAATGGCCATGATAGCTGGTACCACACATTGGTCACTAGGTGAGATGCTTTGGGTTATATGCTACAAACACCCCTCATGCCCAAGAGCTTTGAAAGTAAAACCAACAAGGCCAGACACAGACATAAACAATTCCAAGTAGTTATTTTGGGTCCTATGCTTCTGGTGTCCTTGGAAGCTTGTGTCTGCCATGCCTTGCATCCCTCCTGGCAAGCTGCCTCTCAGTAGCTGCTTTGCAGAAACTGCTGCCTCCATCAGCACACTGACAGGAACCAGCACTTTTGATAGAGGTTACCACGGACCAGTCAGCACAAGGCAGTTTGCTCCACCCTGGGTCACTCCACGCACTCCATCCTGAATGGGAATAGAGCTTTCAGGAGATCTTGGGCAAAAGGCTTGGAAGTAAAATCTTCATTGGGAGAGCTGGCATGCTAAGCTGAGAATTTGGTGTTGTGGAAGGGTCTGGAGATGTGAGTTTTACAGACTTTTAGAGGAATTTAAGATTCTGCTTCTAAATATATTAGTTCACCAAAAAGGAAAACAAGGACCAGATTCTTATCTCAACAATGTCATTGAAAATACGGATAATAGCAGTGATTTCAGCTAATTCTAGAAGTGATGATCTTGCATTAAAACTAGTGGTAAGACTACCTGTGATTCAGTGGAGCTGAGAAATCACCTCACCAAGACCCAAGCGCAATGCATTTTCAAATGCCAGTGTGTCAAATGCCAGAGACACAGCTGTGTGTTTGTCTACATCCCAGTCAGTATTTTTTACCCAAATGAGATGCCCTATAGTTGCAGCTAAATCTAGCGTATGCTTTGAAGTGAGGTTGTGCTCTTGTAATCATTTGAATACTTGTGAAAAATAAATCAATTCAGTTCATTCTCATATGCCAGTTGGGACACAGGACAACAGTACTGGAAAGCTAATTCCAGGGTCACTGATTCTAACTCAAGTTCCTTCATGAAAGGAGAACATCAAAGTTCTTTGAGATAAATTCTCACCAGGGACTTGTAAAAAGTCATTAATACATCCTTATCTCCTTCAGCCACTAGTTCATATAGCATCTGCAAACACAAGTGGAAAGAAAATCAGATCATTGATTTCGAGTCAGCTTGCAGTTGACTGTGAAATTAAATATAAACCATACATAGAAATTTTGGGTAAATTTGTTGCACTTAACAATACTTAGCTTTCTGTCAATACTTCTATTTCAAAAGTACCCAAAAGATGGGTAGATGAAATCTTGTTACTTAAATTACAACGCACTGAACAATAACATAACTCAGTCATCATTCTGATATTAAGCCTTGATCATATTTAGCATTTAAAATGGTCAAATAACAGTTATTCTTTCAAAAAATCAATAAAGCTTCTTGAACAATCTGTAGTTAGCAAACCTGAGATACAACATGTATACATAAACAGCCATGCTGAAACCTTGGCTTAGGTAGCATTACTAAGTTTCATGCTAGCAGAACAGTTGATAGTGAGAGAAGCTGCTTTCTCATGGGCAGTCATTGACGTGTTGAGGCGTGAGCCCAGGGGGTACTGTTCAGGCACCCACTCATAAGAGATCCTCCCTGGCCAGGAGCTCCTGTGCTCCACTGTCACACATATCAGGCTGCACCATGCCCATGGGTGCAGAGGACTCAGCATGGCACATGCAGCACATCCCATCACCCTGCACACAGGGGCCACTGCTCCATGGCCCTGCCTGGGGTCCCGAACATTGCGCAAGGCTCTGCAAACAAGTGAACAGCAGTGCTCTAGCATTGCCTGGCAGTGCGGGTCATACTGGAAATCAAATTACTCCATTCCCTGCTCACCTGTATGAGTGGTAAGTGGATGCTGTTAAGTACACATGGAGACACTCAGCATGTTTTTGTTGTGATACAAATCCACATCCCATGTCATGTCTCATAAATGAAGGTATACATAGCTGAGCAGTGGGAAGTGCAGTGGTCGCTTCAAAATATGTCCTTCCTGAAGTAGGTGACTGAGTATAAAAATGCCATGGCATGCTGTTGGCACTGGGGAGTGAGGATGTTGGAGATGGCAGGGAGAAAAGGAGGGAGAGAACTAATTTATTTTTTATAACCTTCTGTGTTCAGAGTTCTTCAGTGCAGGACCTCAGAGGTATTCATTAGAGGGAAAACCAAGCAATTTTCTCCCTTTCAAAAATTAGCTGGGGATGTCCATTCTATTATTAGTGATGTTCACATTCCAACCAAAACTACAGCTGAGTGTAAACCTCAAAAACTACTGGATTGACCCAGTGTCATTCCAGACAAAAATGGTTGATTAAGTGGATTGTATTTCAAAGCCTGGAACTGAATGTCTTGCAAAATTCTGGGATGTTTTTGAGTAGTGCCATCTATTTATTCTTCTCCTATAGGAAAATGATATACAGCTGGGCTGTTACAGGTCAAATGATGCAAAAGGATTTCAGCACTATTCCCATCCACTCTTTGGGGCTGAAGCCATAGGTCATGCACAGTCCCATCCTCCCACAAGATCTGCTGTATCCTGTTACCCAGTGTGACAGTGACCCACAGGAGGTAATGGAGAGGTTTGATTTGGAAAGGACAGGTCAGCCTCTCTGTGCTTGGCACTTTCTCCAGTCAGCAGAGCAGGGCTGCTCTGCTGTGACTTCTCTGATGTTCCTGATGTCAGCAATCACTCTGCTGTAGAAACACAGGATAAGTGGAAAACCATCTTGGACAGGGATTCACCCAGCTGGTCTGGAACTCAGCCTCTCTTCCTATGAGAGGCAAATGAACCTGTACCATGATCTGGGCAGTGTCAGAGTGCATGGAAACATAGAGCTGCACATTCTGACCAGAGCCCATCTCACCATCGTGAGCTCCCCATCACAGGATAGGGTGTTGGTTTTTATAACTCCGTGTCTCCTACCTCTTACTGTATTAACAGTTATCTGTCTTGAAAGTGTTTGTTCCTTTCCTCTTGGGATTCCAAAAGAAGGGTTACCTCCCTGTGCAAAACAAGGTGAAGAGGATAAAAAGAGTGGAGGGAGAAGCAGTGAGGAAAGATAAAGTGTCCTTTCCCTGGTGGGCTCCAGACTACTGTTTGGAGAAGAGACAAGGCTAGGAATAGGAAAATGATGTTTGGAATTTATATGATGTTTGTACTTCTTTGTGATAAAACTTTACAAGGGTTTACACCAATTGTGCTCAGAAAGATTTACAGTTTCCGTGCATTTCTGTTTTATTTTATGACTTATGGTGGGTGTTGCCAGCTTCACAAATCACACTATTAAATTTTACAGCTATAGTTCTTTCTGATAGCATCATGTTTCCATGTATTTCCATTCCCTTGCATCTCCCTACAGCATATGACATTGCCCAGTTGTGCCAACAGTGGCTGCTTACAGCTCCTCTGAACTCATTCTGGGAAAGTATCAGTAGAAAGTATCTTGGGACAATGCCCTCCAGAGATGGCTCTTGAATTTTTCTGTCATTACTAATGCCAGTACAACTCCAGTGGCAGCAAGGGCTACTGGTGGCAGCAGGAGTTTGCACTGCCACAGTGTGTCCTGGTTCCTGTGAAGAGACAAAAGAGGATAGCTGAAGATCTGTTTCCACAAGTTTTCTATCAGCTCTGTGGAGGCACCTCTGGCCACAGTCATGGCATGTTGCAGGGAAGGAAAGAAAATGCTGGGTGGAGGTTCCTGGAGGCTGCTCTGCATGCACAGGACTGCCTGGTTGCAGGAAGGAATGTCCACATGTTGTAGGCACTACCTGAGGTGCAAGCCCTGGAGCTGCTCATGGGTCAGTGATGTCCCTGAAGTGCTTTGGAGGGGTGGCCAAAAGCCTGAGTGTGCCCAGACTCTCACCTGTGCAGTCCAGACAGGTGGGATATAAAAAGTCTTCTCTGTCAGCAGATGACCTGAGCTTGGCTTTTCTTGAACTCTTTGCTGGTGAGCCTGGGATAGGAGGTGTGAACTGTCACACACCCTGCTGGGTCCTCCATGGTAGCAAGCTGGTTCCAAACCTGCAACCTCTGCAACCCATGGCCTCCCTTCTCAACATCTGCCTAGACTCTGCCACTGGCTTTAGTGTCCTAGGCACTTCCTAAGGCATGGTCCAGCTTTTCTGCTTCCCTGCCCTTTTTAGAAAGGTACTAAAGTGAGGGAGTATCTATGTTGTCCCAGAGCATTTTCCAGGGATTGAAATGAAAGTTGAGATTTCTCTAACTTTTTACAATCCCTGTTTTCTCAGTGCATGGGAATCACATTTTAGGAGCAATGTGTATCATGGCCCTGATAATTTACATTCATTGCCGAGTTATTTTTATCTGAGTCTGAATTTGCGGGCTAATTACACAGGCACACGCACACAGACAGAAACCACTTTGGCCCATTCCCAGAGATAAAGTAACCTAAAGCATGCATTACCAGCTCACTCAAAGGTTTGTTCTACCATTTATCTGATAGATCTTAAAAATAAAATGGTTTAAAGCACCTTCAAATGAAGCTACAGAACCACCATAACAAGTATTTCCATGCTGAAGGCAACCAAATTACAACACATCAAAATCTTTCCTAGTGCAAGTCATAGTACCTCTGGATGCCCCCCTGAAGCTTAAGAAACCACAGCCCTTCTGCATGTGGACACATACACACCTTGTGACATTTCTCACCCCAAAGTAGGTGTCAATCTCTTCACCTTGCCATGGTCCTGCTACTCTCACTATTCACTAGCTGAATTTAAACAGTGATGCTTTCTTGGTTGCATCATTGATAGAGGCCTGGACAGTCTCAGGAGGAAGGTCTATTGCTGTAAAAGACTCTTTAAATTGGGAACATGCCAAGATCTTCCTTGTCTCAAATGGTCTGAGCCACCTTGGATGTCCTTTTTCACGTCATCCCTCTGATACAGCCAAATATCCTTTTAAACTTGTGGGAGCCTGACAAGGACTCTAAAAACTTTCTATGAATGACACATTTAGAGATAGATATTCTGGACCACACCTTGGAGGAGAGGTTGTGGTGTGGCTGTGGGTGATCACAGGTGCATTCAGCCAATGGGGACATACATGTGGGGAGCTGTGGGGAAACAGAGTATGTGGATAACATTGCTTTCTAATAATTGTTTGGTGGTAAAGTGTGAACATGGTCCTTGGAAATATATGAACATTATTTAGGAGAGCTTTGAGAGGTTTCCTGTCTTTATAAGGGAGAGGAAACTTTGTCAGAAACCCACCCTTCTCTCTACTATATCAGGTTAGTTCGAAAAGGTGACTTGAAGGTAGAACAGAGAGTTTTAGGGAACTGTCTTCAGACTGGCACTCCTGAGGAAAGGTGACAGGGGACTTGTCCCAGAGAGGACTGGACATGCTTCATTTCTGGCATGCCTCTGATGTGGGTGCAAGCACTTTATGTGTATTCACTGAACTCAGAGAAATGCCAGAAAATTATGGAGGTTAAAGAAATGCGTTTGCATCATAACCATGTTAAATTACTGTTTTTAAAACTTGTACTTTACCAAAAGACCAATGTTTGAGGCTGTTCTTCAGTTAGGCTCTAAGGTGTGCCATGGAAGATTAAACATTTTTCTTTATAAACTGTGCTAAGAAACATGACTCAGTTTAATTTTGGTGGCATCTCCACCAAAATTGTGGACATTAAGGATGTCCCAAAAAGACGGAAATTGAAATAGTGAAAAATGCATCACAAAGAAGACAGTGTGTATTTTTAAAGTAAAAAATTGGATAACAAGTCATAGTGATCAAGCCTCATAGAAGCAGCTATGAGTGATTTTGGGTGTCTGATTCTGCAAGGGCATTTGTTGCTTGTAATGAAAAGACATCAGTACTTGTGGAAGTAACTCACTTTTGGAGTGCAGTATCATATATCCTATATAGTTGTGATAGAACTATATATGTCAGCCATAGACTGGCCTATTTTGATCACATTGCATAAATGTGTGCATATATAAAATATTAATACAGCATATTTTTAACTTTCTGCACCAAAAAGCTTACCATTGCTCTGCCTCTGGATGCTATTTTTGTCAATTTTGAAGGGTATATCCTCCATGGTTTTGTGTGGCATCATCCAGACAGCAAGGCCCATTTGCTTTTCTCACCTGCCCTTCTTCTAGGGACAGAGCATGCCTACTGTGATGGTTGCTAGGGCTTACATGTCCTCCTCCACCTGGTTTTGCCTTCAGCTTTATTGTTTCTGGAAGTGTTCTCTTTTCCTCAGGAAACCAAACAGCTCCTGGTTGCATCCAGCTCTCCCGCTGGCAGTGTCATGGCAGAGGTGCTGTCATTGCTGTGGCAGAACCAAATGCTTCTGGAGGTCACTGCTGCAAGGAAAGCACGGAAAAAATGAGAGATTAGTGGGAAAACAGTGCTCAGACTGCAATGGATCTGGTAGTCAGGTAATCAGCTGGGAAAGAGATATAGGATGTTGTGATAAAACCATCTGTGTGATGTCTAAGCTGTAACACGACAAATGCAAAGCCATACTCATGGTGAATGCAAGTTCAGAGGCACCCTTGGAGAATTTGGGTGTAGAAATGCTGATAATAGCAAAGGAAAAAGTCCTCCCAAATTTTAATTTAAAATTTAATTTTAATTTGCATGATACAGTTTTTAACCCATAAAACCTAAGTAAGTTTAATATCTCACATCAAGGTGAAAGGAGTTTGCCTTATCCCTGGTCTTAGAAAATGTTAGCACAACTCAAAGTGTTGTGACCCTCTGAAAGCATTTTTATGGTCAGGGTTTGCCTCTATGTATAAAATTAACTTCAAAGCAACTTTTCCCCTTTTCTAAAGAACTGAGGCTTTGGGTTCAAAAATAAATAAAATAAAGCAAAGTAAAGGAGACCACATCTTAGAACTTCCCAAAGAAAATGAGATTAAGAAATATTTATGAGTCATGGACTCACAGCCTTTCCTTGATCTGTATGTGCACAAAAATGAAAAACAGCATCTTTAGCTGTGAAGATCTATTTTAGATGGTGAGATTCTTTTAAAATGGTAAGCTCTTTTGAGAAGGCAGGCCCTACCTTTCTCTTCCTGGGTCAGACTTAATGTACTATTGACAGGTAATGCATGGTTCTGGGGACTCTGGACCTATGTTTTAATCTTTTAGTAATGGTTCATTGCCACTTATCTGTATAAATTCTGTATTTCCCAGCCATGAAACAAGAGATTTGTAAAAACAGTGATGGAGACACTACCAATTATGTCTCCCCACTTTCCCTGGCATGAACTGATACGAACAAGCCCAATTGTATCATGCTATTTTGCATCACAAAATAATAAAACTTTTCATGTGAAGATGGCACTAATATATGCAATGTGATTTGAGCCAGTGGACTGAGGTAGCAGGATTCATGAATTACAGTGTTCAAAAATAAAAGGAAGGCAAAGGGGTTTTTTTCTCATTTGTGATACCACAAAAGTCTTTTAAAAAGCTGGCCTTTAATTCCAGTGATGGGCTAAATCTGAAGGATGAATCAATCCAGGGGCCCATTTAAGGACAAGGCTCCTGTCCTTCAGAGCTGCTTCTCAACCCTGTTAGACATATTGGAAATAACCCTGCTGCCTATTTGTTGGATCTGCTTTCGCAGGATAGTTAGAGGAGTTGTCCTGCAAAGTATCAAGTAAGCCCCCATGGATAAGATTCACATCCAAGCTAATCAAAAGAA
The DNA here is from genome assembly GCF_049639895.1 of Pseudopodoces humilis. Taxonomy (NCBI): domain Eukaryota; kingdom Metazoa; phylum Chordata; class Aves; order Passeriformes; family Paridae; genus Pseudopodoces; species Pseudopodoces humilis. The sequence continues at coordinate 127,129,145 of NC_142200.1, forward strand.
AAGGCTAGAAGGGACTTAGAAGGCAAGCTGAACATTTCCACGCTGTCCTTGAGACACATTTGTCCAAATGGTCCATAAGATTTATCGCAACATCTGCTTCAGTACTTTGCCAACAGAACTCAGTGCTCCACTGTCTGCAGTGTTAGATTTTTCTCAAAGTGCTTAGCCTGAGTCTTTCTGCTGCAATTAAAATATGTTGCTGCTTTTTGACACCATAGGAACAGTGATCAGATGTTTCGCTTCTTTACAAAGCCCTTTTACATATTTGATGGTGTTTCCCCTTTGGTGTCCCTAGCCCAACTCCTGATATTTCTTCAGTTGCTCCTCAAAGGACTCTTTGGATTGTTTACCTCTGGGATGTCTCTGAGAGGTCCTCACTTTCCTTGATGTGCATTAGCCAAACTTAAGTGCATCATTGCACCTGAAGCTGCACTAGTGCTTCGTAAAGCAGAAGAATGTCTGCAGATGTCCAGTAAGCTGTGCTCCCCAAGAGAAGCATTCTTCAGATACCCAACACAAAGTCAGACCTCTTTTCCACTGCGTGACAGGGTTGATTCATACAACCTGTGCTCCATTTTAATGCCTGCCTTGTCTTTGAACCGCTCCCTAGCCAATTTTATTCCATTTTGTACTTTTGCTTGATCACGGCTACCTGAATTTAATACTTTGCATGTGACTCTATTAAATTTTCTCTTTTTCTGTTTTTCAGCCAATTTCTTCAGCTTGTCAGATCACTTTGGATTTCAGGCTGTCCTCCAATTTGACAGCCATCTCTGCAGTATCATATAATCTGTTACTGTAGTAAGCATATTTTATATTTCATCACCTAGCTCACTACATGGAAAAAAAACCCCAATGTGTATAAGATAGAACCTGTCAAAAATGAGTTTCATATTTGAGATATCTTTGGATTTTAATGTTGAAACACTAAACTTTCCCCTTGGTATAGTACCCAGTTAGTTTGACACCTATGTTACGGTATTTCTGCATAGGAGGGCTCCTTACAAGGAGATAACAAAAAGTCACTGTGGTCAAGCTGGACAGTCCTGCAAGACCATGTAAATACACCAGCCTGCTGGCAGTTCTCTGCCCTTTGCCATGCCTGTGTGGCTACAGTGGAGGAGGCATCACCCAGGCTGCCACTGAGGTCTGAGGTACTCATGACTTGGAAGAGGTTTAGACAAACTCTTGGAGGATGTTGGTGACTGTTCATAATGACTCGAAAGCCACCTGCTGCAAAGACACCCTGATAATGGCTAGAGGCTGAGGGGTAGACCAGAGACCATGCCTAGCATTACCTAAAAATACACTTTCATATGTCATCTATTAATTGGGTTAATATCCACTTGTGTCAGATAATGAAAGTGGCCATGTTTTGGTCTAGGTTTATCTGACAGGTGCTGAAAACCAAACACCCAGTCAAGTCTGCGCAGTATCCTCAATTCAGGCACTGGCGTTTCGCTGTCCCTTCTTTAAAGGTTCCACACCACTTATATAATGCATAATGTTACGTGCAAGTTGGTAGTTCTCGCTATGAAAAGGTGACACCTTGATTTCTATTATGTTTAAGTGTATTTTTCTTTTCTGTAAAACTGTAAGCCAGAAACATGATTGAAAGGCCAAAGTAAGGTAACAAATGTTAATTTTCTTGTATGGTATGTTGTATGTTGCAAGTGAAAGCCAGAAATCAGAAGCTTTTCAAATTGACACATAATGATTGCCGTTAGATACTGGCCTGCTTTATTTACAAGATGTTAAAAATTACATTGTGAATACTCATATGATCATAATAAAATGATTGCCTGTACAAGTGTGAATTCCATTTAGCCTTTACAAAGAAGCACTTAGTGGGCTTTGTACTGCGTGGGCATGACCTTAGAAAAGGCCTATCATTTGACTATGAAAACATGGCTTAATTCCAGTGCTAACAACATCACTCTACTAAAATAACTTTGGCGGGCACAACGACCTATAATTTTTGTAACACCATTGAAAAAAGTGTTTTCCTTACAGTAATGTTAATTGTGCACAGGATAGATTTTTTTTTTTTTTATATATTAATAATATTGGTTTGATTAGCTATTTTTAACAAAACTGTGAATTGTGAACAAGCACCTCTGGATGCTTCTTTCAGTGAAGGGTGAACACACTCAGGTCCCACATTAGCAGTGTTCTGTACTCGATTCTATTATCTCATCATTTTGGTTTTTTATGTGAATCTCAACAGAGCAACCAGAGCCACATCAGTAATATACTATCAAATGGTACAAAAATATGATGAGGAGGAAAATATCAGTGTGCACTCAGAATTATAACCTGAAAAAGGCACCAATGGAATAGAAATTGTTCCTCTGACCCCGTTTCCACTCAGCCTGGTTACCGAGCAATTTAACTCTGAATACCTCAGTAGTAATTCCTGATTTTCACCATAGTGAATATGGCCCAGGGAATAATATATTTGCCATCAGTTCACACTAACTGTTACCTTTTCTTTACTTCAGCTGACGTGTATGATGAGACTGACTATTTTCTAGGCTGTATCCTCTAACTTATGTCATCACTGACGGCAATAAAATGAACAATGTAAAATGCAGCCATTTCAGCTGAATTGTGAGCTATGACTGCATGAGGTTAAGGGCTCATGACATGTATGCATGCTTGCTGCAAACACTACAGAAGAGGTGTTTTTGTATCAACTCCAAAGAATTTGGATGAGAAAAAGTGCCTTTTTCACTTTTTGGTTCTGTTTGCCTTGACATAATTCTGCTATTCAAAGCCCCAAGGGCAAATATTTCAACAAAGAGACAGTCTTAGGTGATTAAACTGTCATGAAACAGAGATGTAGTCAGTGGGATTGACTGGCTTTCACTGTGCCTTGACGCAGCTGTGGCTTGGATGAGCAGGACTGGTTCTGAGTCAATCTGACTAGGATGGGATCATGCCAGAGGTGAGGGGAACCAGCTAGTTAGAGGAGCACAGCACCTATTTCCTCCTTCAGGTTTTGTTTCTTTAATAATGGTGATTTGTGACACTTAATGAATGAAGAAAGCATCCCCAGCATGGTCTTCATCATCACGGACCCTCATTACTTGGAGTGATGCTACTGTGGCCCAGCACCTCCAACCCTCACATTCAGCTGGGCCAATGCAATGCAAGGACCTGAAGGAACTCTTTGCAAGAGACAATCAAAGCCTAGGGAGCCACCCTAGTTTCCTAGGTTACTTGATCAGACAAGCCAGAACCTCATTTTAAGGGATTTCTACATGGCTCCATTACTGAAGCAGCTGAAAATAAGGGAATACATTGGTAAAGGTGATGTCTGTCATTCCATATTCTGGGTCTGTCCCATTTTCTTCTTTGCACTTTATTTTAACCATCCTGAAGGAACTGTGTCTCAGCCTCATCAGATAGTGTCCTTACGTAATAGCAAAGAGGCTTTAACTGCTGACTTTGGGACATGATGTTCTGTTGAAAAGTGAGGGAACTGTACTATGGAGATAAATATTTGTCTCAGTTCACTAAACTCCATGATTTGTTGACCAGCAAATGATGTTATAAAGCCTGTTGATTCTCTCTAAGAGGCACAATGTGCAAGAAGGTACTGATGACTTCTCTTACAAGGGTTTGAAAGGATCTGGAAACACTTCCATACTGATATGAAGAGACTGCTTTGAACACAAACATGTATCACAGCAAAGTTTAAAGAAACTTCAGACTTTTGAACTAATAAAGTAAAATTGGAATGATGTGCGTATCAATAAAGGCAAGAAACTATGCCCATGTAGCTTGGCTTAGTGGTCTTTCTGTGCTGTGGGAGAATCTTTAAACAGGAATGAATTCACTTTCTTGCTGGGTTTTGTTAGTGTTTAGGAAGAAACTCAGCTAGGGCTGACCCAGAGTGATGCTGCTTAAATTGATTCTAAGCTGTAGCTTCCATAAGTCATGTTAGCAGATTAAAGTTACAACTGAAACGTCTTGAATTGTAGGCACCAGACTGTAAATTAGCTACTGAAGTAGAGGGCTGTGAGTTTAAGAACCTGACTGGGAACACCCATCCCATATTACATGTATTTGGCAATAAGCCTCCATTAAGGGACCAAAGAAAACAACACAGCCATGACTGATCAAGTGGAAGAGAAGTAATACAGAACACCCATCAGTTTTGTTGCTTCTAGAATATCCTGGAGGGATTTAAGACATGAAAAGTAGGCAAGAGAGTTTGAATCTTGCCTTTTAGTAAATAGTCCTAGGTTTTGCAGTATTCCTGAACACATTTTCTCAAGTTCTTTGGGCAAAGTCAGGCTCATACACATTTTTTCCAGCAGTAGTCCACTCCCTTGGGTCACTATGGGGGCCCATTTGAAAGGTTAATTGTTGAATGCCATGTTATAATCATTCACATCTAATCAATTAGCTTTTATGGTTGCCTGTGCTTAATATGGGGAGTTCAGCTTTGCATTTAACACACTCCTAAACTATCTGTAATTCCTCTCTAAGCTTCTTCTTTTCCTACAATTACTTGGTTTCCTTCTGTATTCCTTCACCACAACATCTTTTCTGTGCATGTTGTTTTCCTCTCACACAGTCCAGTAGGCTTATGGTACACTCTGTTTTAGTAAAGCCTGTTTCTTGTGCTTGGAAAAGCTGCAAACAAATGGCATATTTCTTATGTTGGGAAGAATGAATGTGGAATATCACATTAATCTCTAAGTACAGAACTTCTCAAGTGTTCTCCTTTTCACTGGAAATATATGTGGCACGAAAACTTTATAGAGAGACTGCAGATTGAGGGTGGTTATTGAACAGTGTATAAATAGCTGTTGGGAGAAAATTACACCATGACAGCATCTTGTGATGTACTTTGTGCAGTTAAATGGTCACACTGCAATGCTGGCTAAAGTTGAGGACTTTCTTCTGGAAAATGAAGTTTCTATTAAAAAACCCCAAGCACTTTGAATAATTGCTAACAATAACCTGGACTATAGTACTTCAATTGTACAGTTCAGGAACATTAAACCCCTTAACCTTTGAGTTGCCTACTTGATTTTAAATGAATATGGTACTTAAGATGATAACAACTGCGCAGCTTCATTCTTTATTAAGGACACACATGATTTCTCCCTCGCACATTAACACTCTCATTATAATAATAAAGAATGGCAAAAATACAGGTATCAAAAGATTATTAGTACCTTCTAGACACAGTCTTTTCACAGTTCCTGTTTCCAGAACTACACCACTCTAATTAGCGTAACAACTATTGCTACATTCAGAGTGTCAACAGTAACATTTGATGACACAGAAACCTTGAAGAGACTCATTTCATCCATTGTTCTGTCAAGACTTTGTTTGAAAAATCTGGTTTATATCTGCTCTTCCCCTGTGTTTCTTCTAGAGTGTGCAGAGAAAAGCAACAACAATAGCAACCATTCTTGGGGTTAAGGTGAATCCAACTATATATCATGGAGAAAAATCTGCTTTCTTCCAGAACACCAATGCACAAACATACTGCATCTAACATGAACCATTCTTATGAGGTTAGATGTATTTGCATGGTAAAAAGATCTCCACATCAAAATGTAGATGCCACACAAAACAAAAGACAGGCCAAGAAGAAAAACATGTTTTGCTAACAACAATAAAAGCAGTTTAGCTTCTAGTAATGGATGAGATACAGTATTTTGTCCAGATTCAGCTAACTCTAAATATAAAGTGTAGCATTCCTTCCATGGGATTTAAATAGATGCTGGCTGCATGAATCAAAACTTGAAGAACTTTTGAGAAGGGTGCCCAGCTGGACTGCCCCAAGCCTCAGCAAGGGGGAAGGAGGGAAGGCAAGTCACAGACACACAAGGAGCTCTCAGGGCAGCCAGGCTGTGGTAGCCCATAGAGTGTTGTCAGGGCAGCACTGATACAGCTGTGAGAGAGGAGCTGAGCAGGGCTGAGGTCCCATGAAGGGCTCTGGCTTCTATCCACATCTATCTGCATGCCCAGGGCTAAGAGAGTGCAGGAGGCACTGCTTCTGGCCCTCAAATGGGCAGCAGTCTGCAGCAGGGTGCCTCTATCCTGTAGGATAACCCCAAATCTGAAACACAAGGCAATTTTCTCCAAAATGAAAATAATTTTAACTTAAAAAGACTAGAGATGTTCTTACCACAAGAAAGATTTGATGAGCAGGCACAGACCAGATTAATTACCCTGCTTGCAGCAATTCTATGCATCAAGGTATAGAGGGAGGAAAAGAACCACTTGTGTTTTTACATAAACACAGTGTAAGAGTTTAGCTCACCCTCAGGATATGATTGAGTCTGACAGTCACATTCTAGCCACCCTTCTCTGTAACTGAAGGTAGTCTACAAGTGCAGAGGGTCTGATTTTTAACAGAGGACTAAATATGGCTCCATAATCCTCACTGGCAAGCTCAATAAACAGATTTTTTTCTCTTCAGTTAGATCTCTCCTGGCTTTATCAGCTTCTTTCTTTTCAAGTCCACACTTCCTTCAGATCACTGTTCCAGCATTTCAGATATTATCCTTATTTACATGCAGTGGATTTGGACTAGATTCACAAAAAGTTTACTTACCTAGCACCACTTACCTGCCACTGTATTTCTCAGAACCACCATTTGCATTCCCATTGAGCTGCTGCATATGCCTGGAGGTGCCTATATCCCTGCCAGAAAAATTCCTAAATATCGCCCCTGAACTTGCCAAGGTCATAACAGTGTGAGCCTCCAAGCACCTAAATCACATCTAAGCTCTTTTGGGATTTGAAAACAAAGTGTTACCCCCTGCTTCCAGGCCTGACCTGACATGCATTTTCAGAGAACACCTTCCAGACCAGGCATCACGAAGTACAAAGCTCAGTAAGAAAAATGGTGGTGAATCTCTGGTTCAGAGTATCCATGCAGCATATGTGGAATGAGGTTCCTCCCTTTTGAGCAAGGGGAGCCTGTCTGTTTTACAGGCTCTGATCTCAAGTAATTTCTGTGGTTGAAGGTCTTGAAAACGCCCCAGTGGAAGAGCCAGTCAGGAGGTAATCATGGGGTCAAGTGGGGAGAAAAGTAGGAGAGAAATCAAGTGCAATCAACATGGATGAAAACTCTGGCAGTGGATTTACTGAACTGAAGTGAGAGCTACCCTCTTTCTCTGGCTGTTTTGCTCTGAGGGGAGAGGCATGAGACACACTGCTTAGCAACTGCAGAAGTCTGGCAGAGGAGATGGTTGCTCTTCATTCTCTTGGGAATGGTGAAAGGGGGGCAAAAAGTTTTCTCAGTCACTTCAGGACAGCTGTGACAACTCAGGTTGCCGAGTACTGTCTGAAAGCATCCTCAGTACCTAAACCCTAACTCAAATTGTATTCTAAATGGAATGAAGCAAGTTTCCAGAAGCTTAAAACATCACAGGGCAGATGAAAGGGCCTTGTATGCATGTTGTGGCTTCCCCACTACTTTGAGTGGATAACTGTCCCACAGATTCTCTGCTTTATTTGTTAGATTTGTTGTGCTGTGAAAGATGCAAAGACCAAGCTGTATGGCAACTGATCTCTGGAATTCAAGTAATAATTATTTTAATATTTATTAAAAAACATTCCAAGACAGTTCAGATCAATTATGGAACCAGTCAGTGTAAAACAAATTTGCACAATCAGGACAGATTTCATAATGCCCTCTGGACTCAACTAACTTGGAATAGAAATGTTTGAAAATTACTTCCAACCACATTAAAGATAGTGGCATTTGCGTCTGATGTGCTTGGGGATGATATCCATTGCTGTATCTCATTACAGGATGCAGAACCTGAGCCACAGTGATCACTCCACAGCCCCAGATGGAGAAGAGCAAGAGGGCAGCCACAGCTTGCATAAACTGTAGAGGTTGTTCATCCTGGGTGCATTAACCAAGATTTTTCCAAACCCATTCACTACGACAATCAGTAGCACCTCTACTGAGGTAGAAATCTCTACTTTGTGTGAGATTCTACTTACACTGAAGTGAATGGAAAACTTTTTATTTTCCTTAGAATATTTAAAATTATTATTATTAGAATTATTAAAAATATCTACTCAAAAATAGCTGTTCTGACTTTGATCAGAGACAACTCTACATGTTATGTGGTAAAATTCAAATGTAGCCTAGAAAAGTGAAACAGGTGAAACCATCTTACTGGTGAAACTACTATCAAAATTTTTCCAATTTCAACAAGGCTAAAATCTCCCTCTTTATTTTGGTATGATACAACCAGGTGACAGGGGCCATGAGAATTTATAATCATAGATGCTGTGACTGAAAGGTCATTCAGTCTCTTCTCCTAAATATTAAATAATTTATTCCTTAGTGATGCCAGAAATGAATTGCAGCTCATACTGAATTCAATTATCTGACTAAAAAGGCAATGAGAATGTAAGGACATGCAAGCAACCTTCACCATTTATTTCCAGGTGATTTCCTGAAAGTAGTCACAGCTTGATCCTTCTGTGAGGTCCCATAACTCCCTTCTCAGAGAAGATGTATTTAAAGTAATCATCCATTTATGCCATTTATACCTGGCAGATAACTGAACACTGAGCACCATTTTAGATTTGTCTGATAAAAAATTTGAGAGTGGTTTCTGTGAAAATAGGATTTCAATGATATTTTGGGAGAAACACTCTGTTTACACTGTTTCTCTAGTTTAGATGATAAATTTCTACTAACAGACCATGAAAGAGTCATATGTGAGGCTTTCCTGTCAGATCCTTTAAAAATGGCTGGGGGAGGGTGTCAATTAAAAAAACTTTTTTCTCATTTTGCACCAAGGTTCCCACATAGCCACAGAAATCAACAGGAGGATTACAGCAGCACAACCAGGAGAGATGCAATCGTGAATCAGACCCTGAGCTAACAGCCTATTTTAATTCATGTTCAAACTGTGTTAATTGGCAAAAGATAAAACATCCACACTGTTTGTTTTGCTGCTGTAAGGAGTTTGTGTTGAAAACCGTGACTAAATAATAATTAACAGGCTTCAAGTAATCAATCAATAGTATTTCATGAAAATGAGTTGTAAACTAGAGTCTTGGGCTCGGCTTTAAAGTTGGTAGGTGGGTTTTTTTTTATTTGGGTGGGTTTTTTGTTTTTTTAGGACAGCAGTGGTGCAAAGCTGAAACTAAATCCAGGCTTGCACTTCATTAGCAATTCCTTATTGTGGTTTTACAATGTTAAATTTGTACAAACAGATTAAGTGTGTTTTTTAAGCTGTTCCTAAATAGCCTGGGAACTAAGAATTAAGTGCAGATTCAGCCCAACCCCTCAAAACCCAACACACCCTTCTCCAAGCCCAACACCTGCTGTTAAAAATACATCACACAATGGCTCTGATCTTACCTACCAGCAGATGTGAAGATGCCCAGAGGTCTCTCAGATGTTTGTGTTCCTGGGTCACGTGAGGGCACCAGGAAGGGGAGGGAAAATTATTCTGGAATTCCAGAGGTCACCGCTGGACAAAAATAGTGAAAATTGCACTCATGTAGAGAAAAACAAAAGGTTCAGAAATCTGGAAATTTGGCCAAGCTTTACTGGGGCTAATGTTTCATCCCTGACTTAAAAAGAAAAGAAAGAAGAATACAGCAAAGAGATGAAAATATTATTATCAGAAGAAAAGACTCTTACGATGCTCTCTAGCCTCAAGCTGAAAAGAATTTAAAAGTTCTAGCCTAGTTAAGGGAAGGCAATCCCCTCTCCCAAGGTTTCTCTGGGTGACCTCTTAAACACTTCTCCCTGCACGTAGCTGATACATCTTTCAGGCTCTAATTATTATCATTAATAATCTGCTGCGTACTTTTGTTTTCAGAAGAATTTTATTTCCAGCCTACCTGACTGTTTGGTATTTTCTTTATCTGTACATTTTTAGCCAGGGAAAGAGCCTAGAATTTTGCCTATTTCACTTGTGTGCTCATCCACATGGTAGATTTGATTCTAGGGAGATTATTCACACCAAACAGCCATTATTCAGAAAAAAACTTTGTCTCTCACCCCACGGTGTTTATCATTTCCCCATATTAGCTCTTTGTGGGTCTGCATCATTTTCCTTGTGCAGAGAAAGGTCTCATGCAGTCCCTGCCAGAGGAAGCACTGTTTGAAAGGCTCTTGTACATATGTGGAGGAGAATGAAAGCCTGGGCCATGTACGCACAACACATGGCAGCACTAACAGTGCTCAGAGCTTCTCAAAATAATCAACTGAGCTGCAGTGACACAGCAAAATACATCATAATCACATCAATTATGCAATCACTATTTTGTGAAAACAAGCCTCTGGGATTTCTTTTTAAGTAATCAAAGAAATATCAGACGTGAAAACAATGAACCTTCCCATTACAAACAAGTAAGTTTCCGCTGGGGAAGGGAAAAAAGAAAATAAAAAGAGAGAAAAAGCTAACCCAGGCAGGCTGTAAAAGTGTCATATTCTGGCTTCAAGAATGTGACCAGCTTGTCGCCAGCCCCGGGAGAGGGCAAAGCCGCTCCGTGCCAGCTTGCCTATGCACCTCCCCATCTGTGGGTGCTGCACAGTCCCTGTGCTGGGATGCCACCAATGTGACACTTGGGCTTGGTGGGAGGAGGGAGCAGCACTGGTTCCCACCGCCGTGGATTTCACACCCGGCCCTCCTCTGCTGCCTCTCGGCACCGCACGAGCATCAGCGACTCGTGGTTCCTGCCGGGGGGGAGAGAGGAGCCTGAGTCCTGCATCTTGCATCCCGCATCCAGGGGAGCCCGCGGTGTCTCTGCCTGTGCTGCACACACCGCATCCCCGTCCCCGCAGCGAGATTTTGGCAAGAGCCTGTGCATTTTGGTAAACGAAATTACCACGTGCAGTTTGGTAAACGTTTTGGCGAAAGCTGGCAAAAGCCCTCACGAAATGCCTCCGGCACTGAGCCCCTACCGGGGTCCACAAACCCTCCTCCTGCCAGGCCCGTGCCAAGGCTCCCAGGCCCTCCCGAGCGGGGCCGTGCAGGCCTGGGGGATGGGATACAGCTGTACAAGCCGCAGCCTAGATCTGGCAGCAGCTTTGCTTTGGAAGGAACTATAAAGAAACACTTTGCCCTGCAGCTAAAAAGCCTGATAAAAATCTGTGAGCATGTGAATGGTGAGGGGAAAAAAGGGTCAGCTCAGTTCTCTCCCTGTGCTGTTGCCTTCCTCTCGAATTCTCAGATCACCCCTGCTGCCTGTGGGCGCTCCGTGGGGCAGCCGGGTGTTCCCTCTTGTCTCCTCGTCCGAGGCAGACTCCACTGGGAGCAGCCGGCCTGCTGGGCCTGAGGAGCCCGTGGTGCCCTGCGCCGCTACAGCGGCACCCCGGTCTTCTCCACAGCCACTGTCCCACCTCAGAGGCCAAAGGAGCGATGTCTCCCCGGCACAGGGCAGGGATGAAGCCGGCGCCATGCGGGGCTGAGGGAGCCGGCCCTGGGCTCCCGCCTGCCTGAGCGCCCCGCGAACCCCACCCCCGATGGTGCACGCCGGGGTAATCCGGGCCCTCGGGGAAGGGATCTGGGAGCAGCGGGTAGCGGGGCCCAGCCTTGCTGACATCAAGCGTGAATAATTGGGCTTTAATGTGGCTGGAAGGTGGGAGGGGAGAAGGCGGCAAACACACCACCTTTTCGCTCGGGGCCAGGGCACGGACGTGTGCTGGTTCCTACCCTTTCCCTCCAGCCCTCCTTTCAACCTGGCTCTGGGGAGGCAGCCCTTCCCCAGCCCTTTGCAAAAGGCTTTGAGCTCAAAGGAATCTCATAACTAAACTTGTTCCCCTGGCGCTCCCCGGAGGAGCCACCTTGACGTGGCTTCAGCCGCATGGGCGCTGCAAGGCAGCCGGACTCCCACCTCATCCCATCCCAGGGGGATGCTCTCCTTGGATTCCTCCAACGAGTGACCCTGTGCGGTCTGAAGGATTCTCTCACCTACTGCCATTACATTTCACTGGGGGATTGGGTGCTTCTGGCCAGCAACCCCCCTGTCTCTCTCCTTTGAGGAGAGGGAAATATCTATAGTACTCCTGATGTCACTTAAGGCACATGGTGTCTGATGGTACAGGGCATATTCCCTGTCATCATCACCTGCAGCACCCCCACTCTCTTGGAGTGCTTCAGTTTATGTTCAGCAGAACAAGTTCTTCACAGCCATGTTAAAAGTGGGCAAGTGAGATGTCCAAATTTTAAAAATATTAGGAGTTGAAAAAAATAATTTTCCTTTCTGTTAGCTCATGTAGATAAATTAAGGTGGTGGAAACCTGCCAAATCAGCTTTGCCACTAGAGGAAAATACTACATGTAGCTACCCTTTCCAGTAGAGCTTGTTCCTGTGAAACACAAGGTTAGTAACATGACTGTATAAGCAAGCATTTTGTCTGACTTTGTATTAAATGTTCCACCTGAAGAGACTTCCAGTCAAGTACAAAGGAAATATTTCATATTGCACCCCCATCAATGCTTCCTCTCCCTCTGCTTCTAGCCTAGCTACTTCTGTTCCTCATTTTTATTCTCATTTTCTCCTCTCATTTTCTTCTACCTTGTGTGTTGCCGAAGTTACTTACCTCCCTTTTCCACAGACCAACTATGAAGACTTGGCCCTATGGATTCCAATATATTAATGGGCTAGCCAAAGACAGGCAAACCGATACAAAGAAACCCATTGATCTCAGTTTTTTTACTTGCACGTCCCTACAAATCCAGTCATAGGACTGCTTTTTTTTGTGAGATACTTTCAATGTGTCTACATTTCTCCAGCTCTGAAGCATGATGTTGGGGGGCACATGAAGAGGTGGGTTTTCATGTTCTTGCATTTGAATTTCAAGACTTTTCAGTCTTGCTATGGAGTAGGGTGCAAGAAATGGCCCAGTAATTATCTCTTCAGATTGTGTTTAAATACAATAATAAATTAAATAACAACAAAAAAATAAACACAATAATACATCAAATAGAAAACATACAGACCCCATTCTAAACATTTCTTGTAAAAACTTACCAAAACAGCAAATCAAATGTACCTTTGACTAACACCTAATAGCAATTCAGAGCTTTTGAGTTATGGTTTTGAAGTAGAAAAAATAGAAAGCTGATTTTGCAGAATGGAGGAGAAACGAGACATATTGTATACAGCACACAGTGTGAAGACCAGGTAATGAATCTAGGTAACCTGAAAGGAAAGGAAAATGAGTGCCTTATGTACAAATGCTTCTCACCATTTTTTCATTTACTGTAATTCTGTGTGTATACAGTCATATTTCTGCAGTTCAAATTTCTGAGAGTAACTCTAAGGAAAATGGCAATAGGTTAAGATGCAGTTATTAAAAGAACTGGATCTACAGTTTGCAGTCAGTATTTAGTGCTCTGAAATATCTAGATATCCAAAGAAGCAGGGGACAAACTATAATAAGTTTCAGGGAAATAGTCTGGAATTTATCTGGCAACTTTCAGTTTCTGGAAATTCTGCTTCTGATTTGAGTAACAGTAGAAGACAAACAAATATGGAAGCACTGCTTCCCAGTCTGATGCATACTTGCAGAGCAAGGTTGAAGGAGCAGGTAGGGCATTGGATTAAGACTCAGAAGACCTAGGAGTGAATTTCAGCTCTGTACCAAACTTCTTTGATAATGGCGAGGAAACCCTTTAACCCCACCCTGTCTCACTTCTGCACCAGTAGCACAGTCTGGACTGCAAAATTTCTGTGCTGACCTTCTTTTGTAAGCAAACTTCTCCATGTCCACAAAACATCCATCTATATCAGAGTTGCCAGGTGCTAGTGCAAGGATAGCTCAGATTTTGCATGCACACATACTTTGCATAAAGAAAATGCAAGTGCAGGTGTAGAGCATGGGAGATAAAAACACTGGGATGCAAATTCTATTGCCTTCCTAGTACAGCACGTGAGAATACATACTACATGATCCACTGCAGCCACCTCTTCACTCTGATTCAGCCTGAAAAAGCCCTGAAAAAGAAAATTTTATGCTCAGTGTTAAAATGGTGCCAATGATGTCATTTAAAATGTGTAAAGGCATCGGTAGAGTCTTAACCAACACCTTGCCAACACAATAAAAATAGAGAGAACAAGAAGTGGACCAGATTCAAAGGATTTTTTTTCTGTGGTCTTTTTAAAGAAAAGGGCAAGGAGGGGGAGAAAGAAAGGTCCAAGTTGAATAAATGTAAATGTATGAATGAGACAGTTCTAAGCATACCCAGGTGTCTTGCCAGCTCACTGCAGAGAGGTCACAGAGAAATAGAATGTCTAATCATTGGAATAAACACAGCTGTGCATACTTACATTTTCCATACCTATTTTGCTAGTGGGGGAAAAAGAAATCATTCCTCAGATCAGAAGATCTTTTCCCAGCCACTTCTAGCTCCCCATTTTTTTTTTTAATTTTTTTTTTTCTTAAGAAGTGTTTTGGGGTTTTAATTTTTTTTGATTATTTTATTTTTTGAGGGGAAAAAATTAAGCTCTCCCTACTACAATTGGTTGTCCCCTTTCAGATTATTATTAGCATTTGGAATGTTTTTGCCTTCCAAACATCTTTGGTATTAAATTGTACAGAATTGTGTGAAGACAATTTTTTCAGCATGGGATTTAACACTTGAGGAATTTTAAGGTAGAGAAAAAGGAGACTAAAAGGAATTTTGGACAGCAAATGCAAAACTGGAGGATTTTGTTTGAATAGAGCCAATGGTAAAAAAGAGCAAAAGTAAATTTGCTCAATGCAAGGCACACAAAATTCAGCAGGAGCAACTGAGGGTTATAATTTTTTAAAATTTCTACAAGCTGGAGAAGAATATTTGAAAACCTTTGAATTAATCATGAATATTTTGAATAGATATGTTGTTTCAAGATTTTATACAAATCAAATGTGAACCAAGAAATCTGAATGTAAAAAACCAAACGTGCCTTTGGATAAATCAGCTGGTCAAATAACAGATATTAACTCTCCCTGGAAACCTTACCCCACTTGTACTTGCTTTTAAGGAATTCATTGTCACAGCATTTTGCAAAGAGAATTTATGACAGAGTAGAAAGGTTCCTTGCAAATTTAATTTGAATAACTGAAACTATTGTTGAAATGTGGCCAGAAACCTGCTTTTAGCATGTCTTTTGAAAACAAGGGGCTCTGCCACCAATTACTCTTGCAGTTACATGCAAAGTACATATGGATAAAACTTACAGATACTGCTCTGTTGTTGAGAATTATAGAAACTGCTATCTTCATTTCCATAAGTATTCCACATTTTTCTCTGATTACTTTTGTTTTATAACTTGACCAAAAATATTGCTCTAAGCTGAAAATTTCTTTTAATTTATAGGATGGTGGAAAGAGCTCTGTTCTTTTATTAAAACAATCTTGAGTCGGTCATGGCTCAAAAATAAATTTTGTAAAATGAGATTTTACTGTTGTTTTAAGAATGTGATACATTTGCTACTTTGGCGTTTGAGCAAGGGAATGCATTTTCAGGGCTTGACGGTTGTCTGAAGTCTGATAATTTTCAGTCTCCCTGAACAGCTATTTTGTCTGTAGCAGGCAAATGTTCTTCATGAGACTGCTCCCACCCAGCTGAGAAACCACCACCCCTTTCCTAACCCATGGGATCTCCACACAGGCTGCTTTGCAGTCACAGAGGAGCAGCTGAGTAAGAGGGAAAACTGGCACACTTAGCTCCCCTTGAAGCTGGACCTGGCTGACCTGCTACCTCTTTTGGTGTAGCAGACATTAATCAAGACAGCATGATTAGATGGGAGCAATTTTGTTGCTGTGGCTTTCCATCTCTGGAAGTGCCCTTAGCGCTCTTTCCCGGAGAAGACGTGGGCATGGCAGAGAGATGGGTTGGACACAGGAGATCCAGGCAGAAACCTCAACTGAACTTCATAGCAAAATCAAATTTTTTTTTTTTTCCCTAGCAAAAGTGGAAACAAAAGGACAAGGAGTGAGATCATTATGGCTAATTCTCTTCTAAATATCCAGGCCAATTCAGATAATGTTATAGCAAGGGCCATATTGAAGCAATTTTTAAGTAACCTTTCCCACCTGCTTCTGCACAACCTTATCACTGTTTTTCCAACACAAGAAAGCAAAACTTTTACCAGGCCTTCAAGCAGTGCACAGGGCTTGCAATGTGCTCCAACAGCAGATCCCTTGAGCACTCTCAGCAAGTGAAGGGCTCTGCTTTGCCTTCTGAGGTAGAGCTTCATAGTTGTGAGCTGAACAGGTTTTAAAAAACATTTTTAAAAACCACACTGCTGGCAAAAAACCACATGAAGTGAAAACATCTCTTTAAAATGTATTTTTAAACAGTTTCCTTACACAGTGGAGTCCATTGAATATACAAATAGCTAGTTGTAAGTAACTGGGAGAATCAAAGCAGATCAACTGCTCACAGGCAGGGGATATCCAAAGCCAAACTTTCATTAGGTGCATTTAAAACTTCAAAAATTTGCCAACTAGAGCCAGCTTTGTCATATCAATGGCCCAATGCAACTGGTAAATTCTGGAAGTCTAATTTGAGTCTGCTCTATAGTGAGAACAGGTCCAAACACTTTTACATTGTAGCAAGGGAGGATGAGGTGGGAGCTGAACTTCCTGAAACACTTGGACCGGGGGAGAGCTCAGGAGAGCAGTAAGAATGAGGTATCTGTGCAGCCTGCCATGCGGGGAAAGCTTAAGGAACTAGGGAAGTTCAGACTGGTGAAAAGTTGAGGGGAGTAAGAAAATGCATCTAGATGTAGAAAGGAAGGGAGGGACCAATGAATCTTATTAATCCACAGGCCCTGAAGAATAAGCAATAGAGTTTGAATTACAAGTGTTACTATAATATGCAAAACATATTCTGTTACAAAGATTAAGAGGAGAAAATGTTGGCAGAGCATGGGACCAAAGTGCAAAGGGCTTGATTTATTTTCTAGGCCTGCTGTAGATTTCAGTCATGTCTTCAGCTCTTTCATAACTGAAGGAGGTTCCAGGAGGATCAATGAGTTAATACGGATGTGTACAAGTCTTAGTAGAAATAGAGTTTAGGTCAAATTCAATTTTATACCCATATAACCAGAACTACAAAAAAACCTTGTTATTTCTTTACAGTAAAGGCCATATAAGAAACACATTATCAGATAAACCACTTCTTCTGTACAACCTATTCACAGGATATTCCTAGAAAGACAGCATTATCCAGGGTTATCAGATAATTTTTGGTTCTCTGACTTAGCAACCAAAACTAAGGAACAGATTAAATTATGTTCTAAAATATTTCAATTCTTCTATACGAAAGAAAAAATATTTTGCTTTGCTCAGTATGAAATATTCCTTTTGATCCCTTCCAAAAGAAGTGCATGAGACTAAAATTGAAGGGAGGGAGAAGCCAACATTTTTAGCTGTGGAACTCCTTATCTGCAAGGCTCCAACATCCCAAGGCAAGGAAGATGCCAATTTTTCTTACAGGCATAGTTACACTTTTTATGTTTGTATTTAGATTTTTTGCTTAGGGTAAGGTGTTCCACCTTTGGAATCAGTGTTCTCCCCACCAGCCTCAGGACATGTGTCCACCTGCCACTCCTGGCTACATGGTGTGGCAGCATCCCACCAGTGTCAGCAGAAGGGCATGCTAGAGTCCCTACTTGGAAACACAACTATGTCAGCGACCTGCCAGGGACTGGCATGGTGTTAGCCTCTCAGGCAGATATGGACTTAAGTTCAATTCAGCTCATAAGAGTGTCCTGGGTGTTGACTAAAAAGGAAACAAGATCATCCCTCTCTTTTTAGGCTGTCTGGCAAAGCTAGCTTTCCTGCTCCCAAATATCATTTTACTGAAATTGTTTGTTGAGCTGAACTATCCAGCTGGAATTAGCTAGTAGAATCAGTCCAAAATCAGTAGAAAGTCAGGGATGCTGATTTACTTTGCACAACAACTGAAAATCAGCAAAAGTAAGGAATATCACAGTTCATTACCATTACAAGTTTTACATGCAACTTAGAGAAAAGGCTACAAAACAGAAAGAGTTCTTTTAAGAAGGGTAATTAACCCTCAAAGCAGGTCAGATAGGAATGGAGTAGTCTCAGTGACTTCTAGCCTTCAAGTCATGACTGTCTGTCTTTCTGAAATGCAAGCTATAGTTCAAGCAGAAGTTAAAGGCCCCATGCCCAAATTATTGGGCAATGTTTGATGAATTGTGCTGTGCACAATCCCTGGTGTTCCGTTAGGGCCTTAACATTCCCAACAGCAGACTACATGAAAATCAAGAGTAGGACTGTGACCATGACCAGCTTTACTCTAAGCATTGCATTTGATGTGTCACACTGAAGGCTTCCTATGAACAGGAATTCACTTGAAAAGCTAGCTCTGGTTTCATTTATATATTGAATTAGTTGAAGATAATTGCATGATTATTAATTTTCCATTCATTCTCTGGACTCTCACTATCGATTTAACTTGAGTGAATTTAAATGAACTTGAGCTCTATTGAAATGAAGCATGCAGAGATAAGAACATCAGCACACAGGCTCACACTTAAATTACAATGTGAATTAAAATATGGCTTGTTGTTCTGCTTCCAGGATGAATGTAAACAAAATCACTTGAGGCACCACGGAACCCTGAATGGTGTACATTTTAATTGTTAATTCTCCCTGGCATCCTGTTGGCTCCATAGGCAATTCTCTAACTGCCAACAAGATGTGAATTGGAAATAAATAAATATACATGGTTCTGGGATTTCAGCTAATTCCAGCCAGTCTGTGGAGATGACAGAAGAGAGAACTTTGAAACCTCTGATCACTTAAGAAGCTGGTTGTAGCCATACCTAATGGAAAAGGGACTTGGGCCAATTGCTCCATGTTGTGGACCCAAACTGAGCAGGTTATTATGAAACACCATTGAGTGTTTAGCTGGTGTTTCAGTGCATGACTGAACCTGAATTTACTGGTACGGTTTAGATAAATATGAATTCTCTGAAGTAGCTTGATGCTCCTTCCTGGCCAATTTGCACTATGGATCTGGTGCAGTGCAGGGGCTGTCTTGGCCACTTCTCATGGCAGTATCCGGTAGAGAACTGCTGGCCTCAAACTGGAGTGAGTCAGTACAGAAGTTGGCTTCACACATGAGCCTGACTCATCTTCCAATTACCGAGGAAGTGGTTTTATCCAGGAAATAATCTACACCATCAAGGCCTTTTCACAAAAGATCCTTTCCTCAGTGTCATTCATACAAAACCATTCAAACACACTCTTAAAGCCATCTTAAAGCCAAGATGGGTTAATCTCTTAGAAAGCAAGATTATGGCATTGCATGGAGAGTTTGCAGGCTCAGGAACATACGTTTTTCAGTGGAGCTACCAGGCTTCAGGTGAAACGTGAAATGCCAAGCAGAGAATTGCAACAGAGAGTGTCCCATAGCAAGGGGCCTGAAATCCTGCCAGCTGTCAGGGAGGGGTTAGTTTAACATAGGTTAACTATCCCCTCTGAATGACCAAGCAGAGAGAAATCTTACTACCCTGCACTCTAATCTCTGCCAGTCCCATAGCCAGAGCAGAGGGCAGGTTGTCCTCCAGTATCCTGGCACTTCCAAAACTGCTTCTGTTCCCTGCCTAGAAGGCATGTAGCATTTACTGTGAAGAACATGGACAATACGAAATACAAAATAAAGCAAATTCCTCTGGGGAAAAGGAATGATCAATGAAACTGTTGCTTCTGTGGTGCAGCTGCTGGATCTTGTGGGATATCGATGAACAGCCCTTTGTGGATTAGTAGAAAGAACCAGCACTGTTGTTATCAAGATTAAACTATTCAGGTGTGAATTTACCATTCCATTAAGACACAAAAAACTCCTGACAGCAACTTCTGAGCACATCCTATTTTTCTTTCCTCCTCAGAACTGTGGTAGAAAAACAGTTTATTGATTTCTGCTAAGAAATCAAATGTTGTTATAACTCTGAAGGGTGTCCAGTTACAGAGAAAATCGGTGGTAATCGGAAGCTTCGTGCAGACCTTGCATGACCCTGCTCATTCCAGCACAGAAAACTGTTTTTGTCTCACTTCGAAAGAAACCAGACAAACCCTGCGAGGTTACTTATAATCCTGACACCACTCTCAGATTTGCCATATGCTGGGAACATGCCTTCTTGCCTATTTACAGTATATAGCTGAAGGACTTTGTTACAGCCCTGATATTTGGCATATCTTAAGCCTATTTAGAACATCAACACCATCAATCACTTGGTATGGGGCCGAGCAGCTGGATGAACCTTGGCTATCATGTGAAGGCTATTTGTCATCTGGGCAAGTCTGTTTGGCGCATAACGCTCCAGTCCCAGAACAATTTTCCCTCTGAAAAATATTCTCTTTGATTCAGGAAGCACGTGATTAATAACAAACAAGGGTTTAAAGATGGAGGTCAAGGCTGAAACCTTAACCAAACAAGTGCATTGCTTATTAATGTTTGCCTCAGTTTTCAGATATTCCCTTGAAGAGCACCCTTGGTGGAGAAACACAAAACTGTTTCTAAATAACTTGAGATTTGAGAGATCTGCTTGGCCATTGCCACCACAGATGTTTTTCTCAACTGTGACAATGCTGTTCGTACAAACTGGTAGCCAGACAAGAAATCACTAGCAGGAACCCACATTTAGGATGAATTGTGCACACATTACATTCTCATTCTCATTGAGACAAGTAATACTCAGCACGTCTGACATTTAGGCAATTAGTCCTCCCTTTAAAATAAGAAATATTAGCTGACATATCTTAACCATCTGTGTGAGCCAAAATAAGAGCAAGGGAGTTTACATAAACAGTCTTAGCATGTTTAACAAGCATGTAGCTAATGATTTAATTTTTTAATCCTCAACAATAGAGACTACTGGATATAAGCAAGTGCTGCATCATTTATGCCTGTGCTGTTAATGAAAGACTAGTAATTAGTGGGTGACTAAACTTCAAAAGAACATGTTGCTTCAATACATGGTGTTGTAAAAGACAGATTCTCCCCAGCCATCTGCAGAGCCAGAAGGAAAATGGAACAGAAAAATATTTTGAAAGTTTGCCTTATTGATTGAAGTATTTTGTTCATATCTTCAGCACCACTTTTTAACCTCTCCTCACCACTTGTGATGTTTCCCCATCTTTCCTGTATTTGTTAGTTACCTAATCTGGTTTAGAATGTAAATAGAGAAGTTTTGTGTCACTATTTTTATAAACAGATTCTAACATCACACAGTGTAACCTAACATCTGAGTCACTGTGAGGTTTGCTGGGTACAAGGCATAGGCAATGCTTGTGCTTACAGGGATGACCCTGTTAAGCAGTTGACAATGCATTCAACAACCAAATTTGTTAGCACTCATTGTTACTAAAGCAGGGTGAGTGACCTTGTCATATTTAACAGTTCTGAGCAGACACAGCAGTGGAGATCCTGAGGGCAAAACCAGAATTTCCATTAGTGATGTAACAATATACTGACATAATTAACCCCTTTTCCACTTCCAATGGCTTGAATAACTGCATAGTCCAGCTGGCAAACTCCTGATGCCTGGAACTTGTACAGCCAGGATTTATACAAACAAAAACCAAAACAGAAGTCGTAAGCAGTCTGTCTTGTTTCCGAACAAGTGCAGCATTCAGAGGGGAGTGTGGCTTTAGCCTGAGAATGATCATGCTAGCATGGATGCCACCACCTCCATCTTCCAGCACTGCTAGAACAGCAGCAGCAGACACAAAGGGTACAAGTAATGGCAAGAAGCAACCCAAGGATTTGGCAAAAAATGCTCATTTCAAACCACTTTTCAAATGGAGCTGAAAACCCTAGGGACTGAAGAGTGAAATATCTTGTTTACAGTTAAATTCCTGATCCACGTAACTAAGCAACACAGCACTGTGGCTCCATAAAATGGAAGCAAAGTTAATTTTTTAACAATGCCACATTACCTTTGTACATCTTGTTCCTGCTCTCCCTCAGGGTCTTACATGAATGAATCAGAAAATTGCTCCCTTATGTTAGGCTTGTGTCTGCACCTGCATTAAATTCATGTCAGAGAGGGGTGGAGGAGGCAAACGTTTGGAGCACCAATAGCATGGTACTCCTGGATTTCAACTCACAGCCTGTCCAACATGACAATTGCCTTTAATAGCTGTTCAAGGCAGTACAAGAAATGAGCCTTGCACCAGTGGTGGTCCCTTCAGACAAAAAAAAAAAAAAAAAGAAAAATAAAAAGAAAGAAGAATAAAACCAATCTGGGATCTTGTTTAGTTTAACTTCTGTCTCCCATATGGCTGGTCATCTCCCTGGAAGTAGTCAGGGAAGCAGAGTCCGTGCAAAGGAGAATTAATTATGTTTACAACATCTTTGTAAATAGAAGCACTTTCTTTGCACCAGGCTAATATTTTTGATGGTAGAAAACTGGAGTTTCAAGCCGCTGTATCTGGGGCCTGTGGGTGTTTCAGTGCTGGATTCCTGGACCAATGCCCGCAACCCTGGTCTGGCTTTGGGCCAAATCCAGAGCTGAAAGGGGCTGTTCTCTGGTTCTGGTTTTGGATGTCGCTTCCATGACTTTGGCACAGGCAAATCAGAATGCAAGCTCAGCCTTGAACCCCAGCATTAGGCTAAACCTAATATGAAACTTCAGCCTGCTTCACATTATTCCTGCTGGTTAATTCCAGCTGTTAAACTTCTCCCCCCACTACTGAGCCAGAGAGTGTTTTGTTGACAAATTTGCCATGCATTTCAAGGAAAGCAGAACCTGGCCAAGGCTTTGGGGTTATATATTTTTTTTCCACTGCAGGAAATGGAAGTGTTGGCAAAAATATTTGCCGTTGTTTAGGATAAGAGAGTGTTTGGACATATCCAGTTTTAAGCGGTCTGCTTAGTCTGATACTCTTGATATATGAGACAGCAAAGAAATATGTCTAGGAGTCTTGGAATGAGGCATCTTTTTTTATAAGATGAGTGAAATACACACGAGGATGAAATATTACTTGCATATTACCACCAAAGCTGGTCAAAATTCACTCAATTGAGTCCAGATGTGGGTTTCTTCGGCAATTTTAAAGTTAGCACTACTGTAACTAGGTGTGAGGCCAAGGCAAACTACTCTAGTGCTTTATAGCACTTGGAAGCTACAGTAGTCAAATCAAAATACGTTACAAGAGAATCAGTTTCTTTAAGCTTAACAGCAGGAAGGATTTAATATACTGAATACGGCCAACCCATCTTCATTTGAAGGAACATAAAATAAATCCTTACCACATTTGTGACTTATTATTTGCATAAAGGACCCAGTTCAAGAAGCAGATCCCTGACATTACTCATGCAAGTAAGGCCCTACGAGTCCTCATTACCTTTTATTTGTTTTTTTTTATTTTATTATATTGTATTTCCATGAGATTACAACTATGCTTAAGGTGAGCATGCATCTCCATGCTCTCTCTGCTGATGTAGGTCAGTTGTCTGAATATTCAAAGCTACTTTTCAACACTTATTAAGTGCTTAATGAAAGATACTAATTCTGTTTTTTCTCTTTTCTTCTGCCTGTTTATTCTCCTTGCAATTAGGCACTCTGTGTAAAGAGCTTCACCAAAGAATACACTGTAGCTCTGAGCAGCAAGATGTTTGACTCATCCTACAGTGATGGTGCTGAGTCTTTTAGCATCTTATTTATTCACTAACCACTTATAGTTGCACTTGCACAGAACATTTCAGTTACTGCCTTCATGTATTTCTTTATTAAGCTGTGAGAGTGATCCCATCACAAAAGGTAAGGAATCTCTTCAGTGTTTTCCTAATGAACAGCCTACGCTGTCCTGCGCTCCAGCCCAGTTCGCGTAGCTGAAGCTTGAATGGGCAATGCCCGTCGTCTGCCATGCTCAAGGCAGAGAGGGTTTCAATAGGAACAGATATTCAGATCATCTTCCATCCACTGACACCACTGTGGTGATAAAAGGACAACATTTCCCCTGAAGTTTCAACCAGTTTAGCTTTTTTCACTGCAAGGCTGAAAGAACTGTAAAGAACTTACTGAAAGAACGCTGTAAGAACTTACTCTAAAACCCCCAGGTCCTGAAGCAAAGAGGTTGCCACCTTTCTGAGGTTGATTTTGACTGCTTTTTCATTCATTTTAATACAGGAGGGCCCACGGAAATATGACCCCATGGCACCCTAAAAAATAAAAAAATGGAAGAGAAAATGATTTAAAGTAAGAACCTTGATCTGTGCAAACCAGCCTCCTGACTTTTAATGCTGGCCACACTGCAGTCATGCTAGGCTGGAATGATGGACATGCTCCACTTTTACCATGGAAAAAACTTTCCCTGACTGCAAAGGAAGAAGTAAGATTTGCCACAAAATTGCACAGCAATCTAAGTGTTTAAGACTTTCTCTAAACCACTCGAAACCACCTCCTGTCTGTCTGACATTTCCAATGTGGGCATTTTGCAAGGGGATAATTTTAATATATAATTTAAGGTGGTCAAGTAAGACTCTTTTACTATATGTCATATAGTAAAAGTTTAAAAATAAAACCTGAGGTCATTTAGGGGTCTTGACTGATCTCCTGTTGAAATAGTTTTATCAGAAAACTTCCTTAATATGTGTTGGTGATGTAAGGACACATCTTCAGCTGGTAAAAATCTGTTTGTAGGCCCACAAATGGCATGGGGTCTCTGCCAAGACACAATAATCTCATTCAAATTTTCCCTGATGATTCTAGAACTCTTTAGTCCTTTAATAAAAAATCACTTTGATAAAAGTTTAGCAGAGATGTAAGTAGCAGAGAAAAGAAAAAAATGACACTAAAATAGGAGAAAATATTTTATACTTAAGAACCCTTGGCATGCTACACAGTACTATTTGATTAAGTGAAGTTGTAATACAAAGACAAGGATTAATCACACAAAAGAGCAACATAATTAATTGCAAAAGCTAAGGGAGAATTTCAAGAAAGAATGCATCCTTTCATTTAGCTTATAAAAATACAATTAGTAATTATTACGGATTTCCTGGAGAAAGTCCAGAGCAGAATTAAAAATATCTTGAGTCACAGGGAAGTTCATTGGTCCATGGGGACAGACATGCTGAGCTGAGGGAAGCTTATATTTGTTCAGCAAACTTCTTGCTTTTAAAATGACCTGTGCTGAAATACGTATCAGGACATTCATGATTGGGTCTGTGCCAGGACTGGGGAACTTGTATTTTTAAATGCCCATTATCCATTTTAAATAAAAAAGTAAATTGGATTTCTGCCTGAAAATTTTGTAAGAGCTGCTGTTACAAGTAATACTTATAGGTCATTGTAATCCAGAAAAATCATTACAAGCAATCAGAAAAGCCATGAGCAGATCAATTGTATCTAAATTATTTTAGCTCACATGGGACAAATTGATGCATTTCAGAGGAACAATATCCTTTAAAAATCTATCTACCTGGGATCATCTGATCAACCTCTGCATTTGTTCCAGGCTTCATACACATGAATTCTGTTCAGCCACAGGCATCAAAGCAAAACCTGTAGTTGATGTTACCCATGCAAGGGGCTTATTTCATCCCTCCTTTCCCAGGACAGAAACAGCTCCTGCACAGGAGCTGCTGCCTCTGCAGGGATGTGGGAGGATGCCACAAACACAGAATCACCACATATCTGAAACACACCCTTTTAAAGACAAAACCCTCCCACAAAATCATTTGATTCTATCTCCACACTTGCTTGCAGCTGTTACTTCCACAGGGTATATTCAGTGGCCCCTGGGGTCAGCAGGCAGTTTTCCAGTCGACTTTGATAGGAATTGAATCATACCATAATGACATGCCTGAGGATGACCAGCAAATCATCCAGCCTAGCATGTCAGATTCATGCAAAATGCTCAGGATGAGAAATTATTGTCTATAGAAATTAGCAGGGAAAAATTAATTGACGTCAGCTAAGAATCTGGTCAGGCAGTTGCCAAGTGCATGGAATATGCCTACAAAACCACACTGGTGTAAACACCAACAGATTCAGATAAAAAAACCAGTTAGTCTGGGAACACCAAGTTTGCAGTGAAATGAACCCATTGCCTGGACTTTCAAGCCAAGCTGCATATGAGTTAACTTCCAGGCATACTTCAGACACTGTCTACCTTCAAAGACACTCTCAGACAATTCTGTTTCTAATGGCATATCTCTATTACACTACTAAAAATGAAATCAGTGCCAAACTTGATCCTAAATTCATAGTGAAGCTTGGCCCACTGGTTACAGAGAGCTAGATTGTGGATAGTTTTGCTGCTGACTGAGAGATGCCCTCTGCTTGAGAGATGTTTGACAGGAGCAGAGGCAGCACAGTCAGACATGTGTCATTGACTCCCATACAGACCAGCAGAAGGGACAGGTGGGGAGAGAAAAGGGAGCAGGAACAAATTATTTTGGAGGCTATTCCCTAATGGGAGCAATCCGAGGAACTGTTCTAGCCTACCCTTTGGGTAAACATGGCATAGAACAATCCCCAAAACCTGGCAACCACAAACACCTTCATATGCTCATGCTCAGTTTCCCACTGAGTAGAGTCCAGCTTGGTGTTACTCAAAATTCTTTGGCTACATTATTTTTATTTCACTGTAGCCAAGTGTCATCCTTTGCTTACTTTCTATGCTGCTGTTGAATACAGGAACAATTTGTACATCTTCTGTGGTTCATGAAAACAAAGACAACCCATTGTATTTAAAGTTCCAGGACCACAAGCCTCTCCAGAAGGATGTTGTTCTGGAAGAGCAAAATTGATGTGATTCTTTTTTCAGGTGCAGAAGAGATGTATGTGATAGTTGTTGTAAAGTCATCTTAGCAAATGCCTATGTGGAGTGGCACTGATGAAAACACAAAGTGTTGAGCAATGAACTGCTTCATATAGAAATTGTCAGGGAGATTCCTGTACTTACAGGGAGGTGGACTGGGTGTTCTAATAGATCTTTTCCATCTCAGTTTTTTATCACTATGATTCATGCTAATTGTTAGTGGAAAATCACTTAGTGTCAGTAATAGAGGTGACACATTCATTTCTTTTTAGTCATTGCACATATATTGTATTTGAGGTGAAAGAAAGGGTTTATTTCTCTTCTCCTTTCCCCAGAAGCATGTTTGGATTTCATGCATAAATAGTCTTTCTTCCCTTAATCTGATTCACATGACAGTATGCATTTGCATAAAGCTTCTTCTTGGGAAAACCATTCAAACCTTTATCTAGAAAGAGTAGACATGTCGCAGAATTATGTCCTGCTATACAAGACAGCTTCTTTTTTTCCTTTTTCTGATGCATTATTTGTAGCATATGCTAATTTATTATAATGGTTATTAAGAGCACAAGGCCTTGCCTTTCAGCTTTCCACATTTCCCCAGGCATCCCCTAACATTCCTCTCTTTTCAGCTGTGCTCATCTTCTTCTGTCAGGAAGTAAAGAACAATTAACACATACTGCAGATAAAAATGTTCACACCAACCCACTCATTATTTGTTGTGGCTAGAGCTCCAATGTGCTTTGTGCTTTCTAGACATCCAAGCTGGATCTGCCCCAGCAAGAACATGAATTTTAACATACCATAAAGCTGCTCATTTTTACCACACCACCTGTGGCTAGTCAAAGGGACAGTACTATAGTATAGCTGAAAATCTATTTCTGGGCCAAATAAAGCTCAGATTCAGACCTGGCACTTTAAATTCCTCCAATGCCTGCTTCAGAGACACTCACCGGTTGAGAGAGGATGAGGAGTTAAGTCAGGATACCAATTGCTCCTGCTGGCTTTCTGCCATCTTGAGTTAAAGGCTTACACCTGATTGCTCTGCTCAGGATCTCTCTAGACCAAGAGTGAAGAACAGTCTCCTTTTCCACTTCAAACACAGCCAGTCCCCTAACCAAGAAGGAAGGTCTCAAACTCTCATCCTACCTCCTTCCTAAATTCTATGTGGAAAAGCTCCTATCTGAGGGGGAGTCCATACTCTAAAGTTTTGAGCTGTTGTTAAGTCAACAGAGCCATACTGAGAAAAAGCTAAGGTCTGACTCTCTGGCTTGCATTTTGGCCCCTTTTTAGTTCTGGGATTCATTCTGATATGTAATGTAATGCATACATTACAAGATGTAGTTCATGTAATAACTCATATCTGTGGCTATGTAGCTGAAGCAAAAGAGACCCAGTCTATGCAATCTCAGTTTTGAAAAAGTGTAACCTAGAAATATGTTAGTAATCTAGATATAAATTTTTATAGATTATATATATGGATTATAAACATTATTATAATCTTTATAATCTAGATATATTTAATGGATTTTAATAGATGATAAAATTGCACTGGACATTTTTATGAAATCAAGTTTCTTTTGTCCCAGTCCTGAAATAAAAGTTTGAATAGATCCAGTGTCAATGTTTTCCCTTTTGATAAAAAATAATATGTTGTAGAAAGCCAAAATCTATAAAAAGTTTACTATAATGTTACTTTCCATAGAGTCACAAAGTCTCAAGTTGAAACAATCTTTACTATCATAACTGAATTTTAAAGTATCTTTTTGGGAAAGAGAAGTAAAGATAGATGTGATATCAACATTTAATCAACAGTTAGAGTAACAGTAGATTAACATCTATTGAACAGAGAGCTGGAATTGTATCAAAGGGTTTGGTGACACCATAGACCACAAAAGCACCAGCCAATTTTCCTCTCCTATGGCAAGATTTTGAATTTGCAGCTCAGCTGAAGCGGCTCTCAGTGAACTAACAGAGCAATAATCATAGCAATACATCACTGTGTGCTTGTTTAGATACCCACTTAAAATAATTTCAAAGAAGTCAGAGGAATGCCAGTAGGTACTTTCCAATTGAATGAATGAAGGTAACAGTCTAAATCCAATTGTTGGTATATTAAAATCACAGTTATTTTTACCTAATTCCACTGAGATAATTAGTAATGATAATGGCTTCCAGAATGGGACCCTGTATTTTCAAAATGTTGCAACAGTCCCTAATTATCAGGCATATTTAAAGTGCACACAAACTAAAGAAGGTGAAGGTTAAATATTATGTTCAAAATTTAGTAATTGGGAAATGAATCCTTTAAAGAGGCAGAAATGATTCTGTGGGAGGCAAGTATTGTCCTTCTGCTTCTCAGTGCAACCTTTCCATTTCTAATTATTCCATGTTGAGTAATATGTTACAAAAAGGAGAAATGATTATGGATGTGTAGATCCAATTAATTTCTAAAGGAAAGTGGTCTGTCTCATCTCCAAACAAATGCTTTCTTAAGGAAAGGAGAAGTAAGGTATATCAGAGAATGCCTCCACTATGAACAAATAGCCATTGAAGTTTACAATTCAGAATCACTTTGGTACCCAATGTACTGCAGTATTGAGTTATACCTCCTTGGCTGATGGAGATAACCATCCACAGGAAGAGTTTGTTTTGCTTTTTGGATCTGGAGAGCTGTCATTACCACAAAACAACCGCAATGCTGTGCTGCTTGGACTGAGCTAATGGCCTGTCTGTAATCAAGTTATTCTGCTCAGCAAAGAGGGACACAAACATGTTTTGAAAGAGAAAACGTTCACAGTACTTACCGCACTCCCAGCTGCCTTACACCCTACGGGTCTTCCACTCTTTGATGAACCTGGGGTTTAATTTAATGTCTGCAGTATATTCTGTCATAAACTTGCGTGTACAGCATGCACAGATTCCTCAGTAAGGAGTTCTTTCCTTCTACATCCTCACAGTCTCGCTCTAACTTAATCCAAGTCCTAGAGAGAAATTAGACGAAGGAAAAACTCACCAGAGGGAGTTCCTGATAAGCATATCTCAAATATATTCCTTTGTATCTACTATAGTGAATCATGTACCCAGCCCTTATGTGTAAAGAGCTCTCTTGTGATAAGCAAGCACCTTTCCCACAGGAGCAGGGGCTCCACTAAGGCTCAGGCTGGATTTCACCCCATCCACTCGAATTCCTCTCCTGTTTTTATTATCACTACAGCCTGCACAACTAAAGAAGATGATCTACAGGAGTGAGAGTGCCAGTGAAAGGAAGAGCTACTGGAGGTAACCCCTTTTTCTTCCAACAAGCTGGATCTGCAAAAGATCTGTACTATATCCATTTAAGAAGTATGTATGTCTTCATGTTGTTTTAAGTCTATCCACAATGCTTATTCCACAGGGTACCATCCTGTGGCTAAGAGATGTCTAGGAGATGGTGACAACACCAGGCTATCCCTAAACTATTTTTTCTTTTTTTTTTTAATCATAGTATATTCCTCTCGATCCTTTGTTGTTAATTTATTATCAAATTCGGAAAAAAAAAAATAAGTACCTGAACCAAAAGACAAGATTCTCAGTTTAAGAGTTCAAACAAGTCTCTCAATGGGACTGAAATACACCACATCCTAAGGCAGGAAGGTCTTGGAGAGTGGCATGTACAAGGGCAAACATTGACAAAAAGGGATGGAGGGACCACCTTTACTCTTTGCACTGTTCTGACTTCATTGTTCCAGTTCTTCATGCAAAATCACTGCTGTGGAAAGATTCTTCTGCTTTTGGTGTGCTGTGGTGTCGTGGTTTTAACAGAAGAAAAGTGTGGCAATGAAGGGCATTTATCTCCCACTGCCCAACATGCTTTCCCACTCTGTCTTCATATCCAAACCTACTCCAAATTGCTTTTTTATTCCTTCTGTCCTGTACATGAAGTCAAACTGAGATTCATTTTCAGAATGGTTTGAGTAACCACTGCTCTAAAGCACAGAGGGACCAAAACAATAGTACAGCTCTTAAGAGACTTGCCTGTTCTTTGCTAAAGGGGTGATAGGGAACAACAGGGTCTGGACAGCTGAAATGAGCAATGTGACAGTGAGCCTCAGAAATCTATTTGTGGATAAGCCCCTACAGCCATAGAATAATGGCAACACCGTAGCAATCCCTAAAGATTGATCTCACAAGTACAAATCTACTATACCAAGAGAGCACTGTCTCCTGAGACTGCTTGTGCTGCAAGAGGGCATTGAACTTTGGTGTACCTATCCTAGAGGTTTCCCAAAGCTAACAAAATGTAACTAACAAAAATCACATAAACCTGCGTTTGTGACCGAAGTTAGGACTTGGGTTTCTGGGTTGAAGAACAGCTGCTTTTTCTTGCTAAGATCACTCACAGCTGAAGAAATCCAACAACGTTTTTTTATGAGCCCCTTAGAGCTTGTAAAATGGTATTAGCTATTATCATAGTTAATATTGCTTGATGTGGAAATATAAACTTGGGAAAACAAGTACTAAAACATTTGTGTAAATGTAACTCCTGACATTTATGTTTATTAATTTGCTTTTGAGCAGTTTTCCATATTAAAAAAAGAGATTGATTACTCCGAACGTGGAAAATACCACGTTGTCACTAATATATATTATTTAATTACAAAAGCAATAGAAAGAGGGTTTTAATATAATTCTCCTGCACAATTCAGTATGCAGGATTTTTTAAAAATCTAACGCACACTTGACAAGAAACAGATATGTTGAAAGACATCAATAAATGTACTGATTAAGACTTTGAGACACTTACTTTAAAAATGTGGAGCAAAGGATGACTATTCTAATTACCTGAGACATGTGACGTCAATTGTCCTTAATACTTTAAGAATGACAGATTACAAATGAATAGATATTAGGGCTTTCTGCTCTGTTGCTTGCTGAAGAATCTGTTGAAGGACAAGTACTTGGATATGTCACCTTGTGTCTGGGGAGGGGAGGGGAATAGAGAAGAATGAAAGGATGATGATGGGAAAAGTGAGATTATCTCAGTGTTGCATTCTTTCCTAAATCCAAAGTGGGAACTGATTCTTAAAGAGAAAACAATGCTTTGTGTTTTTCAATTTGAAATACCTAAAGGTATATGCAGCTAAGCTTCAAGCATTAGCTTCCCTTCACAGCTCCGAGGAGTGCTAAGAAACTGCACAGACCATATTTCCCATATAAATAAAAAGAGGAATTAATTCTGTTTAGTGCTGGACATGGCCTGCTAACCAAAGAGTTTGCTGCTTTCAAAGGGCTCAAAATGAAAATTAAATTTCTAATGGTGTTAATACAAACTCTCAGTTAAACAAAGATTATGTCTTTTTTCTAAGCAAGTCTATGAGCACCTTTCCCCTCAAACAGAAAAGGCATACCCAGGATCCAGCTCTGCTCCTCTACAGCCAGGAGAAGTATAGATTGAGGTTAGCAAGTGCAATGTTTCCTTAAAGTAATGATTTTTATGTGGAAAAAGACTATGAGAATCACACTGTGATGCCAGAATTAGCACAGCTGTCTACTGTACATCTCCTGCCTAAAATAAGCCATAATTTGCTTCTTCCAGCACGTAAGCCTGGTGGGGATCCTTTGCCACTGGATTTTATACCCAGCCGCAGGAGGCAAAGGACACCCAGCAGAAGTCACACAACAAACTCAGCGAGTGCTATGGCCAGGAGGTTCTCTCAGGACAGCCACCACAAACAGCTGCAGCCCAAGGCAGGGCACAGGGTGACAGCCCCCTGGCAGAGGCAACGGGGCTGGAGCTGACCTGAATAACACAGCTCGGTCTCTGCCCCTCTGTGACAGACAAGGGGTGTGCATTCTCCCAGTGACCAGTGCTCATGCATGAACGCCTTCCTGCCACTCTTGACACAACCTCATTGAAACTGCTGACCTCACCAGGGAGGTATTTATGACATGTTCATTACCCAGAGTCTGAACACCTGGAAGAGAAAAGGCTCTGGATTCTATTACCAATCCTCTAAGTCATCCTGTTTCGCTAATTACTTTTAATTCTCATTTATTATAAATAATATGGCCTCTTCTCTGCCCATCTTTCTTTCTGCACAAAATGCAATGTAGAAAAATTATTTACTCTAAGTCACCAAGTAAGAAAATGAGACAATATTTCTCTTCAATTCTATGCTTTTAAAGCAAAGAATTGCTTTAAAATTTTTTATGCATAAAATAATAATGTTTATTTATGTAAATACATATTGGCATCTATTGTCCCCAATACAATTAGCATTCCTTTTCCAGAGAATAATTCACTGGCAGTGGCTGAATACAAAATGCAGCTCTTGAGAAGAAAGATTTCAACAAACACAAATACCAGTGCCCCTAAATATATCATAATGGTTAAGAAAACCAACAAAACCAATAAACCACTGATAGCCATTATAAATTCAGCAGTAGATCAGCTAATATCACAGTCCTCTGAACACATTAACCCTGACTGAATTTTAGCAACATAACCTTCCTTGTAGATACAAAATGTCAGTTAAATAGAGGACTGTTCTCCTGTGGCTTTGCCAGAATTTAACCCAAGATGAACTCTAGCTACATCTATGCTGTTGACTGGTACCCACAATGCACATGAGACTGATGATAAATGTTTCTGTAAGGGTTTTTTTGCAGAAAGACCAATCCCTTTAGAGTGAAGAAAGTAAAGCAGCAGACAAAAGGCACACATTTTAAAGCCTCAGAACATGGACTCCTTATTTCCCCAGTGATAGGCTTAGAAAAAATTGTGGGTAGCAGCAGTGCCCAAAATTCTTATTAAAAATTTGAAGTGGTTTTGCTCAGAAATACTTCTTAGAAGTACTCAAAAATAGAACTCAACATTATTTGATGGTGTTCTTCTGAAAGCATAAAAGGTGAGAGAGAAAGGTGAAATTTAAAGGCAACAGGACAGTACCTTCTGCCAGGACCAGAAAATAAATTGAAAGCAGCCCTATAAAACGCTTATTTATAACATGAAATCAGTGAAGAGGTAGAAATTGAACTAGAGAATTGACTTCTCATCCTCTCACTTTACTCCCTCCTTGAAAACAATCATAAAAATGTGAAGCAATTTGGCACAATGACCTGTTCTCCTGTTAGACTCCTTAATACATTTAATTTCTTCTAGTTATTCTGAAGTTCTTAATTAGACAAACAATTACATGATTCATGCGCATCCAGGACAGAAAATATTTTAGTGAACTATTACAGTTCTTGACTCTACATTCTTGTGGTCAAAACCACAGGGAGACAGGACAAATTTATCTATAAAACCACGCAAAGCTTTTCGTTTTCCCTAAGGTATAAGAACTAGATGTAATTAAAATTAAACCTTTACTTTAATGAAAATATTTTCATACTACTTCTGTCCAGGTGTGACAAACTCACCCATATTTCAAGGACTTGGTGAAATAAGAGTTCTGAGAAAACTGAAAGACTGTAAGAGACAGAGACTACAGAAAACAAGGTAACTTCCTGCAACAAAAAACATCACAATGTGACTTTTCAGAAAGAAAATTCCCAGCTTGAAGATGTTCCAAAGCACATTTTCTCCCAAGAGTGCTTGGTAAAGGGAAGAAAATACAAAAGGAAGAATATTGCAAAATAGAAGAAAATCCACCTAACTCGAACCACAGCCATTTTCTTGTCTGATAAGTCCCAAGCCAGGTGGCTAGAATAAAAGATTGGTGTTTATCTGTTAGAAGATCTGGGGCTGATTCATTCTATTTACTGCAGCAAGCTCACCTGTGAGGCTTTATAGATGCCTCGGGGGTAAAAAGCTCAGCAGGGGTTAACTTCTTGTTGTGGGGGAAGAAAGGAGAGGTGAGATTTGAGTTTTAATTGGTGGAAGGGGAAATCCCCTCTCTTTTATATACCTGGTTCAGAGAAAAACACAGGTAATAACAATAATAAAAAAAAGTCTTAGGAGCACAATTCTTTAAGCATTTCCAGGTCATCTTGGAGGGGGGGAAGGGAGTTATCGTTATAAAAGCTTCCCCTGAGGTTCAGTAGGGAACTCAGTTGTGAGATTTGTAGGAAGCTTTAACTTGTGTGAAATCTGTGAGTTTATTGCTTGAATTAACTCTGAGCTGAGGAATAAAGTATACTTAATGCACTTTTAAAGCACTGTTTTACTTCCCCATTTGTTTCTATAAAAGGATGCTTTCCAAGCTGATCTGTGCAGTATATTTGTCCCTCTGGGTTTTACCTTAATTTGCTTGCTTGATCCAGAACTAAGAGATTTGAATACCTGGTCCCAGAAGTTATTCTTTCATTGTGTACCACTGTCATTTCTGTCTTGCTTTCCATTTAAAAGATTCCAGCTTCCAGGACTGCAGTTTTCAGGTACTAGAAACCTAAAATGGCAGTGCTTCTCTCATGCGTAGTAACTGCAAAGATAAAAGAAATCAGTTAAAAAACCCAGAACAGTTGTTTTAGTCCAATTTGCAGTTGATGTGGGATAAAACACCAGCTTGTTTAAAACTAAAAGTGAGAACAAAAACCCCCTAACTTTTACATATGGCTGCAAGGCAGTTTATTTTGAGCAAGAACCCTCTAAAGCTATTCCAAAACTACTTGCTTGTAGAGGCAAGGTTTTTCTATAGCAGCAGGCATGTGGAGGTGTGTTGCCCTCTACTCGGCAGGGTTAGCAGATCTGCTCCCAC
Source organism: Pseudopodoces humilis (assembly GCF_049639895.1). Taxonomy (NCBI): domain Eukaryota; kingdom Metazoa; phylum Chordata; class Aves; order Passeriformes; family Paridae; genus Pseudopodoces; species Pseudopodoces humilis. The sequence continues at coordinate 127,164,577 of NC_142200.1, forward strand.
CAGCCCCCTTGCCCGTCAGCTGCCAAAGGCCACCTCAAGTAGCACAGCAGCAAAAGGTGGTGACACACTTCACCCCTTTTTTGTGTCAGAAAGATATTTTCATGTCCTCCCCCATGGGTTTCCTCACTGTATGAAAAAATGCCTGAGGAATTATATTACACTTTTTAGACAATTTGATCAGGAAGCACTGCTGGCAAATAATAATGTTTCATATTTGCAAATTTGCCTTTTTTTTTTTCTTTCTGCATCTAGCTCCTTGTTAGGGTAGGCAGCTACCTACTTTGTCTACCCTTAGAGCTGGTCCTGACAAATACTGTGTTGTATTCCAACTGAGCCTATAAAGTTTACAGAATAACAGGGCTGCTTTAATGTGGCAAATGGAAAGGCCGGAGACAGGCCAAAATTACTTTGACATTTAAAAAGTCCAGCCTCTTTTGCTTTACACTTTCACTTAGTGCTGGAGTTGAGAAACATTTAGAAAAATGAAGCATTACAATTTCCTGTTAATTCTAACTATTCCATACTGTGTAATTAATTGTGCCCTTGCTCTTTCAATCCTCTCAAACTGAAATTTATAACAAAACAAAAATTTATAACAATAACATTGTGGGAAGCCATGACTTTTACAGAGATGTGTAGTTTAAAAACTGAAGAAACGCTGATTCAAAGAACAAAGTGAGAGAAACATAATAAACATTCTGTCTGGGGGAGAAATGAGCTAGTTTCTTCATCTCTTGTCAGCTGAAGTCTCTGAATTCCCCCACCTCAGTACATCTCATGAAGTGAGTAATTTGGAGTAGATGACTTGTGGATGTACAGTATGGCAAAATCTTCCACAGCACTTCATCCGTTATGCTCTGTCAGCTGCACACAACACAAAAAAATACGCAGTTTAACCTTCCATCCCATTTAATATCCAGGATCAACTGATGATGGGAAACTGGGGACTGAAGTTATTTGTCCTTCATCCATTTATTCATTTCACAGAGTAGAAGTAGCTGTATGCTGTTGATTTTACTGTTCTGTAACTCAAAAAGGAAATACTACTGTGGTTTTTTTCTCACTATTTTCCTGCACTCTGGCCTGATCTGAGCCACACAACTGCTGGCAACAGCACAAGGCCAAGCAGTGGGATAAAACACAGATGGCAAATGTTCTTGCCACTGCTTCCCACACAGGTCCTGCTACATCTCTCCCTTGGGGTCATTCTGTCCCTGGAGGCACATGCCATCCTGTCCATAAAGGAAACAAAGAAAGTTCATTGCTGCAGTGTCAGATCAAAACCAATATAGATCCTAAAGGTCAGAAGGGTAATAACTCCACAGAGCTGGCCAAGATAACTTCATCACACTGTAGAAGGATTGAACATATAATCCTAATTTAAATGCCTGGTGTCTGGCCCTTTTATTCCCTAGTGAAGCAAACAAGAAAACAAAAGTAAAGGATCCTGAAGTTTCTTGGATATGTGGGCATTCCAATAAAATATTCATAGAGCCAAAAATAAACCTTGCATGAAGAAGGTCCAAAAGAAGTTTGGAATTTTACCACCAGCTGTGGTGGCAGCAGCTGTGCCTGCACTGGGGCTGCACAAGATGGAGTTGTTTTTTTCCCAGGGCCAACTAAGCAAGGACTAGGAGTCCAACCAGCTTCCTCCAAGAAAAGCTGCACCCAGTGCTTCCCACCAAGAGGACTGGAACTTGGCCACTGCTTTCATGGATATTGGCATGGGGTCTTTCATGTCGGCGGCTGCTTTGCTGGTCCTAGTGGATTACGGTGCTGTCCAGGGATGAGATCTCCTGTCATTGCCTTGAGCTCTGCACCTGACTGAAGTGATTTTTCCTGGCATCTGCCTGTGTGTTGAGTCAAACCCACCTGCAAATTTAAAGTAGAAAAATGTAGCTAATAATCAAACAAATCCTTTCAAAGTGACTGGAGGGCAGGAAGAAGGAATAATGGCAAAATGAATAACAGAAAAAGGAAGAAAGGTTTGGCTGAGACCTAAAAAGGACATGTGAGATGAGTATTTGCTGTGCCTGGTAGTTAAGCATCTGGCTACCTGCATGGGTTTATTTCCCTGAGTTAGGTACTGATGATCTCCGCAGAGGGTAGGGCCTTAGTTCTCAGAAAAATTAAAGCAGTTAAAAGTAGCTTCTCAGCCCCTGGGAATAAAGTCCTAAAAGCCACCAGTTGGAGGAGAGAACTGCTCAACCTAAAGTAGTAAAGGACCAGTATTTCTAACTTGTGAAGAGAACAAATTCTATCAGAGCAATTCTCACTCTTTTCTTCATCTACAAATATACTGGACACCCTTATATGGATTTGAACATGCCTGTGGAGAACACTAATTTGGCTTTACCCAAAGCTGTTCCCAAATTACAGGTAAAAAGAAATGCAGAAAGAAATGTTGATCTGCCTCCCACATTTGTTGTTCTTTAAATGAGGCATGAGCCTGCTTTTAATGAGTAACTTGAGAGACAAAAGGAAGGCTCTTAGCTTAGGTGGGAAATTCCCAGGAATTCAGGAGCAAAATCCCGCCTTTCAGTGAGGTGAAACTATTTTCTGAATTTTTATCCCAAGATAGAGCAACTCATACATTAAAAATCTGTATTGCTTAGGGAATCAAATCACTTGCTACAGCTCCTGTAGTAATTTCCCAAAACAAAACATATTTGTTTTTTCTGTTAAAAAAAATTTAAGATACTTAACACACATGCCATGCTAAGGGAATTCTTGCTTGCAACAACAGTAAGAACATAATGAGATCCAAAATACTCCACGTGGTAACATACAGGAAAACAAAACCTCTGTTCCTCAGATATTTCAATCTTTTGGACAGATAAATAGCTAACACAAATCATTATGCTTTAGCTCACTGATTATCTTCTCAGAGACCTCCTAAACTCCACACACCAGGAATCCATTTATGCATTGCACCAGCTTTTGCTGTTTCCTTTTTCCCTGTCTTTCAGAATGATCCTATTTATTTTAATTCCTACATGTCTTTTCTAAAAATCATTCTGTGGGAATATTCTGGGGCAGGATGTACCTGCCACTTTGAACCAGAGATTGAACAGACAATGCCCCATTGCCATTGTCTTGGCATTATCTCACTATCATTACAGAAAAAAAATAGGTTTATTGCATGTCTAATAATCATTGCTACTGTTAATTATACTATTAACATATTTTTATGTCAGCTATTGTTATTTATACCATCTTAATAAAATCTTAACATGTGTAAATTTATAAAGTAAAAATGTATAGTGTTAGACAGCACTCCCTTTCAGCTTAATTTCTCTTGGTTGCTCTTTACCTACTGGAGGGACACAGCCAAAGGATATGGCATTGGCAAAAAAATATTTCTGAGGTGGGAAAATCCTTCCGCATTGGGAGAATTCTTTGCCACAGCTGGCTGTAGTAGAAGACACCTGAACCCAAACAGCTAGGCCATTGAAGGAAGTCTGGTATTTCAAACTTTTTCAGTAGAGTTATGGTGTTAGTTTCTGATCTGCAGGACATTTATGGGCTCAAATCTACACACACAAGTTGTTTTCATCGCAGGAATACCATGGGAAGCATGTGCAGGAACGTTTCAATAGAGTCACTTTTTACACTGCCTTGTAGCTGCTCTCATTTTCTGATGAGCCAGATGAGGGTAAGCACCTTCCCATCTTGCTTCTCATGAAAATTATATTCCAAGGCAGTAAGTCTCAACTTTTTTTACCTTTTTTTAACTTTTTTATTTTTTTCTTCTTTTTTTTTTCATGTGAAAACCTGAAAACCCTTTTTGGGGAAAAAGGGGACCAGGCTGAAACCTGTTAACAGTAACGCTGCTTTCCACAGGACTTTTTGCAGAGTCCCTCTCTCTTCTCCTTCCAGACTGTCTCAGACCATGGGTTGAAAAACATTGCTGTGAAGTTGGTTTCCAAATGACAACATAAAGCAATGAAACATAAATCCCTCTGGCACTACTGTACTATATCAGAATATTTTAGAACTACAGGGAAAAAGGATGTTTCATCTAAGGAAAAGATAAAGTTGCTTCATAGGGACATAACCTCATATTTTTTCAGAAAGTATATTTGAGTCTTAATCAATTCGGCAATTTAAAAGCCTGTAATGAATTAAAGATATGATTTCTTTGTGGTTGCATAATGGTTGGAAAATTGATTTCTTAGAGACAAGAGAACAAATGCTTAACCTGGGTTACTCTGCTGTGTTCTCTGACAATCCTCAGGTGAGACTGAGTTTTTGAAGCAATTTTACTTTTTGCTGTGCTGTTCTTTAGATGTGAGAATCAAAGTTGTGCAGTCCTAAAGTTACAGGTGTGAAGATCAACTCCTTGTATCCTTCCTTAGCCATATAAACATGCATCAGATTGAGATGGGTTGGTGACCAGTTTTTTATTTTGGTAATTTTGTTAACAGTCTTACAGGAAAAGTGTTGGAGTTTGAAAGTATGCTTTGGGGATTTAGACACTTTCTTCCTTCTGTGGCATTTTATGGGTAATCTGGTGGTATCTCGGAGCATAAAACAATTGCCTGTGGATTTGTAATGAGCTGGCTATATTATTTCCCTTTGCAAATAAAATTAAAGACATTAAGGACACAAACTGGGAAATTCCCTGTTTGAAGGATGAGTGTTTTTTTTCAGGGATGGCAAACAGACAAAGTAGATAAAAGCTGATATTAGCATTCCTACATTTAGTTCCTGTGACTATAGACATTATAGACATTAACCTGTTTAATATGAATACTGTCTCACAAAATGCTGGTAATAAGAGCTAAACCGTGCTGTATTTCATTTCATTCCCGCTGATAGCATTTATCAGCAAAATCTGGATTTAAAACCCCCCAAAATATGCAATTTAAGCCTCATCATAACTGGACTGCTGAGGAGGAAAGTGAGGGGATTATCTGGAGCCTGGAAGCACAAATATAAGAGCGTATTGTCAGCATGGGCTATAGGCCTTTTAGCAAATGGTAGTGTAAGCTTCAGCTGACAGGCCTTTTCACAACTGACAGATGAAAATATGAAACTTAAATTCTTCATGACAGATAGCTGTGCTGAATGAAGAGGCCAACGGGACAGTGCTGGGCTGGGGGTGAGAGTGACAAATACAGGCCCAGTGTCTACAGCGCAGGATGGCTCTTTGTAACTCACACACAATTCATTCCTCAAGCCTCTCCCATTTTGCCAAGCAAACTGTTATAGCAGACTGAGTTCTTTTCCCTCTCTTTTTCTTTCAGATCAACGTCTTTTTTTAGTAGATGAATGCCAAGTCTTAAAAGACGGGGGTGGAAGATTAAATTTAATGTGCAGGCATGAAAGATGTTTCCTGGATGCTTCTCCATTGGACTTTTCCACCCAATCTAACACACTGCTATTGTAGGAAGCTTATTCAGTGTGCTTAATCCTCAGTGTTGCGGAGCTTTGACAATTTTTTTTAAAAATTGTATTTTGAAATCACTGCTCCTTTCTGTCAGCACCCCACCTCTCCAGCCCTGCCTGCTCATATGGTTGTATTCCCAACTAGGACGCTCCTCGGTGCAGGATGGGATTCCTGGCATGAGATGGAGGTCCTGGGAATAGAGCCCAGCCCAGGCCCTGCCTCCAGATGTGGTTTTGTAGCAGGAAAAGCACAGGCAAAGGTTCTGTGCAGTCAGAGGGGCCCTGTACACCTTTGAATGCGGAGCCAGCCCCAGTCTTGCTGCCAAGCTCTCTCATGGCTCCACCACTGGTGCCTGCAGCACCTGCCTGCAGGGAGGTCACCCTCCCATGGCCCCAAGAGACTCCTGAGGTACAGCTGCCCCCTGTGGACAAGCAGCTCCTGCAGATGTTGCTACCTCGTCTGCCAACGCCAGTTTCCAAGCTAGTCTCCTTCACGCCATGCGCTGTCCAAGACGTGGCCTGTATGGTTGCCAGGCGGTTTCCTGGCAGGAAAGCTCCTTGGCTTGGCGTTCTGCAGGGCATCACATCAGATGATGACAAAGGTCTCCTCTGGCCCTCAACTCTATGAAAAAGAAGAAAACACCCAGGCAGGTTTTGTTGGTTTGTTTGTTTCTCCTTTGCAGAGGGAAGTGCCCAGCTATGGAGTCATTATGGTCTCCCCTGTGTTTTCAACCTCGTTAGTGGGCTATAAAAAGGGGAGATGGGAGCCAAAAATAACAACACACAGTATGGCCTCTGGCCAATCCCAGAGTCATTACCTCCACAGAGTTCCCTCTGAAGTCAATGGACTGTAGGATCCAGTCCTTAGTATTTGTCTTCTTTTATACAATTTGTAATTATCAATACAAAAAAATAGAAAACCCTAAGGTAATATGTTAATTCTTACCAGATGTACTGTATGTATCCTTATATGCTAGAAGCCTGGCAGGACTGCAATGTCACAACAGACATTTACTGAAGTACCTGGGGAAATGTAACAAAAAGTGTTAGTAGAAAATGGTCTTTCAGCTAAATTACCTAATATATTTGCTAATGGTATCTGATTTAAAAGCCATAAAAATACTAAGTTAAAAGCACATTAGAAGATGTGGTATATTTATAAGTGTTTGTCACCTTGGCAACAAAAGAGAAATTCCAAATCTAACACTAGCTTTCATGGGCCAAGACCTTTGAAAATTGATAAATACCTACTCTTTATAGCAATGATCTTCCCTCAGTGAAGAAATACCCCACTGTAAAAGGAAGTTCTTCATTGCATAACAAGATTTTTGATAGCTTTCAGCTACGGTTTTGCTCTGTCTGCCCACTGTAGTATAATTTAAAAAGTCTTGACAATGAAAACAATACATTTGTAAATATGGTAAAGCACTGATTTTTTTTTTGTACCCTTTTTATAACTTTGAGCCCTAATTTCCTTTATATAAGCCAGGTTTCTTAGAATCTTTCTCAGTTCTGACGTGGCCTTGGTCAGTTTGCAGATCTATAGCTCTGATGTGATGGGGGCTCTTTTTTCCTGCCTATGAATAGCTGTGCCACAAGCACTAAACTATGCATGCCTTGATAAATGAAGTACCAGTTTCAGCTTTGCCTTCCTACATAATATATGGTCCCATAAAACTGCACTTTAAGACTAAAAGGAAAGCTATTTGCTTGCTTGTAATGCAAATGCTTCCAGTATATTACCTCTGCATACAACTGAGTATAGATCCTTATTATGTTAATTCTCAAAGCACCACTGGTTTGCCCACTGATCATGGATGAGGATCATAGGGACAGATCTACACAAAGAATTAACAGTAGCCAAAAAAAATATTCACACTGTCCCGTGGACCCCTCCAACACTGCAAAGCTCTGTTCTGTGTGATGACAACAAGTTTCCCCGAGGAACAGGGAGTCAAATTAACCATGAAAAAGAATGTCCCTAAAACTAAGCATTACCCAGCATAATTGCCCTTTACCTGTATCCTCACATCTGACGGAACTGATTAAACAAATTGATCACAAAAACAAAAGCAAAATCTGTTGTATGTGGGTAATCTCTCAGCAGAGGTGAAACCCTATGGATTCAAAGCTCCAAAATACCTTTAAGGATTAGAGAAGCCTTTAGAGAGCTTTAGGTAGCACTAGATTAGATGCTGCTGAGCATCTCATATCCCTCTTTTTCTTCCTATTTTATAGACGCTTTCATTTTTCTTCTACTGTTGACAATTGGCTAAATTGAATTGACAGCTGAATTGTCCATGATCTCAGGAGACACTGAGCCAAGCTTATATTTATTCTTTATTTGAATCAAGTATCTATGGGAGAAAGGAAATTATCAATATGAATTAAAAATCTGGAGAAGTTTCTTTGAAAGGAACTTTCCATTTCAGAGTTGTTTAGGACATATCAGTATTAGTGTATAATTCTTCTGTCCTGAGTCTAAAGTTTGGGTTTTTTTTAAATAGGAAATTTAAAACCACATATTTCTAGTCTGATTTAGATTTCCCTGTGCAAGTGTTCATGCCTAACTAATTTTCATCATAAGCACACCTTGCTTTTGTTAAAATTAATGAGGACTGAGAGTGCTAATCAGATTGGACCTCCAACCTTGCCAGTGTTTCAGTGGCCTGAAGACCAAACTCACAGCTCTATCCATCTCTATCCATCCATCCACTTGTGCCCCAACACCTCCTGAGCGAACAACTCCAGTGAACCATAGAACTGACCCTTGTATTAGGGAAATTGCTTTTTAGCAAAATACGTGCAATTTATATGGAGCTGATAAAGCTTCTATTAAGGCACTGGTTAATAGATGTGGTTGGAGCTATTTTTCAAGTATTGATAATAGGGTGGGAAAAGGGTTTCAATTAACGGAGGTTGCAAGAAACATATGGATAGACATGTGCTCTTACACTCAAGTGCACAATTTTCACTGATTGATAAACCTAACACACCACTTGAGACTATATTCTAGTTACATCACTTCACCATTAAATTCTTCATTTACCCCCAAATGAATAGTCATTAAGTAAACTCTATTGAAAAATGGTACATTTCAGTGAAACTTCAATGTAAATTTGTAACATAAAAGATTACAATTTAGCCTTTGAAAGTCATTATTTAAAATGTACAATTCAAGTTTTTTATGCAATAAATGTTTCAGATATGCTTGTTCACTAAGTTTATGGGAATCTGCAAAAGACTAGCTACCCCATGTATGTATGTATATAATATATGTATATAACATATAAAAATATAACACATTTTAATAAATTAATAATATAAAATTAATATTAAAAGGTGATTAAATTTTATTATAAGGGTTATCATCCATATTATTTTAGCAAATCTGTATTCATAGTTTTTACTTGCTCTTATGTATGCCTCAAATAGATTGGGGTTTTGTTTTCTTTAAAATATATAAGGCAGGTCCTATGATTCTATCTGTAGAACCAGCATTTTTTATGCTAGAAAAAAATTACGATATTACAGGGATGTTCCTGAAAGTCGCTGAAAATGCAAAGTAGATGGAATTGCCTTAAGAAGAGATATAAAAACAGTACTGTTAAAGGATTGTCAAGATTGTGGCCCAAATTTTGAGGAACATAGAGATGTCCTGTGGAAACCAAATGTCTAAAACCCACATTGCAATACCTCAAAGAATCAGGACTTCAGTACACAAAGTTTGGCTGCCTGCAGAACTAAAGACCAATTGCTACTAGACTGTGCTTTTAAGAGGAGATGGTTTTCCATAATACCAAAAAGGCAGCTGTCAGGAGTCCTTGGTGAATATTTGGAGCCCCTTAGGGTCATTAGCAGTATGAAAAGATAGGATGCTTCTTGTCTTGTATAACTTAGGAATTCTTAATCACTGACAGCATAGGGCAGATCTGTCAACTTCTTTTACTTTCAGCATTAAAAATAATATACATTTTTCCAATTGTCTTTTTAGGTTACGGTTTAAACTCCTACAACTGAAGAGCCAAGCATTTGGATGCATTCGGTTACACTGTGCCAATAAACCATGCATGTGATAACTGGTTGGGATATATAATTCTAAATTTAGTTACATTTTTGGGAACTGAGGAGCCATTGCCTCTCAGATCTACATGTGATTGCTTAAATTTATTTTTCCTCGTGGCTTACATACAGCCTGCATAAACACTGAACATACAATTTCAAACCTTATTGTTTTACTTTGGTTATACTTCAGACTGCAGCCACCTCAAACCACTTCTGAGGGAAAACACATTGGTAAAAATGGACTTTTATCTCCAGATGAAAAGGCAATGAAATACAAAGAACAAAAGTCTACTTTTTTGAAGCATTGACTTTTTATTTGGCCCATGAATCATCTGCCATTAATGTGCAAGAACCTTTGTGAAGATGGTGCCATAGTCAGGCAGAATGATGCAATGGAGAGGATCTAAAAGTCACAGCATTTCTGAGACTTTCTTTTTTAAACAATTGTTGTCTTAACTTTAAATATATTATCGGTTTCCTCAAAGATTGTTCTGTTGACCAGAGTTACATATCTTACTGGTAAGCAAAAACAATTGACTTAAAACATAAATATCTGTTCTGAATGGTTTTAATAAAATATGGGTTACTACAAAGGAATAAAAAATAATATCTAGATTTTCAAGAACATGAAAATAAGATTATAAAACCATCTTCTAGACCTCAAATATCTGACCTGCAGAAAAGCTTAGCATTGCTATCTCTGGGTGCTTCGGATCTTTCAAAATCAGGCCCAGAGCCTGAATAAGAATGTCACCACAAGACATTTTCATGCTATTTGCAGATTTTCTTTACAATACCTCCAGCTTTTGATTGTGCTAAAGGCTTAAAAGCAAATCAGAGAAAAGACTCCCCTATTGTGTATTACAAAAGATACAAGCCAGAAACAGTAAAACTGGGAATACTGTTTCCTATTGCACTCCTTCACATGACAATCAGTTTAGATCTTTTACTTTCTTTCTCAGCCAACCTCAAAAACCATGTATTCAAATCTAACTTTTTTGCTGTAATATACTGCTTTAGGTGATCATGCCAATTTTTAATTTACTTTGTATGCTAGAATATTAATGACCACCACTGTACTATCATATTAGCCTGCCTAATTGCATAGTTTATCTGTACAATAAGCACTGTACAACTAAATATTTTATGTGTGTGTATACTATGTTGACAAAGGATTTTATATATATTCTCAATAAAATCATTGGTTTTGTAGATTCATTTGACATATGCTCACCATTTACTCTAATACTGTTTTTGTAAGAATTCCAGGTGTCACTGGTGTTACTGTATTTGCAATGGGGCTAAGAATTATAGTTACAGAAGATTTATGTGCTTTAGAAAGCAGAGTAGGACAATGAGATTTTGTTTTCTAGGATTTTCTTTAAAATATAATTAAGAATAAATTCCTATCTGACAGAAACAAAAAGAACTATCAGTTTTTCACAGTTGTTTATACAGTGGCCCAGAGCTGGCTGGGCCAACTGCTGCACTCATGAGAGCTGGTTGGATGAGCTGAATTAAGATCAGGACTTGCCCAAATTGCTCCTTGTGGCTTTGATTTGATGTACTGCATCAACTTCACTTGGTAATCTAAGATAAAAAGAAGACTAAGATAAAAAAGGTCTCAAGAGTGTCTTTATTTAAAAAGAATTTAATCGATGCCTCTGCACACGGCACAGTGTTTCTTCATTAATTTCTGTGGAAAACCACTAGATGGTTCATCAAAACCTCTATGCTTGCTGAAGAAGACATGACAAGTCAACGGGAGCTCTGAGGAAGAAGGTATCCTCTGTTTTGAAGGATGGATGAGGAGGAGCTTTGAGGCTCTATGGGTTTCTTCATGCCATGGGCACCATGTCTGCTTTTCCAGCTGAGGAGGCCTTGCTGCCCCCCTGCCTGAGCAGCAGCTGGCAGCACGGGGGCTGGGGGGCCCAGTGTGGTGGCCCTGCTCATGCATCGCACTGAACCTGCACTGCTGGCCCCTGTGCTGCATCTCTGGGAGCTACATCCAGGGCTGCAGGATTAAAACAGGCCTTAGACACCAGACTTTCATTGACTGCGTAAGTCTGTGTGATAAAATGCACCCATCTTGTTTTCCTGACACGTTTGCAATGAAGATGAGTCCACAAGCATAGGAAGTAAACCAACTACACACCACTTCTTCACAGGCTATGGATGAGCCACACTGGGGCACAGGAGCAGTAAGAAGTGAGGAGAGCAGAGGGCAAGAAGTGATTTGCAGAGACAGAAACCAAAGTACCTGGACCCCAATTGCCTGTCACCTCACTGAAGGGACTGGGAGGGAAGGAAAGTGGGAAAACAAAGGGAGCTGGGGTGAGAAAGGAGGGAGGAGAGGTGTTTGACTGAAGGAGGACTGAAGGAAGATAAGGAAAGGTAAGGGAAATAATTCCCTGAGTTTGTTCAATTGTATGTTTCTTTTTTCCCCTCAGTACACAAATCAGTAATTAAAAGGCTGTATTAATTTGCAATAAATTAAATTAAGTGAAATTCCCTGCATTGAGGCTGTGCTGCCTGTGACACTGCAGAACAGCTGAATGACAGCCAGGGCTGGTGACAAGCAGGCCCCAAGGGGCTGGAAGGGCAGCGAGTAAACTCTTGCCTGCCAGCACAGCAAAGCCAACACCAGCAGCACGCTCTGAGTGACACACACTGCTAGTGCCAGCTCCCACCAGATACACTCAAGAAGCTCCTGAGGGAATTGCTGAGCTGTTAAGTGAGTTAAACAGATACATTTAGGGCTAAAAATGCCCTGGAGGAATTTTGCCAGAGAAATGTGGCCAACAAAGATGACTGCTCTTACTTGAACTTGCAAGAGATTATTTCCATCTCCTGACTTTCCATACATAATTATGGGCAAGTCTGTCTAATATAGTCAGAGATGAGATAGGTCCCTTCAAATTACATTTCAGGGCTGATATTTAAACCCAGGTGCTCTGAACCTCCACCTTGAACAGCCCATTTATGTCTTTTCCAAACTGAAAGTACAGAGGGGCTGTCTGAGGGAGTCCCCCAAGGTGAGGTTGGCTTCAAGTTCAGTGGCCTGAATCTTGCTCTTGAAATAGTCTAGGTATTAGTAAGTCCCACAGCTCACCAGAATTGCTGATGAATAACTCTGCTTGCCTATCTGAACATCAGAAATAATGCTTAATAATTTTTCCCAGTCTACATTTGATTTTATTTGGGTTGAACTTCATCCTGGCCTCACCTTAGACATATAAAGGTAGAAGCATATTTGAGCTGGAAAAAGAGGGCTACTCTGTTCACCTGATTCCTAAAAGTCATACTAACCTATCCAGTGACTATCCCCTGTTGAGGCTACCACAATGTACTATTCTCAGGGCAGCCGTGGCAGAATAAATAAAGTCAGTTGTGCAGTAACATGAAAAAGACACTTGAGCACAAAACACATTTATTTAATAACACACAGTTATTTCAACAAATGGTAGGAATTCAGTCACTTAAGCATAGGCAACTGATGATATTTTGGAAACCCTGAAGTATTTTAACCCATCTCCAGTTGCAGTTGGGAAGGGCCAGGGTCTCCCAGGTTACATCAGGCCCTGTGTTTTAGGGCATCTAAACTGAACTTAAAAACATTTGTTTAGTGAACTGAATTCTATCCTGACAATGCATGGAGATTCTAGCCATGGTGAGAGGTACCTAGCGATTAATTACATTGTGGTTACCCCTTTTATGTTCAAAACATCCTTACAATTTTACAAGGTTCCACAATAAACATTCTGCTGATATATCTACATGGAATATTCAGTTATCCCAGGGCCACTTAGCTTTGTGAAACCTGGTTCTGGATGTATCTGTACTCTTCCAGGGTGTAGAGCTAAGCGGTCAGAAAACAAGTGGTCAGAAAAAGAAAGGGGAACAGTATTTAGGAAGCTTCCTGCACTTCCTATACAGAGGAAGAGTCAAAGGAAAATGATGAAAATTTGTAATGATGGACTGAGAGGAGAAGAAAGACGATACCAGAAATGGTAAACAAAGGCAGGAAATAGCCTGCTGGTGGTGTTAGTTCTTGATTAAGAGCCCGTTAAGTTTTGGCTAGAGGGCTAAACCCGAGGAGACATTTTGTCAGCCCCAATGTGGAGAGAAAACAGAAAGACAATAGAACAATTAGACAAAGGAAGAGAGCAGAAGTGAACAAACATATTGCCCCTATTACAATGACACACAGCTAGAGCTTTGCAGCAATACTGCCCAGCTGCCTTTAGACCGAGTGAAAATGAGAAAATAAATCAAACCCTCTTTTGACTGTCAAGGGCAAAGAGAGAACTGTTTCTATTTCAGCCACTGGTAACCTGATAGCTTGCCACAGTATATTTCACATAAGGAAGTCTGTAAAGCAACATCTAAGTGTTCCTTGTGATTAATACTCCTTATGATCTGCAGCCACCTAATCACATCCTGACCCCAGTGAGCGTCGGCTCTGAGAACGGACGGGCTGTGGGAGCAGGGTGGGCTACCAGGAGGTGCTGGTGAATGATGGAGAATATGGAGAGAAAAAGAGGACCTCTGCAGACATGAATAAATAAAATAGTGGCAAACCCAAAGCACTGACCTCAGGAATAATGCCATAGGTCCCAGAGCTGTGCATATCTATTGAAAGAAAGAGGGCAATCCATTCCTCACTTCCAGATGCACTGAATGTAGGATATGCTTTTTTTCCTTCAATTTAACTCAAAAAAAACCAACAAAAAACTACAGCATGAAACACAGCACTATCCAGAGGAACAGAACACTAGCTCTGAAGGGATTCCTAGGATGCATTAATCAGTGCTTGGACTGCCCAACAGGACAGATATTCCGCACTGCACAGTAATTCATGCATTCTGAATGGTAACAATGCTAATAAACTTTCCTGTGGGTTTTTTCCCCCAGGAATTAGGTGCATTCCTGGATATCTAACAGCCTGGACCATAACACAGTCCCTCTCCCAGCCAGATAAGCTTTGCAGGCACCACTGATCTGAGACAGACATGTCTGGGCTGGTGGGCCATTAGATGTAGGTCTCTGCCCAGATTTCACATGATATTGATCCACGTCTGGATCAAACACACACAATGCCAATTTCCTTTGCAGCACAGGGTTTTTCTGAATAGGCACTGATTTGGAACCATGCAGACCTCCAAAACAACAGTTTACCCAGTATATCTCAAATGCTTAATATGGCTTTGAAATTTTTTTTCAACAGGACACCTTTGACTGCTTATAAGCAAATTAATTCCAATCTGTTCTATTGTCTCTTCCTAATCTTATCCATAGAATATGCTTTCAGACATTAAAGCATCCAAATCAAAGAAAATGGGCCCAGGCACTGAAGTGACTAATAGTCCACCTAAAAAAAATCTGGAAATCTTTATGAGTGTACTACACACACTTTTTGTTTCACCTTGAAGGGGAAAAAAGGCTTTAATTCTAAAAAAAGTGTTTATTTCCATTTTTCATTTATGCAAATTACATTCTGAATAAATAAATTTACATAATACATGTCCCTGCTAGACAACTTGGAGCAACATTTGCCAAGAGAAAGACAGGCTTTTCTGATACTAATGCATAAAACATGCTGAATAAAAAAATTAAAACAAATCATATTGTGTAAATAGCTGATGTGCAACTCTGAAAAGAATAGAGGTACTGATGAATTACTCAGGATTGTCTTGTTCAATTATTTCTTACATGCTACCAGTTAAGGGTATATTTAAGTAAAGGTTTTAATAGAGACAGTCATATCCCAAACCACTGAAATCCATAATAATTTTCCCCCTTTAATTTCCATGCAACAGGCATGTAGATTTCTCTGCTGAAGCACCCAATACTGTCAGGCTTTTGGTCTTGGAAAACCAACCTGTTTAGCATGTAGTTATATGCTGTGCAGAGGCTGCAGCTCCAAGAAGGCAGATCTCTTATACTGTTTTGGAAATGTAGGGAGTGCCTTCCCTACTTTAATCAAAACCTAATCCTTGATCTGTGTATCCTGTGTCCATGTGAAATACAGGTTTCATGACTGTAAAGGTTGCTTCCAGTCTTGGAACTGCCACAGGGGAAGGATCAGACAAAAATCACTGACAGTATGCTCTTTAGAGGTATCCATGGCCTTTCCCCACTGACTGCATAGGGTAGATACTGAAAGGCAACCCTTATTCTTTATGGTCCATCCAGAAACTGTCAAACTCTGATCATACTTGGAGCTTGGACACCCTCCTGCACATTTTCCACATTGGAAAATCTGTTCTGGTCAGCTGAATCCTTATGGTATTTTCCCTGAAGAATGAAAACTATTCATGGGCCTGAGTCCCACAGAAGGCTTGAGTACTATAAACGGCATCACCACATTTTTACATGCTGTGATGCTTTGTAGAATTTGAAGATACCTTTTCTAGGTGCAGAAATGTGAGTTTCTCACATGCTTCCTTGGAGCCACTGAAGTGTGGGATATACAAAGCCTACAGACTGGAAGCTACATAAGAAGGCCAAGAAGAAACCTTAAGAAAATATAATTTAATCCCATGCCTCTGCTAAGAAATCCCAGCCATAAGATTGGCACTAAAAACAGTGTTTTCTAACAGCTACCTGCAGGAGAATAAATTCTATTTGCTTAATGCATAGTCTGGTTGTTAGGAACATACATTTGGGATATGGTACGTCATACCCATCCACCACCTGCCAGGAGATTCCCCTTGGAAGGCTGTTTGCTGTTGCAGACTGAGTCGTTTACTTGTCAGATCTGCTCCACCATGAGTGAAAATACCTGAGTGTACTTTGGAGGAGTTTGATCCCCAAACAACCAGCAAACAGCCTGTTGGTTGTGACACTCAGCATTCATACCAGGTCAAATCCAGCTTGGACACAGTGGAAATCTGAAGGTATGCCTTGTTCCTGCAAGGTCTAGCAGGTTGGTTTGGAGAATGTTTCACAGCTCAGGTCCTTCAGGCAATAGAGGATGGGTATACCTTGATGAGAGAAACACAACATGGCAGATACCTGTGCCCTTGGAGACCCTACTAGCAGAGAGTTAAAGGGTTTGGATAATTACAGTGAGGTCTGCATTCATGCATTCATCCCCTAAAAATGCTGGACAAGCTAGTGAAGTTCCAGGCTTACAAAACTTGGGGTATTTGATTTAAACCAATGTAGAGTTCTTATTTTTAAAATCATTATTTTAAAGCAATCTTACAAGTAAAATAGGTAAAATAAGACCCAGGCTCCTTATTTAATGACAGAACTTCACAAACCACAAATTTAAAAGAACCATCAAAGAGTTTGAGATTTATAATAAAATGAGGAGAATTTGACACTACAGAATTTTGTGTCAACACAAGATTAAGTCTGGCTAACTGGTGATACAGGAATACTCCAGCTCCACCGGTGGGAAATGCATAGGAGGCCTCAAATCCGAGACTTACTCTGGTCAGACTCTACATCAGTAAGACACTGCTTCAGGAGTCCTTGATTTTCCTTGTTTCACTGTGAAGTGGCTGGCCATATTATCTTGGGAAGTACAGATTCTTCTTTTCATGGGTACTCCAGAGCTTCCTAACTAGCATCTTGGCAGAGAAGAAAGAGAAAGAAGGGGTGGAAAGGACTCTTGCATCTTTTCTCTACAGCAGATATGTAGGGAAACTGTGAAACAAGTTCAGGCTGTTTCCTGCTTCAGGAATACTTGAAGCCACTTGCCCATAGGAGTTTCCAATTTACATTCTTTCTTGGATAATCTAGGTGCAATTGAGTATTTTGTTAATCCCCAGTGTAATCCAGACTTTATAGTTCAGTTTTAGGCAAAAACTACAGGGTTTGAATATGAGCTTTAATAGCTGAATGATCATGGATGACTGCAAGCTTTTGGTATGACAGACCCCTATCCACTTTATGACTTTATCTTGCACTCTCTTCGAGTAATATATCTATTATTCCAAAATGCATGGCTTGCTTAAAATCACAGCTAAATTATAACTGGATTTCACATACCAATTTATTAAACTGGAGTTTTAATAATTTCACAGTCACCTGGCAGAAGGGCTCATTTCCCACCTTGCCTTTACCTGTGGCTGCATGCCAGAACATGCTTATGCTGCATTGGAACTCAGTGATGTATGAATTCCCACATCAGTATTTTGTTGTGTCCATGACTTTAAATCTAGGACACAGTAAAACCCAGCTGTGCAAGTCATTGCCTTGTGAATGAGCTTCTCACAGAGTAAGGGAAAAAAATCCCAGCTCCTCCACCAAACTGGCAGTATTGTTATAAGGTGATTGCTGGGACAGAAGCCACCGGTGCTGCCATGCACACAAACTTGTTCAGGCTAGTAAGTGCTGAACTTTGCCTTTGTTGAAATCATCAACAGAATCTAGATTTAAGTGAAATGAATACACTTTGGAATAATAAAAACCAGTAGCATTTCTACTTTTCATGCAACAGTCTAAACTCTTAGTGAATAGTTTAGTCAAACTATCTCTTTCAAGCTGCTTGCTTGTTTCTCTGATGTGAAGGACAAGGAATTTAGAAGACAGCAAATTAGTTATAAGTTTTCATGGAATCACAGAATCAATTCGGTTGGATAAAACCTCTGGGATTATGGAGCCCAACCTGTGGCAAAACACCACCTTATCAACTAGACCATGGCACTGAGTGCTACGGCCAGGCTTTCTTTAAACACCTCCATAGCTGTTTTAATATTTAAAGATAACTCATTCCAACGTCTAGTCATTCTTTCTGTGAATGAATTCCTCCTAATGCCTGAACCTCCCCTGGCGTTTTGAAACATTTAAAAGCCAGAAGGGAAAAAAACCTCTAACACCATGACTTGGAGATTAAGGACCGAAGGCTGGTTCTCGATGGGTTTTGCCTGCATACCAAAGCGATAACGAGAGGGAACAGCCGCGCTCGGCAGCGGTCTGTGCAGATCGGTCAGGCGGTGCAGGAACGATCCTGTTGCTCCCACAGCAGCGCAGGCAGCGCCGGCACTTCCCGCGGCCACCGAGGCCCCGGCCCGCCCCGTGAGGGCCCGGCGGCGGCGGGCGGGGCCGGCAGCAGCCGGGACCGCAGGGCGCAGGCGCGGGCCGGAGCCGGGCCCGGCAGCGGCGCAGGCGCGGCGGTGGCCGCGGGATCCCAGCAGGCGCGAGGGCGGTGGGACGCGGTGCGGGCCCAGCATGTCGGAGAAGAAGCAGCCGGTGGACCTAGGACTCCTGGAGGAGGACGACGAGTTTGAGGAGTTCCCGGCTGAAGGTGCCGGGCGGGGGCGGCACGGGACGGGACGCCAGGGCACGACAGGCCGCGGCCCGCAGGCGGGAGCGCCGCGGCCTGGGTCGGGCGGGGCGGGCGGGACGCGGCGGGCGGGAGCGGCGGTGGGACTGGCGGTGGGACTGGGGCGCCCTGGGCGCGGGCCCTGCCCGCGGGGCCCCGCGGCTCCCCGCGACACCGCTGTGCTGCCGCTCCGCAGGGCCCGGCTGAGACCCGCGGAAGCTTCCCCGGTGCCACGCGGGTCCCTGCCCAGCCCCCACCCGGGCAGGGGCGACAGCGCCGTCAGAGCCGCGATCGAGCGCGGTCGTGGTGCCCGTGGCCGGCTCTGTGCCGGTGTCACGGCGCTGGGCACATCGCGCTGGAAGTGCTGTGTCATTGTGCGAGAGGGCTGGGAACAAGTGCGGGAGAAATGTACTGCTTTTTGGCACTGGAGATGAGAATCGGAAGGAAGAGGAGGGATGAGGGCTGGAAACTGAGCGTAAGGTGGAAAAATGTGTGAAAATGAAATGCAGTGCTCTGTAGTTACTCCAGGTCTCTTTACCTATTGAAGCACTGATACGTGTCTGCTGGTTTGCTTTTCGTACGTACAGATATACTTAATAAGGAAGTTAAATTCGGTAAAACAGCTGTGTCCCTTAGCAGAGATAGACTTGGAAACATCCCTGTTAGGGCATATTTGCTTTTTATGTCCTTAATTCTGGGGTTGTCTCAAGTTGTGAATCATGAGAAATCATATATATCATGATGAATGTAATGTCAGGACTTTTTTTCTCTAACGTCTTTATTACATGTGGTTTTTCTGTGGCCTTACAAGCCTTAGGTGTTCTGAACCCTTTGGTATTGCTAATATTAATATTTTTGCATGCACTTATAGAGAAAGTTCATGACACAGGATATTGGCTTAAGTAAACTTACAAGATCGTACTTTCTTTTTCATAAGTGTTTCCTAAACAGGAAAAAAGAGTTTATCTTATTTAATGTCTATTAAGTATTCACAGTAGGGGAAGTCTCTGAAGCTTCTAGACCTTGGATTGGGCAGAGCCCTGGCTTGCTGTTTCAGAAGGTGAAATTAGTTTTGCTTGACTCTAGTAGTAATGCTAAAGCAAAGTACTGTGCAGGCTTTCTGGGTGGACCAGAGAGACCTACTAAAAACTGACCATCATTAGGCTTCTAAATGTTCTTTCTTATAGAAAATAAGAACCTCTAAAGGGGTCCATATGAATCCTCAAGTGAGGTCGTAGTTTTGAGATGTTGAGTGTTCAGGCCACTTTGTTATCTCGAGTATTTAGGAAAGAACTGTGATAACTGGGCTCAAACCCACTCCATTTAATTATTTCAAATTAAAACACCGCTTTCTAGCAATAGAAGAACTTTGTGTTCTATTACCCAGTTTTTATCCAAAGGAAATTAGATCATGCAAATCTGTGTTGAGGGGTGAAAACATGGACTTTTGGGGTTTATTCCAACCTAAAAATTTACTTAATTTATGAAATCAAGTTATGTATCAAAACCAGATGTGCCAAATTTTTATAGGATAATTTAAACTATAGCATAAGTATACTACAGTATATGAAAATAGGTGTAAACGAGTCACTTAAGAATCTTTTGTATAGTGCATTTCAGAATATAAAAATGTAATGTGTAAAGTGATAGAGCAGGGGTTAAAAAAATCCCTAAAATCCTAAGAATTGTTTTTTGTTTCTGAAGTGCAAAATTAAACAATCAGTGATCAGCATATGAAAATGTATTTTTAAGGAGCTCAGCCATGACAAGGTTGTGGTTTTGTTGTATATTAGTAATTCTTAATGGCAGTGATCTTAATACTTTCAATCCCAGATAATGCTCTACCTTTTTCACTTTTGTTTAGTCACAGGCATATAATGTAGCACAGAGTAATAACTATTATACAGTTGGAGAGTAATGGTTTCAATATCCAGATGCTGCAGAATCTTGTCCTACGGAGATGAGAATGTAATTTAGGCTTTACTTTCACCCACCTCCCCACCCCAGCAAGGAAGATTACATGGGCCTTTCTGACTCCTCTTTACTCAGTGTGATTTAGAGCATCATTTTGCAGTCTGCCCTGCTGATCTTATATGACTGAAGCTGCTGTTTGTTGTGCTGGATATGAGTTACTGGGAGATTTTTTTTCAAGTTTGTAGTTCTGTCTGAGCTACTTGTGTGCTTGTAGATAAAAACGTTTGTATTAATTTTAAGTTGTTTGAACTTTGTTTTTTTCTCTCTTTGAAATCAATAAAATTTGATGAAAAAAATCAATGGAATATAAATTGACAAAATTTTGTTTTGATGAAAAATCAGTGGCATATAAATTGGCAAGGGCAAAGCTTATTGCAGGTAGTTCTAAAGGATAAGCTCTTCCCTTTGAGCAACTAGCAATACCACTAAATCCAAATAATGCATTTTATATACAGTGTTTTTTCTTCACCTTTTCTTCCCAGTTCTTTTCTTTTGCTCTCACAGCACAATTTCTATGCTACTTTGTCTTTTCCCATGATATAATTTGAGTAGGGAAATTTAATTGTAATGCCTTCCACACGTGTGTCTTTAATCAGTGACAAATGCATTTTCCTGTCCTGGTGAATCTCAAATATTAATTTTGTTGCCTGTCAGTGTTAGAAAAAGGAGGAGAAAATGCAAAGACCAGGCTTCATTCTTAGTAAGTTAGCTGTTCACAGTGAATTAGTTTTTGATGTTTTACCGCACTAAATTTCTCCCCTGCTTTCCCCATATCTCCATTAGTGTTTTATGTTACTTTAGGCCTTAGTCTGCAAAGCTTTCTGTGCATGGGCAGCAGATGGCTTACTAAAATGGAAGAGGAAGAACAGTGTTATCTCTTTAAATACACTAATAGACTTTGAGAAATAAAAAGTTCCAAGTGTCAAAATTAGGGGGCATTTTTTTTTTTTAACATTTAAAAAACTGTCTTTCAGTAGGAGTAAACTAAGAAACTGAAAAAAAAAATCAAGTAAGCCAACTTCTATTTTCATAGTGATTCTGAGCCTTTCATTTTCATTATTTTTCTAAACTATTTTATTTTTTTTAATAATGAATCATGAAGTGTGTGATCAGTAATTTGTCAAGGGTGATGTGCCAGATTACTTTATTATAGGAAAAATATAAATAAGGTTAGTAAATGTGTTATGTAGACATAAAGTGTTTCCCTACAAAGGCAAGACAGCTTCTGCTGTCTTGGGAACCCAGAAATAGCTGATTAGAGGTATCAAGTGATGTTTGCAGATGCTTGTCTCAATTTGCCTTTGCTTCTGCATCACAGATAGTTTTTGTCATTTGTCCATCGACTGTCTGCATCTGATTTGAGGGAACAGAGAATCTGTTTTTCTGTTTTGGCAAAAGCATCTGATACATATTTACTTTTTTAATCTGAAAAAGGTGTTTAAATACAAATCTGGAAGGATAATGCTACGGATTATCCATAAGTATGCAAAATATCTCTTAGGAAGTTTTAATCTCACAAGCCATGATGTGTGTGTAATGATGTTTTTCACCAAGTTTCATTTTTGTTGTAATTACAGAAACTCTGAGATGTGTTTTAGATCTTTTTGTCTCATAAACACTTGAATGTGATCCAGACTCTTCTGGTAAATTTACCAGAAGTCTGTCTTTCCCTGTGGCTGAGCTAATTGGTCAGCAAGACATGGTATCAAAGCAGCACAGCATACAGCACAGCATTTAGATCTGGTTTTCTGTCTTTAGATTGGACTGGTTTAGATGAAGATGAAGATGCACATGTCTGGGAAGACAACTGGGATGATGACAATGTAGAAGATGATTTCTCCAATCAGTTAAGGTAATGTTATTTAAACTTACTGTTCTAGAAGACAGGTAAAATACTTAAAATGGAGTTGATTAGTTAATGGCTTAAAGTTTGAAATCTGCTTACTTTAAAAAAATAAACATCTGAAACAGAAATAAATGGAAGTTCTACTTTTTGCTTTTCTCTTTAAAGCCTTTTAGAACTAGGGATTACAAGACTCTGAAGTACTGATCAGCATTTCATCTTTTAATAATTATGCTGAAATATGCCTTAGGAAATATGCCATTGTGGTGACAGAATTTTGCTCTATTACACAAACAACGCAAAGATCAAAGAAAGCTGAGATACAGTTGACACTTTGTCAATTTAACATGAGTGGATCCTCTTCTAATGACTTTTCTATGTGTGTGTGAAAGTTTGGAATTGTACTGCCAAGATTAATGGCAAGGCATCCAAGATTATCCCTTTGTGCTATGTGGTGTGCAAAGTATGTTACAGTTTTATGTCTGTACTTTAAAACAGCACTGCTGTTTGTCCAAATGGGCAAATTTTCTGGAGATTAGTCATCTGTATGGAAGTTAAGGTTCTTTCCTATGTGATCAACATACTGTTTAGGAGCAACAACAGCAAAGTAATTGTTAATTACATGCTTTAAAAAAAGTGTTAGCAATTTGTGTACCTCTAAACCAGTTGCTTAATCCTCTTTGTCACTTGCAGTTTCAGTAATCCTTTACTGACGCATAATTGTAACTTAAATTGTTTCAAGCATTCAGAACAAAGCCAGATTTTATAATTAATCCCTCAATATGTTGCATGAAGAGCAAAATGTCTGTAATATGCCTGCTTAAACAGTTCCTGGGTTGATCTCCCTTGTACTCCAGGGAAAGAAATTAGTTTTGTATCTTCTGCATAAAAAATTGTTGGTATAGTTATTTCATGGTTATTTCATGGTTGAAAGGCAGTTAAATGGTAGTATTGGAAATCATGTAGTGAAACAGACTTTCAAGAAGTACTGTAATTCTTGATAGACATATTTGATCTATATCAAACTTTCTGTAACTGGCCTCAGTCGCAGACTGCAGTATTGCTGACCATATAGTGGTTTGCAGTGTTGCTTGGTTGTAGCATGTTTCTTATATCTCTAGAAAGCAAATGCTGCAGTCCTCCACTTTGAAAGTCCTACTACTAATTGTGCAAACTAACCCAAAATATTTTTAGAGATCTGTACTTCTGCATCTAGATACACATATGTTAAGACTAGGGGATAAAACAGGATGCATCCTTGCTGGTGTCTTCAGAGGCAGGTGAGAACCAAAGTGATGGCAGGGCAGGAGTGATAACAATTGTAGTTCCTGACTTGCTGTCCTGGCCACAACTGAGGACAACAGAGCAATTGTTTCCCTCAGAATTGTTCACTACAAGGTGTATTGCACCAAGACATAAATAAAAATTTCAGACTGCACTATTCTAAAAGCAGGAAAAAAAAAGCTTATAATTGTTTTGGAAGTACATGCATTTAAGTCAAATACAATAGTGAACTTGCTTGAGTTAAGGAAATCTTGAGAATAATGCGTAAGATTCTTGAGAATATAATGTATAAGATAATATTCTGGTTATTCTAATGAGTTTGGAGATGTTGTAGGTGCATAGGTGCTGCTTTGTGCCATATGGTGGGTCAGAGGGCAATAACTGATTAAAACAGATATTTGAATTTTTCACTGAGAAGTCACTTAGAGTGATCTAAGATAAAAAACTGGAGTTCAAGAACTAGAGCAAGTAAGGTTATGGTTGTTGGTATGACTCAAAAAGCAGTATGATATTGCTATTTAAAATGATTGTATATTGTTTAGTATATATTTTTTTTTAAAAATCAAACATCTAACACTATTGTATGTGTTTCAATACATCTGTCTCTTTTTTATACAGAGCTGAATTAGAAAAACATGGATACAAGATGGAAACATCATAGTTTTTGCAGAAAATGGAGTGGTTTAACACTGAACTGTGGATAGACTTTATTGAGAAAAGAAGAAAAAATGGAAAGTGAGAAGACACACTTAGTTCATTATCTGCTTGGATTTATTATTGTTTTGTATAAAAAATAAAGTTTTTAATCTTAGCCTAGTCATACATTCAGCCTCTACTCACCTGGTACCTTGTATTTTGGTTCTGAAATTACTTGTGTGGCGGAATTCATGGACCTGCCTGGAATGCCTCTAATGGTCTGTCAGTGGCTGATGCTCTTGCACCTGTCCTGGGGAGCTAAACAGGTGTAACCAGAATGAAGACTAATGAATGTTGCTGTCACAGGAAATAAAATACTTGTGTGTTCCAATTAAAATGCAGCAGAGATAGAATGCAGTTTTAGGGAGTGATACAGCTTGTTTTGCCTCCGCATTTTATTTTATAATTACTTGGGATTTTTTTCATAGTCATTTCATGTGAGTGCTGGCTTAATAAAACAGACTTCAAAATGTCTTGCAACAGCAGAAATCCAGACTCCCAATCTGGTCCTGCCGTTTCTCAGGACTGATAAAGAGGAGACTTCTGTGGAGGTGAAAGTTCTGTTCTTGCACGTATTTGAGCCTAGGAATCTCTGCTGAAATTGCTTCCAATTTGCCAGTTACAACAGTTCATCTGTATCACACAAACATACCTGCTGAGAACGGAAATCAAACTTCCAACTCATTTCTTGGAGGC
The DNA here is from genome assembly GCF_049639895.1 of Pseudopodoces humilis. Classification (NCBI taxonomy): domain Eukaryota; kingdom Metazoa; phylum Chordata; class Aves; order Passeriformes; family Paridae; genus Pseudopodoces; species Pseudopodoces humilis. The sequence goes on from NC_142200.1 coordinate 127,189,803, forward strand.
CAGCAAAGATTTGCCAGAAAGATATCACAGTAGTGACTGGATTCAATTACTCTCTGAACTAGAAAACAGAAAGTGGAAATTACCACCTCTATTACCACTTCCACGAACGCTCCCCAAAGGAGCTGTTAAAGCTGGTGTATGCAAAGACAGAGGGAGATGGCAGGCATGGCTCCAAATTAAGTTAGTTTTTTTTAATAAAGGCAACTATAGTTACATACTCATGGAATGTGAATGAGCTACTTGCTTTTTATCTGTTCATGTAGAGAAAAAGAGACTTAACTGTTATTTAAATTTAGTTTTCAGAATAAAGGTATAGTTTATGAACATGCAGTTATTTAACCTTGTTAACCAAATAACTGAGTATCTTGTGTTATAATGACATTGATTAATGCAAAACGTGAGGAAGTTTCCCCTCCCCCAGATTATTAGGTGGTGCTATTTTAATGGTGGTGGCAAGATTCACTGCAACCCTTACTGCTTTCTGAAGATAGCTATGTAAAGACTGAGAACTTCATTGCCATCTGAATGGTTCTGCAAAACTCAATTTTTGGGTGGTGTTGGATATTGTCAGTTTACCCAGCTCTTTGCTGCTTGGGGAAAGAAAGAGAAGGCTTTTCAAGTAGGCTTGCCCTAGTTATTTAAATTGTTCACATTGAGATGTGTGGCTCATGCAGCTCAGTTCAATAGAATACAAGTCCTGGAGTTCATATTTTGAAACATAACAAATGTAAAGTCTGTGTATTGAGTGGCAAATAACAATACAAACATCCTCAGGTTAGCATTGGGAGTTAAGGAAAAAAGTATGTTGAATACAGTTCTGGGATTGCTGGTGTTATTAAAACAGCAGTACTGGAAGGTTAAGTAGCACAACTGACCAAAAGAAGATGACAAAGTAATTGTGGGGATGTCTGGTGCAATCTGGCTAGAGACAGCTGCTCTCCATTACAGGACTCTGGAAACCTGACTAAAGCAGCCTTGTCCCATTGATTGCAAACAGCAGGAGGAAGCCATGGAGATGGGAAAGCATCTTTGTCTCAAGAATGCTTTGTTTTTGCTGAGCCTTAGTTGTATTAGTATCTTTCCCTCTTTTTTCACAAAAGCAGAATTGGAAGGGAAGCTTCAGCTGAGGAAGTGGCTCCACACTCTTGTAGTATTAACCTTCAGCTGCTGGGTTGTGATATGAAACCCCCAGCTGCAAAAAAAGGAGAGCAATCTGCTTTGAAGGTCAGTTTGATGATACGGTCTTAAATGGTGTCTGCTTAAGAGAATGTATTGCAAAGGAGTAAGTAAGTCATAGGCAAAGTGCTTCAAGAATGTAGCTTACTGCAAAATCAAACACTTCATGTGGGCTGATTTTCTATATAATTACCACTGATTTTCACCACTAAATTTGCCCCCTCTCAAGTTTACTGTGTGGTCACATGGTTCTTTTTATGCATTCTAGTTTAAATATGACTTGGGAACTTTTCTACTTCTGATTTCTTTCTGGAAATTTTAAAACTTGGCTGCTTTTGAGACAAGCTAGAGGCTTTTTGCCTCTGTTGGTTCACTTTTGACAGCTTTGGTGTTCAAGAAGGAAGTTGAGGTGGTTGGCCAGGATGTTATAGTATAATGTACCCTAATGTGCCTGCTATTCAGCTTTAAAAGGAGCTAATATTCCTGTGTGCCTTTTTTAGATTGGCATTGCTGGGCGAGGTTTCCTTTGGAAGACGTTCCTGGAAGTGTTGTAATGACCCCTGTTAGATGATGGAATGCATGAAGTGTGGGAGACAGGAGTACTTTGGGGTTGTGAGGGAGGACCCACTGAGAGAAGACAAAAGATTTCGGAAGGAAGATCTGCAGCCAGTCAAGGGTGGGAATGTGTTGAAGAGAGGGAGGTTTGGCAAAGATCTGAGTGGAGGAGAGACTGGGCTTTCTAGTCAAGAAGTTAGGGCAGCACATGGAGGTGTGTGTGTGGCGATGGCTGGGTGTGGGCTGCTGGGTAGTCCCTGTTCCCTCGGAAGGAGATTTAGGTTGATGTTTTCCTGTGTTTGGGGACCTGTCCTCCTCATTAGCCCATGCCTCAGCCAAGCTGTGCAACTCTTGGCCAGTATCCTTACTCTGAGCCATGCCAGGGTATGTAGCACACGTCTACAGCTCTGCATGAGGAAGGAGGGGGTGTTTTGCAGCGTGGGGAGGGTTGACTCGCTGTGACCTAGATGCCGAGGATGTCTCCAAGCTAACTTGGGGGAAAGCTCTGGAACATTCCTGATTGCCAATGTCTGGCACTCATGCTCTCCCTTGATCCTTGAGAAGCCATGCAGAACTGAGAAGAAATGCAGTCAGAGATAAGCACACAGAAAAGTGAGCAGTCCAAAGGCTGTTTGGAAGGCCTTAAATTCAGCTCTTTTGTTTCAGAATAGCCTTTGCTGTTTCCCCCCCAGGCACCTGCCTCTCCCTGCTATCTTGTGCAACATCACGAACAGCTTGCCCAGGTATTTTCTGCTGCTGGCTCACTGTGTGTCCTGTTCCCCTCCTGCTGCACCGAGTCCACGTGGTGCTGTATAGAACGAGAAAATGTGGGTCTCCATAACCAAGCAGTGCGGCTGTTTCACAATTGCTCAAATACATTTTCCACTGTCTCTGGGAGAGGGAGAAGTGTTTTCCCCTCTTTGAAGTGTACGATTATTTTAAGTGTGAGACCCCAGGACCTCATCTTTCACTGGGTTTGGTAGTATGTAAAATGCTCTGCACGTTCAAATGTTTCTTTAGCTTCAGTTACTGCTGTGCATATTCAGCGTTTCTGCCAATCAGGATTTATGGGGTACCAAGTCAGCCACCCAGAAAAGGAGGCACATGCATTACAACCTTTGCAGCTTTTGTAAGGAATGAGGCAAGGACTCCACAAATGGCTACCTTTCCCTGCTAGCTTTTTCTTGAACCTTATTTTTTTTTCTCATCCTGTTTTCTCTTGAACATTAACAAGGACTAATAAGTCCCCTGAGGGAGGGGGTACATATAAGAAAACATGCGATCATAAAATTAAAGACTATAAAAATACATGTGGATGGGAAAGGGAATTTATATTTCACAGAGTCTCAGTTCCAGCATTTCCTATCTTCTAACTGTCTCACTTTACAGCACAAATAATAATCTTCTAATGCAGGTATGATTTTTTTTTTGTTTGCATAATGATACAGCTAAATTTGATTTAATTTCAAGGCATGCAGGGAAATAAGAAGATTGATGCCCAGAAAGTTTTTGTGGTGGAATTTTACTAAAGAATAAATGTTACATAACATTTCAAACACAGTGAGATCCTTCAAGATGAAGTGTGTGATATAAATGTAAAATATTTGCAAACTATAATTTAGCAACCGTTTTAAAATCACAGTCAGTTCCAACCTCTTACATGTAACGGGTGAGATCCTTTATCAGCTGCAAGCTAAGGGCAGTGAATGTGAGATTCATTAAGTAATTATATAGGAACATTAATTTCAAATTAATTTCAACAGTTGTTTTAGACATTAGCAACCAAATTAGGGGACCAAAGGCAAACAGTAATGCAGCTTAATACTTTTAATAAATGAAGGCATTTGAAGTGATTTACATAAATCGGATGATAAGTTCTCATTTAATGGGCTTCCAAATGCCCCCGCCTCCCCTTCCCGTTCACCTTCCAGCGTTTCCAGGCTGTGTGTGCTCTACATTTACCCAGCTCTCCTGTTACATCGTTGTTACATTATTACTCAAATCCTTCCTACATCGGCTTTATAAATAGCGGTCAGACTTTCTGGAATTTGTTACGGTGAGCTGGAACCCTTTAAGGCTTCTGAACCTACAGCGCTGGGAGGCACGGGAAGGGAATGGAGCCACTGTTGACAAGGCTTCTAGGAAAATAAATGGTGGAGAACAAAAAAAGCAGATTAGGGTATTGGGGGATGCGTGCCTACAGGCAGGGCAGGGAGATGAAAACCAGCCCATCAGCAAGTGAATGGGTCACATGTAATGGATAATGACCAGCCCTTTTCTTCTTTCCTGCAGTGAGCTCAAGGCTCTTAATGAAAAGGAACAGGCGCTGGTCTGGATTTACACTGCACCTGATGGAGGCACGGCAGCTCGGTGACTCACAGGGAGGCGAAACCGGCGCTGCCAATGCTCCAGCCACCTCACCTGCCTTGCGTCCCTCCTGCCACGAGGAAAAGAAAAGCCCTTCCTTCACGGGGGAGCTGGTAGTCTGTGAGATGTAAAAGGCAAGATAGGGCAGCTAGGGAGCGTGGGTGATGGGCTGTGCTTCCCTTCCTCGTGGTATCGGTTTGCAGTGTCCAGCTAGGATGTGGTGGAACCGTACAATGCAAGCCTCTAACAAAGGTTCCTCTAACATCCTTATGTTAGAGGAATTGTTCCAGTCACCAGGTTGTTCAGTGATACTGTCCAGCTGGCAGTAATGTCTGAACCCTGTTTTTCAAGACTTGGGTAACAAACTGATGTTATCAGCCATTTCTCCCTCAGGAAAAGCAGTGGGGTGGCTGGGTGGTGACAGCATATCCAGAAAACAAAGGTGCAGTGATTCTGTTTGTGCTCAGCTAGGCGCTGCTTTCTTATGCCACAGATATCCAGCTCAGGCCAGAAACGCACAAAGAAGCATAAGCTCTGGAAGAAGAATTTGATCAATCTTATTTTGAAATATTTAAGATGTTAGTTTTCTCCTCCCTTCCCAAGCTGGCTGTTGTGCCCTCTCTGCAGGTGAGTGTGAGCTGGCAGAGCGGAGACCCAAACATGTTTTCTTTTTGGCTGGTAGTTAGCCATGGATGAGGATCCCAGAAGGACATGAGGGCAAAGAGAGAACCATGGCAGCAAGATTAAAAAAAACACCTGTTTTCTCTCTGGAGGTTAAAATGGGAGAGGGTAAAAATCCTTTCTAAGCAGAAAGCAGCATCTGGGAGGGTATGTGAGCACATCACAGGTTGAATCACTGTAAAGGGCAATTCACTCCAAATTATACCTGTGAAATGGCAAGACCTCTAATGTAACAAGTCACGTAGATGGATCCGTTTCAAGACTATTGCTTCAGTGGCTTTTTAGGGTATATTATTTTTCTCTTTTTTTTCCCCCTGGGGCATATTAAAATTGCAGAGGGTGCTGTGCAAAGTGGACTTTATCCAACAGGTATCACCTTAGTTCTCTGGGTCTCCTGCTGCAGGGCCCAGCTCCTGGGCACTCAGTGCTGCAACCAGATGTGGCTTTTCAGAGCCAGGTTCCAGCTGCAGCTGATCCCTGCTACCTCAGACAAGAAATGGGCTATGCAGAGGTGGCACCAAATGGGTACTACTGTGTGTTGCCCAATGGGAGCCTGAGCTTCAGCCTAGGAATGTGATCTTCTTGCAGCCTTAATTTCTTAAATTAAGAAATTTAAGGGATTTCACTAAAACATGTGCTGGATTCTGTTCCTTGCTCTGCTACTCTATGATCAATATCCATTAGAAGAGAGAGCACAGGAGCGTTTCATTGCCTGTGAGCATGACTAAGATTACCATGGTACTGTACATCCCTCCCAGGATGGCATTTCTAGGCTGAGCCATGCCTTGTTAGAGCCTGTCTGCCCCCTTTGTAGGTGCTTGCTGTCTGTACCACAAAGAGGGTCTGGCATGGAGCAAGCCAGCCTTAGAGGAATTATAGCAGTTAAAAAAGAAATTAAGAGTAATAAAACCAATGAGTAGAGATTTGATTGGAACTTGATGGAGCTGCAGAAACTGCATGACTCATCTTAAAAAGAATATATATATATATATATATATATAACATTTATAAATAGGCTTCTTTATTTCTGCAGTTCCTGTGGAATAGTTAGCAATTGATGTTCTTTATAAAAATAACTTAGATGTTATACAGATATCTAGGGCTTGCAGGTTGTGTTGTTTATTGAGAAAACACACCCTTTAGCAGTAGCCTTCTGTAAGAACAGGCATACATGGTGCTTTTACAAACACAGCATCAGGCATGGCCTTCCTGCCCTGAAACTGTCAGTGAGACTAAAACAACACACAGGGTACTCTGCAGGAGAGAATGGAGAGGGTTGTGATGGCCACTGGTAAAAGGACACAAGTAGTGGATGTTTGGGGTCAGGCAGAAGGAAGTAAAGAGAATTCTCCTGAGTGAAGAGGTTAAGGACACTGGTTCTGCTTCAGTGGATAAAATGGACTGGATCCAGATTGCATCTGAATTGAAAAGGCTGATGTGAAATGAGTTCTCTTCCTAATCTGAAGAGCAGCATACCTGAAAAGCATAGGGAACTTAGTCAGTTTGTTTCGTCTCGGAGACAGTTGAATGGCAATTTAATCGCAGTTCTCAAGCTCCTGTATGAAGAAAATTGTCCCATAAGGAGATGGGTTTTTTAACCTCACTATAAAGGTAGAGCAAGGCTGAGAAACTGGAAGCTCAAGTTAGACAAATCTATGTTGTATATTTTTGCAGCAGATTCTGAACTGAATCACTCTCAGATTTAGTGGTCTGCCCACCATGGAACTGGTAATCAAGATTCTTCTTGATGCTTTGTAATGGCTGAGAGAGATGGTAGAGATGCTGTGCAGGAATGGCAGGATGGAAATACGGATGTGTTAAAGGGGAAAAGGGCAGATGAGAGTTTCAGTCTTTCCTCACCATAGCTTTTCTCTTTTCCTACTGCTCAGCACTGCAGGGAGTTTTGCTGTGCGTTGATGGTGCATGACATGAGTTCATGTTGTGCCATCTCTAACATCTTCCATGACAGAAGGCACTAAATCAGGCAGTTTGTCTTCCAGGTCTTTGTCTCTTCCTGGTTTTGCTTCCTTGATGCCCCAGGGTGTTTATCAATTTCAAATTGATGTGGGATCAGAACCTGGAGCCTGAGAACATGGGGCAAAAATGATCTTGCAGCCATGGACCCAAGGAACCACCACAGGGTTGTTTGTGGTGTACATGGAGCTGTTCCCCAGGCTCCACTGGACTACTGGGACCTTCTGTGTGGGGGGGCTTTGGGTTTCCTTTCCCTCCTCCTTCAGAAGGCTCCAGAGATAGAGATCTAGATGCAAGATTTTAACTAGATTCAAATTCCTTACAAGGTTTAAAAATACTGATCAAGGTGTACAAATTCTTAAATATTCAGTGTTTCCAAGGAGTTGGAGTACAGTGGTTGCAGTCCATTCTGATAGTCCATCCATCCTGGAGGAACAATATTGTGGGCTTCAACTGAATTGGGAACAAAAAAGTGATTTTTTCCCTTAGGAAGTCATATTAGCAAGAGCACTCAGGGAGCTTCCTCCTCAGTTTTACTGAAACCAGATCCAGTAGGTGGAGGAATCTCATGTTGGGCTCACCTTTGCCATTTCCACAAAGATTTTAAAAGCAAGAGAAGGAGTAAAGGAAGAACCATGTAGCTAACTCCAGAGAGATTCCCCACAGTAAGACTATTGTACATATTGCCAACGTAGCACAAAGCTATCACAGAGCAAAACCATCTTAATACAGTGATGGTGCCACGTCTGAAGAGTTTCTGAGAGACTAGTGACTCTGTGCCCAGAGGTGTCAGCTGCGAGGAGAATCTGGCTGGGAGGAGTATCACTACAGCCACAGCTGCCCCTCAGAGACATGCCACTAGTGCTACTGGCAGGTAGACACAGGTGTCCTGTTTTGAGTGCAAAAATGGTTGTGGAGAAGCGTTTTCACCTTCATGTGTGGATATCTCCATGGTGCAAGCTGGTGACTTTTATAGCTATGATGAGTGACAAGCAGCAGTAATCGTTTGAGGCACTTCAGCATCAGCTCTGTAGTGAGTACCATTAATCCTCACCACTGATTGCTCTTACTGAAGCTTCAAGTGATTGGAGGAACTGCCCAATGTTCATGAAAAAAGTTGAACCTCTTTAATCTACCTCTGGAAAATCTTGAAAACAAATATATTGATTTGTTTGGGAGGGGATGGGGTAAGTCAAATATTGTTTTAGCGAGTTTGAAAAAAGAAAATGTAATTGTAGAGACAGCAAGAGAGATGTGAAAATGCAAAAGAGGTAAACCCCTGATCAGCCATTGAACTGAAGAGGATAAGAAAGATTGAATCCAGGCTGTGACCATCTTGGAGGCAAAGGATCCAGTGTTCCCAGGGAGCTGCATGTTGCATCAGGAAGAGCACTTGTACCTGCTCTCCATGCCTGAGTGCTGTGTTTCACCAGTGCCTGGTATGCAGAGCGGCACCAGGCTGTGCCTCTCTGTCAACATACCTGTTTTAGAAAGTGATGGCAAGCTCCCAGTTGGATGTCCTTTGTGGAGAAACCTTCCCATGGGTAGATACTCCTCCTTCAGGAGGCTGTTCTGGTTTTGCTTGCTTAGAAATGTTGGAAATAGTTGCTGGTTTTCCAAGGACACCATGTTGTGCAAGCTGTTGCATGTCCCCACCTGGGCACACCCTGTGGTGTTAGCCACAGTGTCTCTGTACAGAAATGATTGGTTTTCAGAAAACCTTTAGCTCCTGAAGCCAAGAGTGTCTGCAGGAATGTATCTTCTTGAGTTACGTTCAGATCTGAGATCAGGAAAATCACAGAAGAGAGCAGGAGACTACAGGGATACCGACAACTCCTTGTCCAATGGCAGGAAGTAGCTGGGTGGGTGGAGGTGCCCTTCCACACCCCTACCTACACCCACCAGTAGAGGCTCTGTGCTCTGGGTGTTGGAGTGGCAGCCAGAGCCACCAGTGATTTGCCAGGCAGGGTCTTTGTCACTTTTCATGCAGAGTTTCATGAGCTCCTGGGTTGATGTTGAGGAAATGGTAGTAAATTGAAAATTCTCCTCCCCACCCCCTTTTTGTTTTTTTTTTAAAATCTCATACCACCTATTCACCTATTTCTGTTATTTTAAGGAATTCATAGTGTAGCACCCTGTTGGTCATTTTTATGTGGTAAAGTTTGCTGAATTTATGGTTCTCACTATTTTTCAATCACTTAAGTATCTGAAATTTGTACCTTCTCATAAAAGGTTCCTCATTTTCTGCTTTCTTCTGACAAAACAGTCTTGCTCAGGTTGCCATAACTGTCTTTTAATAGGCTTTCCAACCACAGGAGGGCTTTGATCTCAGTCCAACCCAGATGCATCCATATATTGTTACACCTCCCATGGACCCTACGTCTTCCAGTCTGGCATCTGCCCTTCCACTTCCATCAGGGAATGTGGTACATGTAATTGCCCACAGATTTTTCATTTCTAGTATGCAGATTAAAACCTATCCCCTGCTCAGAGGTGCACAGAGCTCCAGGGCACCAAGGAGTAGAGGTGAATTGAAAGCTCCCCTCAGCTCCCACCTCCGAGCTGGCGAAGGCCTTGGGGTGGGGAGAAGAACAGACATTGGCTTCTCAGTAGGGTTAGCACTATGACAACACAGTACACCACTTTCAGTATTCAGCTTTACTACTACCACTGTCACTCTTACGATTTGCAAATAAGGAAATTACATGCTATTAATGATCAGAAGAAATTCCTATAAGAATTTACAATTAAAGTGGTCTTTTATGTTATTGGAGACCAATGTTCCCTTGCATATAGTCACCCTTTACTTCAAGAGCTTTGAAGTTGCATTTCTGTTTCAACTGACAAAAAACTGACCAAAGGCAATATTATAGTCACAGGACTCTGTTTATTTTCACTGGCAATGCATTAGCATTTCAAGGAAATAAAATCTACCCAAAAATTACTGGATGATCACCAGAGCATTTCTCAAAAAGATTGTGAAGTCACAAGGTGAAAATTCAGTAATGAGTAATTCCATCTCCCAGTAATGAGATGGAAGCTGAGGAACAGCGAAGAGAATGTCCATAGAACAGGAGGTGTGCAGAGCTGCATTACTATGAGGGCCATCAAATCACACATATGGGGAGCTGGCACTGCTGATTTTGCTAGAAATTCAGCAATTTAAGTAACCTAATCAAGTGTCATGATTAATTGGAGGTTAATTTCCTCTCTTGGAAAACATGAGGGGTAGTCATTGCTTGCTAAAAACAAATTAACCCTCCCCACAGGGAGGGTGTTTCTCCCTCTTGCCAACAGAAAGCCATTGGCAGCCTGCATCCAGGGTGCACAGTGGGCAGTCACAGTCCTTAGAAAGGGGTGCAGTGCACTCACACATGGAGGGATCCCTGTCAGGAGGATGCTGGGCCTTTCACAGCAGCTTCACCATCCATTAGTGAGCTGCCCTCACTGCCAGAGTGGGGTGTGTGCTGGGAAGTGGTGCTGAGCGACGTTACTGTGGTGTTGTGTTCTTTGCTGCATCTGTGTGTGAAAAAGAAGTCTGAGTGCAGAGGTGCCCAGGTTTGCCCCTCACACAGGTGGCAGGCATGGCTGGTGTGAACTCTCTCTCCTTCCTCCCAGTAATGCCTGCCAAAGCACAACCAACACTCTGTGGAAGAGTGTAGCTCCAGCAAAGGGGATCACCTCTGCAAATGCACTATCCAAATCATGGGCATGTCCAGTGGTGTTAAACGCTTCCCATTTCACACATAGAGAGCCAAGCATTACTTCTTTCATGTGTTTTGAAATATCCTTTCTTGGATTAGCCCATAAAAGAGATAACACTATCTCTTAAAGTTTGGCAAAATGAATATCTCAGTCCATAGGAAGAGGTTTTGTAATTTTATTTTAAGAAGCACTTGGAAGATAGTTTTATTTGTGAAAGAAATGTAAACAAAGTTAAAAAGCTGTCATTCTCGTAAATCAGAGTTTCTGACCTCCAAACACACAATATTGTTTTCAGTGAGTGGGCTCTGCAGATGTACTTTCTCCAGGTAGCTACTATTGTGCCAGCTTACTGTAATCATTGTAATCAGCCAAACCAACTACAGAGTAGCAACCTACTATACACATAATATTCTAGGTATATATTAAGGATGTTCTGTTAAAATTGATAAAAGTTCTTTAGCAAGAAGAAAAGCCTTCATCACTATTTTTTTGTGCTTCATTTTAGTGAGGACTTAAATATAGTAGTATTTATATTTTTCACCTTGGAAAATATTTGTACTCTAAAATAACACATTAAAGCTTTGAGCCTGAAAACACTAATGCACAAGAGTGACTTTATTTATACATTAGCAATATTTTAGTCAGATGGTCTAATGTTTGCAGAATCAGATTCTGAAAAATAATGTACTATTTTATGTTGTATCACTGTTGATTCTGAAATTAATGGATGCTTTATTTAAATCAGGCGTTTAGAGAGAAGCTTTGTAACTTGGCTGTTTTATGCTATCATATTGTTATCATATGAAGAAACATGTAAATAAAATATAAGGGAATGGGAATTGAAAATAGAGGGAATGAAATGAGTACACATGAAATGTTCAAGATGTGAAGAACACCTGCCTCAGTCTGAAATGTCCCAGATTCAGAGCAGAGACAATTTTCAACTTTTCCTCTGACCCAGGATTTAGTAAAACTCTTGATCCGTCTTTTCACAACTAAAAAATCCTTTCATCGTTTTGCTTTCCATCAGCCTCAGAGGTTAAATCTTCCCTTTCAGCTCCGATTATCACAGATGTGGCTTTGTATGAGTGGAGACCCCAGGTTTATCCAGGACTGGCCTTTGCATTCAAACGCAAATGCCTTTTCTTCTGAAGCTCACACAGACCAATTTGTTTAATGTTCTGGATATTAAGTATAGTCATTGCAGAGAATGGCTGGGAATTTTTAACTAGAAGAGTGAGCAGTCTGTGGCTTCATTCAGGATGGAAAGAAGAAGCTGAGGTAGACAAGCAACACTGCTAGAGGAAACACAGATAATTCTACACACAGATGTCCATTTTTGTTTCTGGCAGTAATCCTTATTAGACCTTTTATTAGAGATCTAAGGTGCTGGTAATGGGAAGACATAACACCTACCTCCATCAAAAGTACTTCTTGACTCTTTTAAGATTAGATTTTGACCCCAAAGTTCAGGTACCCTTTTCATTGCCGTTTCTGTCACCCCTGAGTACCCAGTGTGGTCTTGCACCATCGTGGTGTCCACAGGAGAGGTGCCCAGGTGGTGACTGGACCCACAGCACACTCCAGCGGGTGCTGACTTGGGTGAGCTGTAACTCAGAGCTGATGCAGAGCTCTCGTGTGGTTAAGCAGTTTCTACCATCAGTACTATAATTTACTGGTAGCAAAACAAAACTCTCATTAGAAAACCCAAACAACCATATACCTGAATAAATTTTATGATGTCCTGTTACTTTACAGTCACAATTCACAGTTTCATGCTTGAGCCACCAAGGTGTGGAGACCAACCCTTCCCACGTGCTCGTGTGGCAATACATGGACATTTCACTCAGAGGAGCACCAGGGAGTTTCCCAAAAGCAGCAGAGCTGGTTGTGTAGGGAAGCTAGGAGTAGAAATGCCAGTGAGAATGAAGTAATGACAGTCACAGCCCTCCACCTAAAATAGAAGCTCAGTTGCACAAACTGTAGTGTCACCACACTGTAACTCCTTCCTTGACTTAAGATCTTCACAGAAATGGAGAAGGGACAGAAAGAGACCCCTGGATGGGATATTTCATGCTCGCCAAAATGGGCTATTGCTTTCCTGAGTAAATGCCATGTGGACTTGTTGAGAAACAGATCTGAACTACTTCAACTTCTACATGGCAAATGGTTTTCTACTGCATCATGACCCACAGGAATGCAACTTACCTCTGTGAAGGCCTGGACATACATATTTATTTTTTTTTTTTCTGTTTTGTCTCTCTGTGGTTGTCCAGTTTTGTTTTTCACTACAAACATCCCTGGACTAACAGCTTCATTATAAACCTTGTGGTGCAAGGTTTTATATATTCTTGGACTAACAGCTTTCAAAAATGATATCTGCCTTTTCTTCCTAAATAGACCCCTTTTACACAATAACTACCATGCATTTCTGACTGTGAATATGTAAATAGGTAAAAAAGAAAATGTATCCACTGTCACAAAGAATAACATTGCAGCCTTAAACTTCAGATCCATTCAGAATGATTTGCTAACATTTGGTCCTCCAAGCTGAAGTTCCGAAATTGCCTGCCTTGTGCAATTTTCAAACATTGCACCTGCACAGAGTGAAGAAAAAAAATAGCTATTTCCAAGAGAGAGAAAACTCCATTTAACATGTTTTACAAAGTACTAAATAGCTTTCATATTTCAGATGAAGAGCAGAGAATATGTCCTCTGTGCTGTACTTACTAAGTACTTACAATATTGTCTATTCCATGTTGTTTCAAAGACACTATAACATTCTGCATTACTATGATTATTTATCAAAACCAAAATAATGTACTTTTTTTATGAGTCAGGAGCTCAGTGGGGAAAATTTAATTTCTGTTGCTTTTAATTTCTTGAAGAACTGAAATCATTTCCATTGAAACTATTTTGGAAGACTAAAGCTTTCTCTAGTCTGCTTGCTAAATACAATTGCAACTATAAGGTGCTTTGGGTATCATTCAACAAAAAAGCTGAATATCTATTCAATTATACCTAATCTTAGGACTGGTACTGCCTTCTTTACTCCGAGTCCTCTGTCACATTAGGGTTTTTTATAGACACAGGAGATTATTTTTCCCTGTGTAAATTCTAAACAATGTAGCGATGTATAAACACATTTATGGACTGCTATTTAATCTGACAGGTGAAGGGTGACTCCCTATAAAGTCTATTTGCATGACAGTCACGTTTTCACAAAGAAAACCTGATTTACACAAATGCAAACCTGAGCTATAGAGGATAGTAAAGAAAAGGCTCAGTAAGACTTGTGCAAGAGAATCTAAGCTCCGTGTGGGGCTGAAGCTGTACAATTATTTAGTTCTGATATTTGAGCTGAGGGCTGCCCTTACAGTTTGCAGAAACCTACCCCACAAACACAGGTTACTGCAGAGCATATACACTATTTTAATTTATACTAATTCTTCCAAGAATATTGATACTTTACCATTGTTTTTTGTTAGCAATTGTGCTTACAAACTTTTCTGAGAAAGAACCATGTTTTCTCATCATGATTAAGAATTCAGAAACCTGGGGCTACTTTGCATTAGGTAATGTTCCTAAGTACCCACAATTCCTAAAAACATCTAAATTATTCCTATGCTCTTTAAATTGTTAAAATCGAACAAATTTTCCCTCAAAATAATTAAAGGGTAAACACCAAATTTTTGCTAATTTGCAGTTGATTTGTATGTGATGTAGAGTACCTTTGAGTTGTATATAAAGGATCATATGATTTTTCTTCATGTGTTGGAATCAGGTCAAAACTCGTAGTCAGCAACAACTGATGCTAAAAATTAGGAAAATTTTTATGGCAGAAAGAAAGGAGTCTTTTGAATGGAGGACATTAATTTGTGGATATGACATAGCCAAGACTTCCTTGCCATATTTCCAGCATTTTGTCTTACCCTCTGGGCTTGAACTACCAGGAGAATAATTTGTCTTGTGATGTTTGGCATTTCTGCTGCTGATGCCAGAGTAAACTAAGGAGAGAAAGGGCAAGTGGAAATTAAAAGCCTGCCACATGAGAATAAACTTTAGATGGCTTTTATTTTAGTTCTTCACTTCCCTCTAGTATGACCTCAAATATACGACAGCTACTTCTGAGGGTAGGTCTCTGTGGTATTTGCCAAAACAACCAAAATCACACAAACACCTTTAGAATGAAGTCTGGTTAGATGCAACCTGAATCACTTCAAGCTCTGAGCTGTCATGGTTGCAGACAGAGCATTTGGCAGCAAAACAGCACATCTTCCACTGAGACATGCACATCACCATCTGCATGTCCCAACACCTCCAGTGCTGCTGAGCCGACCCCTCCGAGGAGCTGCTGTCACTGGCCCTGCCATCAGCAGAGTCCAGAGTGTGACTGCCAGCATCCCTAGGAATCCGAGCCTTGTTCCCCGGGGGCAGTGGCTGTGATGCTGGCTGAGAGCCAGACCTGATGGAAAACTGACATCTGCAGCTGGGGCAGCAGAAGTTTTTCCTGGTCAGAAGGGAATCAAAGGGGAACTTTGAGTCACCTGCTCAGTGCTGTCCTGTGAATCAGGAGTGATGGCTGGTGGCTCTGGTGTCAGAAGACGTTGCTGCACAGGTGTGCAGCAGAATAAAAACCTTTACCCCAGAGGAGATAGATTAGATTAGATTAGATTAGATTAGATTAGATTAGATTAGATTAGATTAGATTAGATTAGATTAGATTAGATTAGATTAGATTAGATTAGATTAGATTAGATGGAAGGACTAACAAATAGTCCTGAACTGAGTAAGGAATATTTCAATGATGTTAAAAGACACTTGGAAATTAAAAAAACATTACTGACCTACCAGTACTGAGTAAGTGCCAGCAAATGCATCAGCTCAGTGAGAAACAATGATGATGATGATGATGATGTGCTCTTTGTGAATGTGAAGATGTTTTGTGGTGGTGCAGGAATCTCCAGCACTGTGGCTGGAAAGTCAGCAGGACTTTTGTTCCCAGGGTACTGGGCAAACACCAACACAGAGTCTACACCATGCAGAAAACACCTCCCAGATCAGTTTCCAGCATTTTAGGAAAAGTTCACAGCCAACTGCTCAGAAATAGCAAATATTTGGCTGCACTTATGGTAATTTCTCACAGTCTGCTCCCTCCGTGTCAAAATGATTATGTATATACTTCAGAGTTGATAAAGTTACTCAGCTCCAAAGCCAAAAACATGTGTTGAAAAGCTGAGGTTCATTAAAGGCTTTTTTTTGATTCCAGCCATTTCACACACATTTTCCCTGAGCTGTGGCAAGCTTCCAGCATCGCTGAATCCAAATGTTGCTCCTCTTACAGGCACATAATTTGCCAAGACTAAGGTTATTCCTTCTCCTTGCAATGCAGTATTTCTTACTGACCACTGCTATGTAGAATGAACCTGGTGGCACCAGCTTGGCTGCTGCATGTGAAAAAAAATCCTGATCCCTCAGTTTTGGGAGTTTTGAAATGTTTATTTCCATTTATTTGTACACCTCTAAGCATTATTCAATTTTCAAACAATCACTTTGGTGGTGAGAAGTCAAGTAAACCATAAAAATGAATTGGCAAGATTTTATTTGTAAAAAGTGATTTGTCTCCACTGTAATGCACATAGATATTGTCAGGTTGGGAAGAGGAGCCTTCTTGAGAAATCAGAATTAGATTTATCAGCTCAGTTTCAGAGTCATGTTAGCTTGCCTTATTTTCATAGCATAGCAAAGAAAATCCAGCTCTTCTGCTGTTTTCTATTTCCTGAGAGCCCCCTTCACCCCTCTCACCTGTCCTCCCTTTGTTAGTGCCACATAAATAGAAAATGGTGTTGGCATATTTTACTTATGCAGAAAGCTTGTAACCTTCCCCCTGATAATTCTCACATGCAGCCATGGAATCATTGCCAGAAGGGCATTTCTTCCTAAGGGCATATGATTGCTACTTCTATTTCCTGTCTCAGCCATAAACCTGCACAAAAAATGTCACAGATCACAGAATGTTCTGAGTTGAATAGAGATCATCAAGCCCAGCTCTGAAGTGCATGGCCCATACAGGTATTGAAACCATGGCCTTGGTGTTGTTAGCACCATGCTCTAACCAACTGGGCTAAATAGGATGCTTTTCTTTTGCTTTGCCTTCTCAAGGCCCCAGTCTTGGCAAGAGCCACAAGGCAGAGCCTGGTGACATGCAGGACAAAGCTGTGCTGGCTCCTTTTGGGGCACACCAGCCAGTGGGGCTTTTGGCTCACATGAAGGACAGCCCATGTCTGAGATATTCAGTGTTATAACAAAGTGAGGCTCCCAGACCATCCATTTAGTGCTGTCCCATTTTTCTTGCTGCAAGGCTGTTTCTTGGTTTTACTCAGATTCTAACTGGTGCCAGGACTCTGCAGCCATAGGATGGCTCTGCTAACTCTATTACTCAGCCATAGTATGAGTCTTCTAAATATGGCTTGTAAAACCATGCTTAGCTAGAGAGCCGTCCTGTTCATTTTGTGACAGCAACAGGCTCATCGCAGTGTCTCCATTGCTGCAACATCTTTTGCACTAAAAATCAGTTTGGAGCAGTGAGGCAGGCAGCAGACACATTGTCAGTGGGTACAATGAAGCAGGGCAGCGAGGTGAGTGTGACAAAAGAAAGACTGGAGATTCCATGCCACATCTCTTCACAGCTCTTCAGGTATTTTCAGAATAATTTTTCTAGCTTTTATTTTTGGGTTCCTTGAAAAAAAGCTTTTTGCTTGTCTGGAGCTTCTGCTTCTCAGTCCCTGGAGGCTGTGCTGCTCTTCCTGTTCCACGACGTGTCAAGCAATGCATGAAATATCACAATTACCCCAAGGGTGGCAGTCCCTGGGGAGACCTGACAGCACAGTTCAGATCAGCAGAGACTTTGAGTTATTTTCAACTAGTTTTAAAGATCATCCAGTAATTCCCCTATATATTCTACGGATTCTGATCAAGATTTTCCTCTTGCAATTTTTTTAAGTCAAGAGCAAAAATCAACCCTTATTTTCTCTTACAAGCAGGAGTAAGAGGACTCTTCATTTCAGTGATGCAATGGCAAACTATGAATTTAGGGCACCAGGCTTTTGAAGTGATAGTCCAAGGGAAGCACATCTGGTCTTTTTTTCAGATTCAAAGAGATAAGACCCACTGACATTGATTTTGAGCTACTTTTAGATATCCTTTCCTTGGTCTCTTCTTGGCCTCCTTCTTCCACAAGACATTTCCTTTCAGTAGACCTACTCCACTAGAGATTGTGAAGCTTTCAGAATCCCTAAAATGTCAATGGATTGATTCTTCTCAGTCCTTGACAAGGAGGTTCAATCAAGCACTGGAACAGGTTTCTCAGGTTGTCTATTCACTGTCCATCCTAAGAGGGGTTAAAAGTCTGGCTGGGTAAAGCCCTGAGCAATCTCATCTCATCTCATCTCATCTCAAGCTGACCCTGCTGTGAACTGGACGCTGGACAAAGACCTGCTGAGGTCTCTCTCATCCTAGATTATCTGGTGGTCCCATAGAGTGCATCGGGTCAGTGTAGTATCGTCTACTTAAAGCTGCAAGAAGTTAGAGGTGGTTCTTTCCTGGGACCTAAGAAAGAACTCTGAGTAGAAAAACAGAAAAAATCCATCCCTCTCCCTGTGGGAGATAAGTGATAAATGTGTAGACACAGAGTGTCTCCCTCTTCATCCTGGAATAGTAAACTAATCCATAGTCTGGCTGTATATGGTTTGAACACACAGCACTGGCACAGAGTTTTGGAAGACTCTCCTCTGGCTGTAAGGGTTATCCCACCAAGTGACACTACAGAAGAGACCCTTCTAGGGTTAACCATTGTGCTGAATATCTGCTGGCACCTTTGTTCTGGAACCTTGGCACAGCCACACTTTGGGAACCCCGCGTGCCTCCAGCTGCAGGCTGGCAGTGAGGGATGGGAAACTCAGGTCTCTGCAGCAGGTGGATCAGGATGAAACCCTGCAGGGTACAGGATACAGGATACAGCTGTGTTTGTATCCTGATGGAGGCTGGTGGGGCAAGGAAAGGGAGATCCAACTCTCAACATTGCCTGTGGGGCTGTTCAGAGTTTTCAGCAATTTCTCAGAGGATATGACCATGTCAGTAATTTGCCAACATCAAATAGCTACTCTGAGCAGCATGGGCTAAGGATGACAGAGATCTAAGCCCTGTGAAGCTTCAGATCTGAATATGGGACATGACACTGAAATTGGTGGTTTGTGTAACTTCTTTTGATTTTTTTTGCTTCTATATTGCAACTACCACATAGCTGGCATGATTGCTAGCAGAAATAGCAATTTCTGGACTTGTGGAAACTCTGATACCAATGGGATGTTTTTCACTGTCTATCAGAAAGTGATCAGATATGTAACCAAATTCAGTGTTGCCAATTTTTATGTATTTGTTGTGACTGTGAAAAAAAAAAAGTGTTCTACTTACAGCTCCAAACTGCTCCTTCTGTTTCATAACTATAGCTTTTTGTTTGAATGAAGTGTATGTTTTCAGTCCTGACAGCTGGAGACAAAAACTTGAGGCCCAATAACCTGTGCAAAGACACCAGCAAAGCAGATGTGTGATGATCTATGCACTATCTCCTTCTTGCTTCTAATTGTATCCAAACTAACTCAGTACTGCCTAGCCTATGTTATCACCTACAAGATTTCCTCCAGCTGTTGAACATGGCTGGGAAATCCATTTTTCTGTTGATGGTGCCCGTATCCCAAGAGCCATTTGTTACCATAACACGTTGCTGAGCGTTGTCCTACAGCTCTGCTGCCAAAGAAAGGGCTTGGGCACTCCTGAAGCATCTCCTTGGCAAAGCCAGCTAGCTTGGATAAAGGGTTGAGGATGCTGATCTGCACTTACCCAGCCAGCTTTGCTGGCTGAAATCAGGGTAACTGCTTTCCACCCACACGTAGCAGGATGGGCACAGCAAACCTGAAAAAGGACCTCAGTGTGTGGCCATTCCCCCACCATTAGGGCTGAATGGAAGTTCTGGGCAAAGCTTTCCACATAGGAGCAGCCTTTTTCTTCCTTCACATCAGGGAGGTGATGTCTGTTTTTTCCCCTTTTGGATGCTGTAGCAACTTAGGCTGTAGAATTTCCTTTCTTGCACTCAGGAGACTTTTTTAATTCCCTAGCTTAGCACTCCATAATAATTTTGCTGTGGAAGGAGGTGGCAATTTTAATGTCAGGGCTGCTGGGCACAGAGCAGGATCTGGATGATAAGTACAATAAAATGAAGGTGTCAGATAAACACCTTTGCAATGCCTTAAGAATTATCTGATATCCTCCTTCCACAAAATGAGGGTGTTTCCTCAGCCCATACTTTTCAATCACTCATGGTCACTGACACCCTACTGGCCAGAGAACTGCCCAAGATATCCTGTAGGCACACGCTCACAGCAACAGCACTTAGTGTGTGTGCTGTGTGGGCAACTTAGGCATTAAATCATCCTGGTTATCATCCCTTTCACTCACCCCCTGCCACGAAAAACCGCTGCAAAGGAGAGGTGGGGAGAGGGAAGGGGGAAGGGGAGCTCTTGCAGGAGTTTTCACCTGGATACAGTTGCTATAGGAACCACTTACGGAGCATCTCGGTGCCTCCACTGTACATGAAAATTTGCTTGTCCTTATTAGTGGGAAAAGTGATTTACCCATAGGTGCGGACACTTGGCCCCTGCTGACCCCCAGCAGGACAGGATCTCCTTGGCCGGGGCAGCAGGGACCACCAGCATTTGCAGCAGGGGAAGGGGCTCCTTTGTTTAATGGAACAGGACATGGAAAGAGTGATGCTCCCTCTGCATCTGCAAATGGCTGTGGTGGTGCTCAGAGAGCTACTGGGGTTAATGGACAGCAGTGGAGGGTCTACAGTGGACAGGGAAGATGAGAAGAAGCCAAGAGATAGGGACAGAAATCTGGATTTTTATTGCAAAGGGTTCAGGAATAGAAAAAGTATATGTAAGCTCTGGACAAAAATTGAGTAGAGGAAAAGATGAAAAAAGAAATCAAAGCTGTAGGAGAGATGGGTGGCATTAAAGGTGTAAACCTTGGAGAGTGAAGCAGCATTAGTGGAAAGTGCCCAGTTTGGTATTTGTAATGTGCACTGGGATCCTAGGATGAAAGACTTAAGTAGAAAGAGCAATACTGTGTCTTTTAATATAATTTTGATAGCCTTTGCAGTAGCTATTAGTTTCAGTCCTTGAAACCTCATCTTGATGAAAACTGCAGTGGTGGCTCCGTGTCATTATCCTGCTGCCAGGTGTACATTTGTACTTGATGGTGTGGTACAAGTGAGGAGATTGCAGCTGCTGGAGCAGGGGCTTATCAGCTCCATATTAGGGCAGCTCTTGACCCGTGGTTTGTGGGGAACAGTTCATTGGCAGCCAGGAATAGACCGCAGACAACAAGTTAATGACCTTTTCCCACAAGTTCAACAGGAAATGTAACTGCAAATCTGACATTGCTGGCAGAGCCTATATCAGAGGAGAACAGCACTAATCACTGCAGAGCAGTGAGGGGAGGCTGTGAGGCAGGGAAAAGATTAAACCGAATTACATCAAGGATGCCCAAGTTCAGCAAAGCACTTGAGTAGCTGCCTAATTTTAAACCATAACAAGCACAAAGTATGAACCAATTTGGAGTGATCATAGAAGGAACAATCTAAGGATGGATCAACAGAGCAGTGTCACTTAGCAGGAGCTCAAATGAGCAGAAGAAAAGCAAAGGCAAACTTTAAAATGGCTTAGAGTAGGCAACAAGTAGGTGAGCAGAGGTCAGGTGAAGAAGTGCAACATGACAGAGGAGGAAAGTGGCAGCAATGGGAGTGAATTATAAGCTATTATGATACATGACAAATGGATTATGGTAAATCTTCTTGATGGCCTATTTGTAGGCTGCAAATCAACACAGGTTGGAACCTATTTACCATGAGATGCACTTTAACTTCACAAATTAATGATATAACCCTAAACAACTTCTGCTAAATGCACCACTTCACAAAATTACACAATTTAGGTAAGGAAACCTGAATTGCATATGTCAAGTAATATAAATAACAATATTTATATAATTGTATTTTTTCAAATATATGAATTTAAAAGAAACAAAACCCACACACAAATTGAGCAAATGAAAAGTTTATAGACTTTATGCTATAAACATGTGCTGTTTATGCACTGCCAACACGACCTGGATTGAAAGTGTTTTTCTTGTATTCTGCTCTGAAAAAGTTTGTCGCCATGAAGCTCCTGACCTCAAAAATTATATATGCTCCTAGATAGGTCTTTATGCATACTTTCTTTCAAAAATATCCTGCCACTACTGCCCTTATTTTATACCTAATCTCACAAAGGGCACAAAGAAGAGCACTTGGTAAAAGCCAGGGGACTCTCATACACCAGCAGTTGACGTGCACAGGGCTAGTTCAAGTGGTGATGTATTTGAAAAATACTGGCAATGATGGTCTGATCCCAGCTGTCCTCTATAGAGGCTACAAGTTTCCAAAAAGTGCTGTTTGTGCTTAGTGGATTCTTTGGTTTGGGCTCAGAGCTCTCTCAAAACTGTGACAACCATTTCCCCTGTGGCCTGGATGGGCGATACACACATCCCACAATCAGGCCTCACAACTGATCTCCCAAATATCAAGGAGAGAGCAACAGATTTTAAACTGTAACTCTAAAGGGCAGGAGTCAATCAACACAATCACTTTATGGGCTTCTTTAGCAGGAATATGTGATAGAAACTGTGGAAGAGAAAAAGTGGAGAAAGGCATTTACGTTGCCAATATTCAAATTAAGAAATAGGCTGAGCTCTGAGTAAGGATGACAAAGACCAGTTGAAAAGTTTTACTACTGTGTCTCAGGGCAAAGTATATGTTGCAAGGGGGAAAGGCTGTCATAGGAGACAGCACCAGCCAAAGCATCAAACTTATTCTAAATCTCACCAATAGAGAAGGTGCTCTTTTCACTGGGACAGCAGAGATTGGAAACAGGAATGTTGGAAACATCACAAGTATTTCAGTGTAGAAATGCTCCTGACAGCCAGTAGGAAGATGGTGGCATTCAGGAACTGGAGGAGAGGCTAGTGGCAAGTGCTGTTGCCCTTGTACACAGTAACTGAGCATCCTCTAGCCTGAGCAGACTGGCAGCTCTTCCCAGGCAGGAGAGCTGCTCCTCTGCTAGGCAGGGATTGCCTTCCACAGGCTTCTGGGAAGAGCTCCATTGCATTAAGACTACTTCTCTGCTCTGCTAATTAACTGTTGGCCTGATTTCTTCTCCAAGAGATCTGTTCTCCTTTTCTTTTATCATCCTCCCTTCTGGTTACTCTAGATGTGTTTTATACCCATATAAATTTGGGTATCATGACATCCCAGGGACCTGGTGATGGCAGGGAGCTCTGCAGGCTGACTGCACACTGTGTAGAACAAACATTTTCTGTTTTCTAGTTCAGTAGTCCTCCTTATTAAAAAATGTAAACTTTTCTTTTTCTGGCTTATCATCAGAGACAAGAGACGTTCCCACTGTAATTTCTCTTATACATACATTCTTCTCTTACTGAAAACTGACCCCATTTTTCCATTCTCTTTTCAGAGGAGAGTTTTGACAGCCTGGCTCCTCAGCTGTCCCCTGGCTGGCAGGTTCCCCTTCTCTTCAGAGTTGGAAGGCAGAAGAGCTCTGCCCAGCTTTGCAGATGGGGCTCCTCTACTGCTTTTAACAGAGGCTCTGTATGACTGAGTGTGCTGTTCCCTGCACAGCAAAATACTTGTTTGCTTTTGGGCTCTTGGCTGCATGTTAGGCTGGACTCTTCCCCATGCTGACAGTGATGGTGTCCATCTCCCTCTCTCCAGCTGCTAGATTTGGTGCAAACACTGCAGGATCCAAGAGCCACTGTGTCTGCCTTCCTCCCACCCCAGTGCATGACATTTTGCCTCTCTGTTGTAAAACAATGTTTTTTATTACTAGCACTGCAGTCTCACTCGTTTCCCCCTGCATAAAAGATTATTATTATTGCCAGGGTTGAGTGACATAATAATATCCAACACATTGCACAGGATTTTTATCCTCAAATGTGAATTCCCAGCTCCACTGAAGTCCTAATAGATTTCAACATATTTTCAGCATTTTATTCCTTGTAATATTTATAACATCACTTCAAAACTCACAGCAGCCCAAAGAAATAGGTTTAGTGAAATTCCAGTCATTCAAATGAACTAAGATTGGCATGAAATCAGTGCTAAATAGTAAGAGACCATGTCAGAAATATTCAGCATTTCTAGGTTACCTTCCACTAGATTCCATCACATCTTGAACATTTTGATGTTTTGCAGTGTTAACAGAGTGGGCCACAACTTTGATTGGTTCTGTTTTTCTTTTTTCTCTGGGAATAAAGCCACATAAATAACAACAGATCCAAGCCACTTATTCCTGTAAAATAAAAATGAAGCTGAAATCTTTTCTTCCCATGAAATCTAACAGAGAAAAATTACTGTGATTGGCAAAAGATTTTGCAGTCCTTTCATCAAGTGAAACCTATCTCTTGAGGCTAAGATTTGAGACACTGGCTCTTTTTTTTTTTTTTTTTTTAAAAGAGCCTGTCCAGCTAGAGATCTTTGACAGGCTTGAAACGCGGCAGCAACCTTTAATTTAGAGAAATTATTTCCAGTAGGGAAAGTGGCTGGTCATGTGCAGGACTCGAATTAGGACCAACAACAACAACACCCCCCACCCCCAGAAATCAGAATGCATAACGCCATCCAGGCTTGCTTAGCTCTGAGGCTGATTTGTGTTTCAGTAGCAGCTGTTCAAATAAGGAGCTGCCCTGAGGAAAGATCTGTAGAAATGACGGGGCAGGTTTTGGGTTTGGGATTTGTTTTCTCCTTTTCTTTTTCTTTTTTTTTTTTTTTTTTTTATTTTGTTTTTCAGTTCTTTTCAACCTCTCACCTAAAACCCTGAAACAACTAGTTGCCCTTGTGATGGATGATTATAATAATTATTGGAAAACAACTGAAGTGTGATCAGGCAGGGAGGGTGGTAATTGAAATATTGACAGGTGGTTGCTTTGTGCCAAACAGGAGTTTTTAGGATCAGCCACACTTTGAAGGACTCCCAGCTATGATGTTTATGATAAAATCTTTAATTAACTGTGCTATAGATTTTACTACAGAATCTACAGAAAGACCACAGAAAGAGCCACTAGAAGAAGCCCTGAACTTCATACAAATAATCTTTTGTTAAGGAATTCTTTAGTACATGTTTTTATATCAGTTTTTTGTGATTATTCCACCTTTTAATTTACATGCAATTATAAAAGCAAAAAGCTTGTCTATCTTCTCTGAAAATCAAATATCATTGACACATAATGTTATCCCAAAACATCATTTACACAGAGTATGATCATAATTGGGTGATACTAAGGAAATCACATCATGGAGCCACAAGTAGGAAGGGCACAGTTTATTCCCAGGCAACTATGCCAATGCTAAGGGGATGACAGATTTGTAAGGATTCTGTGGGCTTATTTGGGACTCAGAGAGCAGATGTTGTGAATTACTGAGAAACTAACATTATTAAGAAGTGCATTTTTGTTGAAGTATTGCTTCTAATAGAATAAAGAGGAGTGTTGCCAAAACAGTAAGAAATACATATTCTTCAAAATCTCCTGGTAGGAAAAGTACTTCCTGAAAGGATAGCCTGAAAGGATGCTAAATTTGAACTTCCCCCTGAAGCATTCCCTCTTTATTAAAAGTCATTTTGTCAGTTATTGTCCAAGAACTGTACAGAAGATTTAAACACCAAATCTTGCAAAAGTTTCCACAAATGTAACTTTTCCTGAAGCATGAGATCTGAGACAGACACTGTCCATCATTTTGGGCCCTAGAAATGATGTATGCAGTTTCCCATCACCTGGTGAAATGGGATCAATTCCTCTGCCAGCAGTGAACACATCCCCCAAAAAGAGTAATGATCAGGTGTCATCAATGAGCAAAGCATGAAAGACAGGGCAGGGAACTGCAGTTTGATTTGCATAGGTAAGTGGCTTACAAATACACACTGGATGAGCCTCCTGCATCAGCTGAAACACCTTTGCTGTTGCAATTGATATTTCTGAGTGAGCTGATTATTTGTAATTTAAGGCTAGTGATCTTCAGTAAACATTGCAAGTAATTGAATGCTCTCTTTAACCGTCACCATAACTTCTACCATCTCCACAATTAAGCAGGCTATTTAGAAGCATCTCTGCAGTAGAATTTGTTGGTTAATTTCTAACATTTTCATATTAACTGTTAACAAATTGCAGTATCCTTGCTAAAACCTTTGGAACAGCCAGAAAAGCTGTTTCCTGCTGAAGCTTCCCTGGCTGGTTTCCCTGAATGTCTCTGGCATACCAAAGGGGCACAGATAATGGCTCTTACTCGCTTCTCTCCCATTTTTGCTTCATTTGTGTCTGAGGCTGCTCTCTTCCTACATCCATCAAGGACCAAGTTTACCAAGGCATGTTCTCTGCTGCTGCAACTTGGTACCTCATGGTATGTTTTGAGGAAGGCACACCAGCTGTGGGCCTGAGCAATGAATGCAATTTAAATGCACCCTGTAACTCCTCATGTAAATGGCTTGTGCACTGCCCAGGTCCATGGTAAATGGATGGGAGAGAAAAGTCATTCCCATGATTTCTCTGCCCCTGTTTCTCATGGATTATCTTGCAAAGGCAGGGCCTGAATGAAGGTCACCCCTGGGGGGTCACAAGAACTTTGGCTGAGGGACAAAAGAGGAAAAAAGGGACTTGTATCCCCAAATCAGCTTCCTATAGCCCCTTTTGCAGAGGTAACTAATGAGATTTTTTTAAAATAATCCCTGATGAACATAGTGTTAGGCAAAGAAAAGTCTGTAAATTTCAAATAAATTCAAGGGAAAATTTCAGCACCCCCCATGGCCATAATATTGGGAGGGAAAAATTCAGGAAAGCCAAACCTGATGGGACTTTCCCCTTTATAAAATCGTTTGTCTTTCTGAAATAAAATGTAACTTTGAATGTTTAATTAATGCCACTCACTATTTTTTTCATATGGTTAAAAATACCTGCCCATGGCTTCAGAAACACCTTGCTTTGAGTGGATTGAAATTCTCTGAATCTCAATTACATTTGCATTACATCATTACAAGGTGACTTTGAAAAAAAAAAAAAGGAATTAAAAAAATTCTGCAAATCCTGTTTGTAGCTGGCAGAGCAGGTTGCTTGTGCATTCTGTTATGTGGGTGACAGGACAAGCATGTTTTGTACCACATCACATGGAGTGCATGTTGTGGGACCTGATAGGGGAGATGCTGCACCAGCCCACAGCCCTGTCCTCCTCACAACAGGATCAGCTGCATGGCCAGACCTCTTCATGAGCCTCTTCCTGTGCCTGGCAAGCTGGAGCAGATTTGCCTTGTCAGTACCTAAGTCCTTCTCCTGTACATAAATATAATCCAGTCATCCAATGCCTTGTTTCCTCATCCTTCCTCGGATCCTTCTCACAAGTACTTGACTGAACATGGGAAAACAGACCAGGTCAGTTCATTCAGTCCCTTCTCTTCAGTTTGCTCTTCTTATCTGTTTTGGTTGCCAGTCTCTATAAAGTACATCCTCAGGAAAATCAGTAATGTAAAGCAGCAAGACCAATGTTTCAAAGCTGGGCAGTGTCTTGAGTGGGGCTTTTGGTTACATTTATTCCAGCTCATACTAGTTTTTAGAGGGTCTGCAACTTAGATTTTGAGTTACAGAAGCACTTAATTGTTCAAGGACAGGTTGGATGAGGCTTTGAGCAACCTGATCTAGTGGGTGGCTTCCCTGCCCATGGTGCTAGATGATCTGCAAAGTCTCTTCCAAACCAAATTTTTCTATGCTTCTGTGAAGTATAGGATATTTATTTAGGTTGCAGACTTCAGCCAACACACAGCCAAAGACATTGGCCTCTGTGCTTAGATGACACTTTTTCAGTGTAGAGAAGTTTTTATGCTCCAAGGTAAAAGCTCTGTTTCTCCCGCAAACAGCTCATAGACCTCGGCTGCTGTTTGAGTGCACTTGGTGCTTTACACCACTGCAGTGCCTTTCTCTGAAGTGTAGCGTGCAGAAAAGACCACACAAGACGAAGCTTGTGCTGAAAATGAATTTTTAACATGGAACAAATAATATCACTATGTAACTGGATCATAAGACATAAAACTGC
Source organism: Pseudopodoces humilis (assembly GCF_049639895.1). Taxonomy (NCBI): domain Eukaryota; kingdom Metazoa; phylum Chordata; class Aves; order Passeriformes; family Paridae; genus Pseudopodoces; species Pseudopodoces humilis. Next base: position 127,217,500 of record NC_142200.1, read on the forward strand.
ATAAGCTGTACCTATCAAGATGTGGTGAGCTATAGCTTCCCATTTAAAATGCATAGGAAAGAATCCAGAATTAAGTAAAGAAATGAAAGGTTTCCAAATAATATACAGTGGAGAAGACAAGAAACATATTTTCACTGATTAGATTTTCTGAAGGAAGTTGAATGTGTTCAGAAAATGAATACAATTGATATGCAGAAACAAAAAAAACCCAATACTGTGTTCACTTTGGAGGGAGTTCCATCAAGCTGCAGTTTGATAATTTACAGCAGATCCCAGCTGGAAGACTGGAAATCTGGATATAGAAGGTAGTCTTTTTTTGCACAGGTCGAAGAGTAGGAAACTCATAACCACTTTGTAAATGTTGTCTTTTAATGAACATGTGGATTCTTCTTTTTTATCTACTTACCTACCTACCTACTGGACTACCTACATACCTACCTATTTAATAAACAAGTCTGTACTTAATAAAAAGATAGGATGTTGATTGAAATAATTTCAATTATTTGAACAGCACTAACAATGTTTTTTTTTTGTTTTTTTTTTGACAAGCAGCTCACTGCCTTACAGTAGATACAGAAAGCCCTGATCTAAACAGGGATAAGAAGGACAAATGCTCCAGTTTATAGCATGTCACCTGGGATGCACCATGCCAGCCTTGCTGGAGGGAGAAGGATACAGGAGGATGAGGACAGGGGAAGACAAGCCTCTCTTTCCACAGTCCCCCTACCCTTGAATCCAGTAAAATGGTATCTGATTAGTTTGTTCTTAATTTCCTCCATTCTTAAAAATTAGGCTAAATCCCATTGCCAGCTGCCACCTAACAGGGTTTTCTTTGGCAGATTATAAATATAGCAGGGATCAGAGCATCACGGTGAGTACTTTTAAAAACTACCACAGAAAATGACTAATGGTCTTGCCAGATTTTGATTCTGTTGGCCCAGACTGTTGGCCAGTAGCCCACGGGCTTTGTTTCTCAATTTTTAGAATAGCCTTTCTGGTCTTTGTGTAGCTGCCTGATTCACTGGTGTCGCAGGAGCTGCTGAAAAATGTATTCTCTGTACCTAGAAAGAACCTGTATAAATATTCTCAATAAATAAATAACAGTTGTCATTTTCAAAATATGACAATCTCCAGTTGCCTGTGCTTAAATTGAATGACATGTCATTTATCCTAATAGATGTGAATACATGTATAGTACATATGAGTGAGTCACCTAATTCTTATTCACCTCAGCCTTGGTCTCAGTTGGGGGCAAGTGCCTCTAACAGGGTTTGGATGGATCAAATCACAAGCAGAAAAATCTTGGTCAATTATAGATGCCTAAGACTAAAAGGGCTAAAAGGTCTTTTCCTCTTCTTCGTTTTTTTTCCCCCCTAATCTCACCAAGTGCAGGATGCCCCTCCTATCCACAGATTTACTAAAGGAGCAAGTCAATCTCTGATCTGTGGAACTTCTGGGAATATCTCTTCTCCCTGTAATTTAACGTGACTCAATTCTCCATCCTGATAATACAAGTGGTGAGAAAAGCTTCTAATCCTATTGGCATACTCTCTTGTCAGCACCTCTTTATTTCACTGCTTTAAAGGCTCAACATGTTTTCATTTACAATAAGCACTAAGATAACTGCAGGTGCCCTCTCTAAAAGCAAGGTTAACTCACCTGAGATGAATTCTTTTATTAGAAACAAAAGCAACGCATGAGCAGGAAATACAATTAATACAGGTGCTTCCCTGAAATTTAGCAAATGCCATTTGTCTTGAAATGACATAAATCCCCATTATATAAACAGGCCCCAGAGGCTTGATTTGTATTATTTCTGGAGAGGAAGGATTTAAGCAAAAGATAAATGAAGCGGTGATGGTGGGGAGAAAGAAATCCTTATACTTAAAAGGTATTTATTTGACAGTAACACTGCTAGTCTGCTATTTTGTGATTGTATTTAAAAATACGCAAATGCCTGAAGAGAGACAAAAAATCCCAGTCTAGGTGGGATTTGAAAGTTAACTGATTTTTGGTGATGATGTGTAATATCCTGTGTACTTGCAATACAGCATTCGAGCGTTTAGTCTGACACACAAATCTCCTAATTATTTGCTGTTTGGTGATAATGTCAGATCCTTCTGGACATTGCCAGATGCTGAGTACCTTGGGTCTCCACAGCAGTAGAAGGATGCTCCTTCCCAGCTCTCTCAAGGGGGATCTTGCAGGGTGCAGCCTGAGCTCTTGCTCCTGCTCCCTTTGCACCACCAGAAGTATGGCTCCAGACCTTCTGGAGGCAGAGGTCAGGGACAGCTCCATGACACCTCCAAGTCTACTGCTGTCCCCAGGGATTCTGGAGCTCAGGATGTCTGGTGAGTGCATGCTGATGCCATAGAGCTGGACATTAGGTCATCCCCTGGGTACCCCAGATGTTTACTTTGCTTGACACTGGGGCACCATGTCTAAAACAAAGTAGAAATATGCTAACAAGGAAGCAGACAGGGAGGGCAGCACAGGAGATTCTGCTGCTGAAATATTCTGTTCCCTTTTCTTCTCTGCTTCTGACTTATACTGAGCAACCTTAGTCAATATAAAACAACCTTATCTCCCCAAGGCTCTTCATGCCCCTTTCCTCTGCTGATTTTTTCTAGCTAGTCTTTCACTCCAGGTAGACCACAGGGCCAGGTTTTTAGATTGAACAGATATTGTGGTCTGGACAACAATCTGCCTTACATAATTTTCTGAGAAATGTGTGTTGCTTTCCTGAGACTGTGTACCACTCTTCCCTTTGCAATTACCAGTATGAACTCTTGGTGCTTATAAACAGGTAGGAAGAAGGTATAAGGCTGTCATCATAGCTGTTTACAGTCTAAAAGGCCACTTCAAAATAGAATTTATTACCCATTTCCTTTATAATTCACATATAACTACCTAAAAAACAGACTCCAAAATTACCTAAAACAAATAAAAAAACAAAAACTGGAAGAAAGAAATTGTAATACTTAATAGGATCATCAGACAAACAACTGCAATTATGTTGACAAGTATAATACAGTGGTTTAGATATTTGGCTGTATCATCACCAAATCCAGTACCCCCCTTTTCTTCCCCCAAACGCTGTGCTTTGTCTAATGAGTGCTCCTGATCTTCAGTTTCTAACAAGTGAGGCTCTGATTTTTGCAACCCTGCTTGGCTGGATTTCTGCAGCCCTGTGGAAGCTATTGCCCTCAGGTTAACTATGACCCCAGAAGGTGTCAACCTGCAGAAAGCAAATTGCATCATCTGGGCCAAAGCTGAGACATCAAGTTGGACTGATGTCTTTCCTCTGACTGTATTATTATAAACCAATAACTTCCAGTATCAAGACTTCAAAGGACTAAAAGTTTATTATTTCCCCCCACACCTCTCCAGGCTTGAACCCATTGCACATCCCAAATGTCCTCAATTGTCCATTGGACCTTTAGGTGTCAGAGAAATACTGAATCAGCCCCTTTTCCCAGAAAATTCAGGGTTTATTCAGACAGCTACAGCAACATTTAGCAATCCCAGTCTGCAGACACTACCTTCATCAGGAATGACAAGTTGACATGGTTGTATGCTCAATTAAACCTTCTCTTCCTTTTTAAACAAATGCATTAGGCTTCTAAATTTTACACAAGTTTTCTTGTACACTTTGACTACATTAAACTTCAGATACCAAACTTCAGTTGCAAACCTGAACTTGGTTATTTGGAGACTTAACACAGTTTTTTTTTGTTTGTTTGTTTTTTTTACAGATATTTAAGTAAAATTAAAATTGCTTTAGAGCTTTTTCAATTTTCTAGAAAATATGCAGCTTCCCCAGAAAACAATCTTTAAATGTATGAGGTATAAAACAAACTATGAAAGCCCTACTTTCCAGAAGTCCCAAGAACAAGCAATTTCAGCTGACAATGGAGATAGATAACCATTACATGAAAATCTAGCCTTAATGTTCCAAAAAACCTGCTTTGAAAACTTTATCAACTACTCAACTCTATACTTGGATGGCATGTGTGGCATTTTCACTTAATTTCTCCTTTCTTACAATTGGTCTCCCATGAACAAGCCCTTCATGTAAAACTCCACTAGGGTAGCAAAGAATGTGTGTCTAAAAATAGGTGTAATATTTTGCAAAATATATATATTCTGAACTGGCTGACTGGCTGTGAATGTAAATATCCTTTTGGGAAACTCAAACATTTTTATAAGAAAAGCTATTTCTACTTAAAGTCTTTAGGATTTTTGTTGTCTGCTAAGTGAAAGAAAGCTTAACCCAGCAGAAGTAGCAAGCTTCTCCTGGTTCTATTCTCCTTATCTAGGGTATTGATAACTGTTTCTTTAACAGAAGGAAGAGTCGAGCAAGCATCTCTCTCTCCCAAAATAATTTCTAATTTTCTCTTAAATGGGTGGGTGGAGCACTTTTTTCCCAAGGAAAAGTGATAGACAGCCTACCTGTGTGAGTAGCTGCAGAGGAACACATCATGTCCATTGCCTCCACCATGGGTTGGTGGTTTCACCTTGCCACAGTTCAGCCTCTGAAGCTGGAGATTCCAAACTCTTTTCTGCTTCATGAAGCTGTTTTACTTTCTAAAGGCAGAAGTTTGCTGTAATTCAGGAGATCACTGAGAGGCATTTGTGTCTGAGATACCAAATACTGAAAGAAAAGGCTGATGTAAGAATAGCACAGAGCTGAAATGCTTTAGGTGCATTGGCCTGCTCTGTAGGAATCAGTCACATTCCTTGTCTTCCCATCCCACCTGAGAAGACAAGCACTTCTATCATGGGCATTACATTGGTCTAAGAAGGAACGTACACTTTTCCATAATGGTTTGATATATCCACCACTTTGAAGATTCAAAAAATCCTCCAGAGGGAACAATAAGGAGTCATCCCAGCCCAACCATTCTTCAGCTGCTGTTAATATGATTTGCAGCCATTGGCTTTAAATGATGTACAGAGAATCAGAGATGAAGATTTGCCTATTGCATTTAATTTTCAGTTTTTCTCCTCCTATGAAATATCCTCCAAGCTTTGGGTTCACAAGAGATTGCAGTTAAAGAAAGTTTCCCTCCAGATAACGTAGGAACAGAGATCTCTTGCAAGGCCATGATTTTCATTGTGGCCAAAGGCTAGACCTTCAAGCCCATGCAGCAGAAACACAAACCTTTCACTAACCTTACAGAGATCTGTGGTGAGCCAAAAGCAGAGCAATGGTGTTCTCCTGCCACAAGGGAGAGAAAAGACTCTGTCCCATAAATGGAAGAGCAGAGGACTGCTCAGGGTTGGGTCCAGAGGAACCTCTTGACCCAAAGGGTGATACCAGACAAGACTGTGGGATGCACCACATCCACACAGAATGTGTGCAGCTAAAAGTTTAAGTAGTAAAAAGATAAATATAATCTTGCACACACACACTCACCAACTTCAAATTCCATGACAAAAGCAAAAAGAAACCTCTGTCAAAATGTTCTTATGATAGACCTGGGAATGTATTTTATTTCCTGCAATCTCTAAAAGATTCACAGAGATCTAGACAAGGAATGTAAAGGACATATGTCTCTGAGACTCACAGACTTGCAGGAAGATTTAGGTGCCTTTGAATGTAATGTGACCAAAATGATGATAATATTTTATATATCAATTTGATTTGAAGTGTTTGCTTCAAAGTGCTTTTGATTTGAAGTGTTTGCTTTAACTGAAATAAGCAATGCAATTTGTACCCTCATCCCAAAAATTTGTGTGGTATTTAGATAATTTAAAGTTGGAAGATTTACATTCTAGAAACACAAGCATTTAACAATGATGTGTTTAGGGAGCACTGCATTAATTAGAATGGATCTGGAGGATAGGAACAGTATTTCAGTTTGAGTACTGAAAGAGGACTACAAATTCTGCTGGGGTGCAGAGAAGGGGAAACTGCATGGTCTGAATGAAACCATGAAAGACCAAGAGTGACTGAAAAGATGAAGAGCCAGAGGAAAACAGGGCTGTGGACAAGACTTCCAATAGATGGGTCTGGTGATATCAAGACAAGTTAAATAATTGCTAAGGAGATAGTGGAAGTAGCAGATACTTGAAGCAGTACAGGTCATTTGCCATAAGATCAGACCTGACTGAATAAAGGGAAAGAAAAACAAGGTGTTAGAGTAGTAAAAAACCATATGGTTTTCTCTGGATTACCATTCTGCAGCTTGAATATGATAAATATGTATGTTTTAGGCATGATATGAAACTTATCTACCAACTGTTTGTGAAGAAATTAGACTGAGAGGCACTATTATGTCAATAAAAAAAATACACTTTGCATCTTCAAAAATGTTTTGTTATTTCTGGATATGATTTTCTGATGTGCTTGATCCCTAGCTAGTATTGCTCTCAGTCAAGTGAACTTCACTGTAAAAGTTTGGTGTTTTTTGAAAATCACACCTAATAACCCCTCAGAAGTTGCGAGTGAAGTTACTTTAAATCTAGGGAAATGCAATATGTGCAATACAAATTGTCAAGATTAGACATAAATGCTGTACATGCAGATAGAGAGACACAAATGCTCATTTGCAAACAGACAGAGCCGCACCCAGGCGCTGGTGCTATTGAGCTGCTGTGGTAGATTTGGCATTCTTATCGCATTTCTGCTTCAAAGTCCAATTGTCCTCACAATTGTTGTTCTGATTATTTACCAGAGCACAAAAGTAATATTGTTCTCCATGTTGCTGTACTAAGAGATGTTTTTCATGCAGGAGAAAAACACATTTCCTTCCTTTTAAACTCTGTCTTCTCCCCCTCATTTTGTCTAGAAGCCGAAATGTATATTAAAAATGTGTCTGTCCCCATATTCTTCTAGTTTAAAAATCATGGGTTGTGGCAGACCTTCTACCCTGATTTGACTCCTGTGCCAACATCACTTCATACACTGCACAAACAGAAAATACATGGCAGTCTCCTGCTGGGGATTTTTCCAGCATGGCAGATTTTCTGGGTGTGCAGAAGGAACCTGACCAGTGCCCGCTGCACTGGCCCAGCATGGGAGCAGGACGTGACAGAGGGGCCAGCATGTCCCAGCCACAGCTCAGGTTAGCTGCAGCATGCTGGAGCTGTGGGGAAGCAGCTCCGGCTGAAGGTTTCTTCCCAGACCTTCTGGTTTTAACAGGCCTTTCAAACAAAGCCTTCTGCCTGCCCTTAAGTGTGTTGAGAATTCTGAAGCTGAATGCCATCCCTGTAAACTCTATTTTACATGGGGGATGCAAACAGGTCAGAGCCACTGCCAAATTTCCAGTGACTTCTGTGAATGACACTGAAGTGATAGATATCACATGAAAGAAAAGATAGCTAGAATGTGCCCTGAATTCAGAGCATGCAGAAAAAATGTGAAGAGAGGTATTAGCTAGCTGGCATTATTTTCATAATTATAAGTAAATAGGCTTTTAGCATCAGCAAAGCCCCCATAATCTAATACTAGTAATCTAATTAAAGACCTTGTGAAAAACAGATTCTATATCCATATGATGATGTGATGACCTATAAAATGATGATAGATGTTCCTAGCTGACATTGGTAACTAGGAGAGAAAACCAGGTTTATTGCTTGCATTATGTGAAAATGTAAATTCTTTAATTATACACTGATCTGTCCATGGAACCCTGGAGTTCCAGTTGTTAAGTCTGCAGATTGGTTGGATGGAGATATTTAAAACAGGAAATAAAAAGGCATTATAGTATAGAATATAGAATAGAATACAACTATTTCAGTAGAAAGGGTTCTATGATGATCATCTGTTTCAGCTACCTGACCCCTTCAGGCTTGATCAAACCTTAAAACATATTATTAAAGTCATTATCCAAATGCCTCTTTAGCACTAATAGGCTTGAGGCATCGATCACTTTTCTGGAAAGCCTTTTCCAGCATTTGACTGCCTTTTTTCCAAAGCCTTTAAAACATCATTGTGGAAAGCCTATGCCAACAAAAACAACCCATCTCCCATCAATTTTCTCAGTAACAGACAGTATCAGCAAAAAATTTTGTACCATAGCCATCAGAAATCAATCCTGCCTAGCACATGAGAAGCAAGCTAAGGCTGTCAGAATAAGGGACCAGCATCTCAAATGTTGTCATAATCTTTAATTCAAAGGACAGAATACCTTTTGACAAAGTATTCTGCAAAACAAATATGTTTTAAATCTTAAAGATTTAAAAACATGATACACTTTGTTTACACTTCTCTTTCATACAGCAAGTGGGTTTTGTACTGCTTCATGCATTGATTGAAGATGCAAGACACTACAGTGATATGTAACTGGGAAACTATTAACAAATTGCCTCCATAGAGATTCCAAAAAATGCAGCAACATATTGAAACAAAAAATAAAAATAAATTATGGGACTAACAGACTGTATTGGGTTTGTGTGACAAGGTTTTGGTAGCAGGGGGTCATATGGGTGGCTTCTGTGAAAAGCTGCCAGAAGCTTCCCCTCTGTCTGATGGAATCAAAGCCAGCCAGCTCCAAGACAGACTCACCACTGTGGTGATGCCTCAGAGATAACATATTTTAAAAGGGGGGGAAACAGCTGGACAACAGCAGACAAAGAGAGGAATAATAATATGTCAGAGGAACAGCCCTGCAGACATCCAAGTCAGTGCAGGAGATGCAGGAGCTCCTCCAGGAACTGGAGCTCAGATTCCCCTGCAGCCCATGGTGCAGCCCATGGTGAGGCAGCTGTGCCCCTGCAGCCCATGGAGATCCACAGTGGAGCAGAGATTCACCTGCAGACTGTGGAGGGCCCCATGCCAGAGCAGGTGGATGGCCAAAGGAGGCTGTGACCTTGTGGGAAGCCCATGCTGGTGCAGGCTCCTGTCAGGACCTGTGGCCCCAAGGAGACAGAAGTCCATGCTGAAGCAGGTGTGCTGGCAGGAGCTGTCATCCTGCAGGGACCCACCTGTCTGCTCCTGATGGACTGCACCCAGAGGGAGGGACCCCATGCTGGAGCAGTTCATGAAGAACTAAAATGCATGAGAAGGAATCATGAAGGTCATGGAGGACTGTCTCTCATGGGAGGGCTCCCATGTTGGAGGAAGGGAGAAGGGTGAGGAGAAGGGTGTGGTAGATACAGTGTGTGATGAACTGACCTCAACCTCCATTCTTCATCTCCCCTGTGCCAATGGGGAGGAAAAGGTAAAGAATTCAGAAGTGAAGACTGGGAAGAAAGGGCAGGTGGACAAGGTGTGTTAAGATTTGATTTTATTTCTCATTATCCTACTCTGATTAGATTGGTAATAAATTAAACTTATTTCCCCAAATCAAGCCTGTTTTGCCCATGACTGTAGCTGCTGAGTGATTTCTCCCTGCCCTTATTTCTACCCACTAGCCTTTAGTTATTTTTTCTCTCCTCCAGATAGAGTGGGTTTGGTGGGAAGTGGGTCTCCAGGCAGGGTCAACCTACCACATGACTTACCTCAAAGTCAGCTGGGGATTAAGGAAGGATGGATTTCATCTATGGGAAGTATATATGAAAGAACTTTAGGTCTTGCTTCCTTTAAATACTGAGTTCATATTTAAAAGTACTGAATATTTCAGTGTTTGTGTTAAATCCTCTTCACTTCTTTATTTCATAGCCACAGTCTTTCTATTTTCCATTTGCTAAAAAAAAAAGAAACTTTGCATTTAGGAAGAAATCCCTGCTATCCGGCACCATGCAATTAGCATATATGAATAGAAAATGAGTTCCCGCTGCTCTGGACCATTGTTAATCCATATTGATGGGCTAGAAAACATGACATCAACTGTAAAAATCCAAGAACATTCCTTAAAATATTCAAATACTGTACCTGGTCCTGTATTCACTCTGCATCTCAAATTCTCACTGACTTTGTGGGTGCCTGGAATGCAGGAGGAATGCAGGATGAGGTACACAGGCTACATGTGGTTTGCCTACCTTGACAGTGAAAACAGTTTTATATTCTGTCTGAAATTCTCTGAGACATATATTCAGGTCAAAGGAACTGGACAAAAAATACACACAAATTTTGCACAGCTGCTATTTGTTCTGGGCCAGATGCCACCCTGAGCTCATTGGGGCTGTGTTTAACTGCTGCTGAAGTGGTGAATGCACACTGCTCTGTGCAGTGCTAGAGAACGTGGAGCTAAACACCGTTTGAAGTCCCTTATTAGACCCACACCTGCTTGTTCATTAGTCCCTCTTATTTTTTACAACTTTTATGCAAACTGGTAGCACATAAAATTTGTCTTTAATGATGGTAGAAAAATATCATCATAGTGATTGTTGAGATACTGAGCAATTTTGTATTTTCAGTCCGCAATAATTAGTGCTGTGGAAGTGCCCTGAGAATTGCTGAGTAGAAAAGACTTAGGAGTCATCTCAAGTGGCATATATTAAAGCATCCCTAAGGTTGATCTTAAATCAGACAACCTCAAAATTAGCCCCAAAATGGCACTAGAGATAGAAGATGTCACAATCACATTCACTTTCACCATTCTTCATCTTTTTTCATCCTCTCTGTGCAGAGGGAAGCATCCCCTTTCAAGCCAACAAATTTTATCTGTATATCTCTGCCTCCATTAAAAAATGCACATAGAAATATCCTAATCTATAAAGAGATGCACCTCTCTGAGTTCAGATCTGTCTGGAAGACAATATCTGAGTATTCCTGGAGTCTCCAAAGAAATCTATCTACCTACCTAATGTCAGCCCACCCATTGTGTGGGCTGGCTCAAAGGCTTTCTCTCAAAGCCCATTTACTTAAATCGTTGTTCATAAATTGTTGGCCTTATCGAATTTAATGACATTTTCTGAACCATCATTACTGAGAAGGGAAGTGTGTGAGTCATTTCTCTCCCAACAAATAAAGGTTCAAAAGTTTCAAGCAGCAGCTAGACCTTTACTTTTCAGACAAATCTTTCTACCCCCAAAAGTCAAAGCCATTAGCCCATTTTAGAATTTGCAGGCTGTGAAATGTCATAAAAAGAACAACCTTTTTGAGATATTGGAGTACAAAAGGTGCCTTATAAAGGTATCACAGTACCATTGATAATAGCTTTGGCAAAGACCTTTCAGGTCACTTAGTCCAAACCCCAGCAAGGAACAGTTATGCTAACCTTTTGTACAAGCCTTGTTTTGAACACCTCAAAACCAATGCTACTCCAGGACTGAAGGCTTGGTTCCAGCACCAATTCCCTTCTCCTGTTATCCCCTAAAACTCACACTTTCTTTCTTTGGAGTTAGGCCTCCAGTCTCTCTCTCTCTCTCTTTTTTTTTTTTCTTTTTTAAACTTCAGTAGCACAAAATGTTTCTTTTCAGAACGCTTGTCCATTTTTACCTTAGATGAGTAGGTCTAGTTTGGTATCAGTGAATCAGTGGGTTCCTCAATTTTTATGGGGCTGTTTTCACTCTCTTATCATTCTACTGGGCTTAATTTTTTTAAGCTGACATTTTCCAGCATCTAAGTGATTTCTTTGATGGTACAGAACTTAAGCTGAAGGATACAACAGTTTCCAAAATCAACAAGAGGGAGAACATGATGTTAAGATAACTGGGTGGTGTTTTTCGGCAAAGGAATCTTAAAATACAGGAGGACTAGTTTTCTGTGGAAAATTATGCTTTTTAAAAGAAACCTGTTCATAGTAGTATTGTGTTCTGTAAAAGCTGGAAAGAATAGGTTGGGACAGGCAAATCAACACGGACCATCTAAATATCTGTCAGCCTTTAGGCAATACGTCCTAACTGGGAAATGCTGCAGAAGAAATGCTGGCTCTGGAAAAAAACTAAGCTCAGTAGTTCTCACTTTCTTGGGATACCAAACTAAGTCTCAAATAACTCTGCTGCAGAACAGTGAAAAGAAAATACCAAGTCATTTCAAAGAGAACAAGAAAATCTTTAACTGGGAATCTTCATTTTTAATGGACTTTTCTTGTGTAGTCTGGTGAATAAAGCATAGAGACTCCAAATCCTCACTGGATTATACTTCTAAAACAATTATTTAGTTTGCTGCAATCACCACATTGCCAATCAACTAATTAATACTGAATTTCTTCTGAAAGTTCAGAAGAATCAATTTTGTCATATTTCAGTGTTTCTTCTCATGCATCAGCCATTAAGTGGAGAAGCATCAAGTTTAATCCTACCTGAAGGATGGGACAGAGAGGTCAGTGGTTCAGTGAGCACCAAGATTCAGAGCCCCTCATGCAGTGGATGCCATGCCCCTAGAGGTGGGGTCACCTTCCAGTCCTCGTCTGCCAGACCCTGTGCCTTGCTTCCCCCCATCCCTCCAGGCAGGTGGGCAGGCAAAGGCAGGCTGGTGCTGTTGGTTTTCATCTGCCTATTTCCTCGTTGCTATGACAACCCACCAGAAAGTACATCAAGAGCTACATCATCAAATATCACAGGGCCAGTGACAGGAGGTGTGTGCCCCACGAGCCTTTGGCCAGGACTGTGTGTTCTGGCAATGGTGTCCTGCTCCCATGGCCGTGGGGTAATAACACACACCACCCTGCTCAGAGCCAGCCTGGTAGCCCCTGATGGATGCAGTAGCTGGCTCCTTGTGCTCCTAACTGTGGACAATAAAATGTCTTCATGTGGCTATGTTTTCTATAGGATGAAGCCTATGTAAAATGAGTATTTCCTTTTATTCCTTGCTCCTTCCCTGAGCTAGAATATTCTCTCTCCCTCAGTGTTACCACTGGTGTCTTTCCTGCTTTCAAAACACAACTTAAATTGAATTATTTTTTTAAACTCTCACCAAGTTTCTGTCTAAATGAGGTGTCTTTATTAGATATTGTATTCCCTGCTTTGTGTACTTGCCTGTGCTTTGGAAGTGAAAGCACAGCCTACCTCTGTTTCTCAGTACTGTATAAGATCAAAGCATTACAGAAGCTGTGTCACATAGTGTATTTTCTTGCAGTATATGTTATTAATTTTGTTTTTGTTAGCAAAGCTGTGTCATTTCAACTCAGGAAAGGAAGGGATAGCTTCTCCCTCCATGTGAGTAGGTGGCAAGGCTGCCATTGGTATATTAGACAATGGGGGAGTTTATCCCTCCCAGCCTTTGGGAAAATCTGGGGAAATGAAAGCCTCTGTAGTCATTGCCAGATATCAGCTCCTAATTTTAGCCACTCAGCAGTGTTTCTGAAGGTAGATGATTGCTTTGAAAGGCCATTGTGATGTTTCCTCAGCCTTTCAAAAGCAATGTATTATTTTTAACTTGGGGCATTTTACCATCTTCTCGAACACCAACCTGCCTGGATTTCTCCCTTATTATGACTCCTACACTGGAAACATTTTCTTCTCTCATTATTTGAAAAGCAGAAGTTTCCAAAGCTATATAAATAATTCATGAGAAAGCATGCCTGCCATGTGTGGGAATAAATTGTATGTGAGAGGAAGAGTTCAGGAAATACAAAAATTGGAACAAACAAGTGCAGAAGATGCTAAAACTAGGCTGGATTAGTGGCTAATCTCTACCAGGCCAGTAAAATGCAACAGAGGAAAAAACAGAGAAACTGGTCTTGAAGTGATGACCTAACCTGGAAGCAATTTGGGGTCAGGACAGCATGTTACATGTGTGTACAACATCTGAGTACATGTTCATGTAGAGGAGGAGTGTAAACTGTTGTCTATATATGAACCATAATATGGCTAACCACACTCATTCACTACTAATGAAAACCAGCAAATTGTACCTTTTACCTCCCTCACAGTTAAAAGGACAATGCAAGAGGGTGGTGAGAGATGTTCTCACTTCAAAAATGAAAAATAAAACAAATCTTAAAAAAAAAAAACTACTTTTAAAAAAACATTTTTTTAAAAAAGAAGCTACCTTGATTTGTGTACATTTTAATTGACTCAGGATGTGGGAAGCTTTACAGAGATGTTAGCCTTTGGAATAAGCATTTTCTCTTTTTTCATCCATCAATGCCACTAGAAGAAAAACAGTTGAGATATGGAAATCCATCCATTTCTAAAGCTGAGAAGAGGGCTCAGTGTTTTGTTTTGAGATCAGACTGAAGTGTGGGTGATGCAGATCTTTCCTGACTAATTTCCTAATACATTCACTTCAAGAAAAAAATGTCAAAAGCCATAATTTACAAAGCATGTGTTGGATGCTGGGATTGTTGGCTCCCTTTTGCCTTTGCCGTGAGCATTTTAGGCACAAGAACAGTGGAATATACCCCTGCAGTGATGGGGACACCCAGCCCAATGAGTTGAGAGCTGCACTCGGTAGGTAAGTGACTGCTTGAGAGAAAGCTGTGTGTGACACTCCAGTCCCTCCCTAAGAAAAACTGCCTGACTCAGGACAGTGAAAAAACTCTGCAGAGTCCTTGGGCAGCAGAGGGTCCCACCTGAGTTTCTTGACCTGGTAGGGTGAGGTAGGTTTTAGGTCCTACAGTTAGTGATTAGGAATCTGCAGAATGGATTATGCATATTTCCCAGGGACATTTTAATGTGAAGTAGTGAAACAAGGCTGAGAGCTGCCAGGCACTGACAGACTATCAACAGGACAGCCTCAAAAGGAGGCTCAAGGTGTGTCTGGGAGAGGCACAGGTACTCCTGCCTTCCTTTCCTCTACCTACCAGCTTCACCCTGTGTTGAGGACATCTTGAGTCCTTCAGATAGACTAGGCCCCAGTGGAACTCCCTCACTTGATGAAGGAGCCCTTGACACCTCTGAAGGGATGGAGAGCCAGCTCCAACTCTTCAGGACAGCCCTTGGTATGGGGCTTGTCCCACAAGTATGCTGTGGCCAGTCACTGACAGCATCAGCTGAATTAGGTCCTCACAGGACCTAGGTGAAGAGAAAAATGAATTCTGTCTGGAGCAGCAGTGGAGTGCCAAGGGGTGCGAGCTGAGAAGGAAACCTGAGGTTCATGGGTTAACTTCAGCCTGCCAGAGACAAGTGTTTTTGTTAATATCTGCCTGGGATCCCACTATAGCCAGTGGAGATAACTGGGATAAAGCATGCCAGACAGACACCTGTTTTCCTTCCACTGACTATTGCCATTGCTTAGACAGCTTTCTTCAATGATATGTGACTTCTGGTTACTTCTAGATAGCTAAAATTAAAGCAACTGTATCCTCTTCCAGGAATCTGGTAGCAAAAGTAAAGAAGGGAGGTACTGAGGCATTCCTCACCTATTCTAGGAACTATGTGGCCACTAGAAATAGGTTTTTTTGACTCCCAACATTTGCTTTAAGCAAATAATCCTGGCTAACTCTTGTTTCAAGCAAGGCAGTTGCTGTATTCACCTCCTGATGCTAGGTCAAAATACGTAAGGCAAAGTAAACACTGAAAATTTGGCCCACTGAGCTTTAAAAGAACTAGAGGTCTTGAAGAGCTAGTGGACTCAAGTGCAGAGGCACGTGGAATGTATTGCTAAAATGAGCTTAGCATATTCTTGTTATCAGTATGTATATCACCTTAGACATTGCTTGACAAAAACATGTCTTCTAAAACAAGCACGTTCCTTCTGCACAGCTCATAGAGATACAGAAACTGAAATCGTATTTTATGAATGGAAAATGAAATTAGCCAGAAATTACAGTGATAAATGTAGCTTTAGAAAATCTTAATTCACTTCAGTCGAGTGATTAACTTCTGCCATTCCACAGTGTTCAGTTATTGCAAAGTCATTTGGTGACATTAAACAATTAAACTTTAGACCTGGGAATAATTTTGCAAATCTTTATAGAACCATAAAGTTCATTATTGTTTTACATGCTTGCAATGAAATACAGTGCACAACTCCAGCTGTTTGCTCTAGCATAAAGCCAGCCTCTGGATAGAAAATGATAAGCTCTGGGCAAACTACCAACTCTCCATCAGTCCAGCTCTCCCAAATGGTTATTCTCTGCAGGGCAGAGACTTTATTTGTTTCTTGTAGCGAAAAGTTCCTGCAAAATACTTTCTGCTGTAATAGTCTGACCAGAATGATAACTGTGGGCAACAGTGGTCAGAAACAATCCTGGTGCAAATGGGCTCTTGCTGGGGCCAGCTCTGCCCCAGTGAGCACTGGTTTCCCAGGTGGTGCTTTGGAGGCTTCAATTCACCTCACCTGGCATTCAAAGCACTGGAAATAGAGGTGTTTTAACTTTTCTTTGCAGTATTCAGCCTGGTGCCTTTCTTTGTGTCATTATTCCACCACAACAGGAACATTTTCATTGTAAATAGCCCTATTTCTGAGGAAGAAAACTGGGGCCCTTTAGGAAGAAAATTGTTGTTTTACTAAAAACACATGTGAAATGTCATGATTTCTCATTTTTTCACCACCAAATTACCATTTTGTGTGACACACAACAAAACCAGAACATATGTATGGGTGTGAAAATGGGTAATAACACAGCAGAAAAAATGTAGTGAATGTTCTCAGCGATTTTTCAAGACACAGAGTAGCTCTAGTACACATTAAACTAATATGCAATATGTATTTGATTTCCATAACGTCCTTGTTGACAGCAAAGGCAGCTAATTAGTGTAATTGATATTTGTATTTACTTGGCTGTTCTCTTGTGTAATTTTGGAGAACGGCTGCTCATGCTTGTTATCCAAGTGCTGGGTGTAAGGACCAACCATGACAGTGGCATTAGGTGTTTTAGGGTTGGGCGTGGACCCCAGGAGGATTCAGTGAGCCTGCAAAGCCCTGGTTTGTCACTGTCACTGTCATGACAAATGGAGGATTCATGGGCTCAAGCTCAAAATCTCCCATTGTCCACCCCAGCCACCAGCCCCACATGGCCCTACTTCATTCCTGTGGCCACTGTCCAGGGGCTGCAGCTTGGAAACTAATTTTTGAAGCCTGGAAATGCTCATTTCCAAGCAGATGCTTATTTCCCAACAGAAGCTTAATTTTCATTAATTTTTTTTTTTTTCAGGTTCTGGCTACCAAATGTTATTTAGAATGAGCTGCAAGGCTACAAAGGTGGTACCAGCAAGGCAACAAATCGCTGCATGACAGTACTACTTACTGTAGCAAGAAACAGCTTTTCTCTGTGACCACATTTCTAATTGGGCTGTAAGAAATAGCATTAGAGCAGTGGTGGATGAGAAGAATCATATTTGTATGAGGCTCATGGCTTGCTGTGGCTCATCCAGATACCACTTTACAACTTCAGTCATCAAATCAGCAGAACCACAACAGGCTCTGGTACAAGCCAAAGGGGGAAAGTGCCATTGTAAAACTGAATACAGCTGCTTCCATAATAGAACTAATTGCATATTGCATCGCAGAGCTAAATTAGTAGTGAAAACAGTTATAAAACCAACAGACAGTGAAACATGACTCACCAAGCAATTGCTGCCAGTTTGGCGAATTCTCATTGGCCCCAGTTCAACAGCCCACACCTGCATTTTCTGAATAGTAAATATATAATAAGGCATAATTACTAGAAAAATACGCAGCACTCCAAATGTGACAACACACTACTTGTTTATTGGGATAGTGAATAGTATATAATAAGTTTGACCCAAAGTACTTCTGAGCCACCTGGGGTCAGAGCACAGAGAGGAGACAGACAGCACAATCCTGAACCGTGTGAGGCAGTAGAGGTTATCTATAACATAGCTGATGGCTGCTTCCAACTGAAGTGATACAAACCTCCCTGTGCTACTAAATCAAAGGAGAGTAAATAGGAAGAAAACATAAACAATAATCACTGTTTTAAAGAACCCAGATATTTATAGCCCGGCTTAAAAATTCAAGCTGCAATCACTTGGGATGTCTCAGCTGACTTTACTCACAGTTACAGCTCCCTCAATAAAAAACAGATGTAGAAAGTGAACTTCATCTGTTTCTTCTGCTTATGGTTCCTTTCTCCCCTCTCTTTCCAGGGGGTTTTGTGACTGTGCTGCCCACAGCTCTGCGTGAGATGTGGGAATCAGGCCCAGGGCACGGGGAGTGAGGTGTGAGGTGTGTGAGGAGTGTGAGGAGTGTGAGGTGTGAGGTGTGTGAGGTGTGAGAGGTGTGTGAGGTGTGTGAGGTGTGAGAGGTGTGTGTGAAGTGTGAGGAGTGTGAGGAGTGTGAGGAGTGTGAGGTGTGAGGTGTGTGAGGTGTGAGAGGTGTGTGTGAAGTGTGAGGAGTGTGAGGTGTGTGAGGTGTGAGGAGTGTGAGGAATGTGATGTATGTGAGGAGTGTGAGGTGTGAGGAGTGTGAGGAGTGTGAGGAGTGTGAGGTGTGAGAGGTGTGTGAGGTTTGTGAGGTGTGAGAGGTGTGTGAGGTGTGTGAGGAGTGTGAGGAGTGTGAGGAGTGTGAGGAGTGTGAGGAGTGTGAGGTGTGTGAGGAGTGTGAGGTGTGAGGAGTGTGAGGTGTGTGAGGTTTGTGAGGTGTGTGAGGTGTGTGAGGTGTGTGGGGCAAGCTCTCTCCACTGCAGACCTCGGAGCCGGTGCTGACTGCCAAAGATAAACCCCTGCTCACGCTCTGAGTGTGGCAGTACCTGGGCACTGCTCCAGGCTCAGCAGTGACTCTCAGTTTGAACAGTGATTTTGAAGGACATTGAAATATTTGGGCCCTGCTTTCCCTCTCTCCCATGTAATTCCTTCCTCACCGATTTCTGCAGAGCGTAGGTGGAAAATCTTAGGTTTACCTCCATCTTTATCAGACAAAAGACACTGCAATGCTCCAACTGCTTCCTTCAAAGTCTGCTTTTACACCTGTCTACGGACATAATGGGGGAACTGCTCTAGAACAGGCACATTAGCATTTCTTGTCTCCCCTTCAGGGCAGCAGATGTTACTGAAAAAGAAATACAGACATCCAAATTCATTTTGCATTTCCACTAGTGCTTCTACATGTAGTTCACAGAAATAATTTCTGTCCTACATCTCAGCTTTCAGAGGTGCTGGAATCTCTGTCCTGAGCTGCTCCAGACTCATGAGTAGTGTGACTGTAATTAGGTCATTTCATGTCTCAAGTCACTTGATGAGCAGCTAGCAGGACTAGCCTCACATGGGGAGGAAAAACTTAGTTTGGGTGCCTTGAAGAAACAGCTGTCCCTGCTTTCAGAAGTCTGCTATGGCATCACTGCCTCAAACTAACTTGTGTTATTCTGTTTTTCACTCCCATGAGGACTTGAAACTTTTCCTTGAGCAGACAAAAATCTTCACTATTTCAAGTGAAGCTGAATAACTAAAGTTATTCCCTTTAGTAGAAAAAAGAGATTTTCCTGTGCTTCCAGGACAGTGTGTGCTCCAGCTGAAACATCTGGCTGCTAGCAGGAGCAGTAGAGCAGCCCCACATTGCTGGGCTCTGGGTCTCCAAACAAGCCACTCACTGTGCATCTCCTTTCTTCGCCTTGTAATGCCTCTCACCACATTCCTTGTGAAGAACAAGAGGTGTGGGTAGGCTGTCCCTTAAGCTGGACATGGTTGGTGCTGCTTCACGGGCTTGAGGACCATCTGGAATCAGGGAGTTTAATTACTTGACAGGGCACAGTACATTTTGCAGTACATCACATTTCTGCCATGACTTAAAAAAAAAAAAAAAAAAAAATCTATTTCAGTTGTGTAAAAATCAAAAGCAGGTATAAAGTCAAAGGCTCCGAGTCTTCCATAAGAAAATACTAACCTGCATAAAGGTATATCATTATATACCAGGGATTCCCAAGCATTTCTCCCCTTTCTATCCAGAAATTTTGTCTTGTCAGAATTTTAGAATTTCTAAATTCTAAAATTGTCCATATTTATCTGGGATTTCCAGGCATCTGGGAATGTTATCAACTGGCAGCCATACTGAATCAGATTTACTTTGCATGTACTGAACTGTATGCAGTCTGGAAATTCCATGCAGGGATAAGATAGATTATTCGTGCATGGAATAAAGCAGCTGATTAAAACAATGGGAGATCTATTACTGACACAACAGGGCCAGTATTTCACTCCACATTTTGACAAAATATTTTAGGAAATAGGATTTTGCCCATGATAGTTTAATTTGAAGGAATGATGAGTACAGTAGGTTTTTACTTCTAGAGGTCCAGGTTCAAATTTATGTTGTAGGACTATAGATCTTGTTCTGGTCCCACCTCCCGAAACCAGATTTTAATTTCCATGCACACAATTTTCAGAAACATAGTCCTGCCCTGGAGAGCTCAGATTAGAGCAAGAAGAGATTTTATAGTTCAAGACATCAGAAGGCATCAAGAGCACCATATAGAGAACTGCTTGCCTCAAGTTTTATGCTGGCAAGTAGCAGAAGCCTCACACACAGGAACAAAGATTTTCTTATATCTGAGTTAAAATTGTACTGCCAGGAAGGAAAAAAGAAGAATGGAAGGGAAGGGAAAGAGTGCTTCAAGTTCATGCGTCAAGTTCTCCCTTGGTTTAAGACACTGAGAAATAGCTAAAGCATAAGTGTAGGTCAGCCAGAGCCTAAATCCAACTAAGATGTTAAGCCATTTGTGTATTGCAGGGGAGAAATTAGAATGCATAGCAGAAACATTTTTCTTACTGTGTACATTCAACCTGCATATCTTAAACTTGAAAAATTCCTTGTTCATTGTCAGTTTTCTTCCTTCTCTGTGTGCATACAGAAAGTCTGCATGTGGGGCGCTCATGCAGACTTAAATCCACTTTTCTCTGGTAAACTTTTAAGAGCTTAAGTGTAAAACATTATGCAAGCAAGTATTTCTGTGAAGCTTTGGAAGGTATTCAGAAAGCCTTGTTATCGGCTTCTTGTTGGCAGGCTCGTTGGTATTGCTTAAAACCCAGTGCCAGCCAGCACTAACAAACAACCCCTTATTCCTCTACCACATCAGTTCCTCAGAGCTGAATATTTCTACTCATATGGCAATATTTTAGCAAGCTGTTGAGTTTTACTTCAGTGTAACTTCAGCAACCAAAGAGCTGTACTTTTTCAAAGTTTCAGGGGAATGGAATAAATTTAGGTTAAGTAACGATGATTATTCTAGGCAAAGATTTCCTTCATTTAATCTTCCCATAACCAAAAAATGCAAGCAGTATTACCACTCATTTTTAAAGAAAACTAATGAATTTCCAAGGGAAATTAGAGAATCAGTCCTAAAGCATTTGGATTAGGGAATCTAATTCTGCAGCCTCTTTGCATATGAAGCAAAAAACAGAGTGGATGAGAGCCACATGCTATGTAGTTCCTCAGTCTGGCAGATTTATTTTTCATTCCTCTTCTCTCTGGCCAGAACTTCTGTTTCATTCTCTGCACCCTTCTTGCTCCAGTAAAGTTGCTTTACTCTAATTTCCCTAGGGTTGTTGAAAACCCAGACCTGTATTTAAGCTTTTGCAGAGGTCTGACCATTGTTCCAATGCTTGACTTCTGGTGCCAGGACTTGGCCTCACCTTCAGAAATGATCTGAATACTCAGTCACCAGCAGGTGAGTCCTCAGTGCACCTTGAATGAGGATGCAGTGTCTGCTTTACTGTTGAAAGAGACATTTGCATGCCTACAAAACACACTGCCTAGCACAGGGAACACCATCTTTCAAAGATTTCCCCATCTCCTTTTAATTTGAAAGCATTCCCAAGGAAAGTCAACAAACTGAGACCAGATGTATCTTCTCTGGCAGTGCTGGGGGGCTGCCCAAGTTCTGAAACTGCCATGTTTTTAATTGTCTTACAATGGGGCAGCACCCATGAATGCAGGGTGTGGCGGTGGGATCCAGCACCATCCTGGCAGGAACAGCAGAGTGGTGGCTCCTCAGGAAACTGTCTCAGGAGCTGTGGCATTGGAAGGTCCACTTATTTTTACCTCTGTCTCACATTTGCTTAGTTTAAAAGGTAAAACTCTTTTCTGTCTCTGACTTTCAGTCCCCCAGACTTCAGACATGCTGTAAGAAACCAGTGAACGACGTTTTACAACAACTGCACGTCTGAGGGACACTACTACCACCCCCAAGTCCCCTTTGTTTTCCTATAGCACCTCTGCAGCAAGTCCATCCTGCCTGTACAAACTCCAAACTGAGCAGTTGTCTTCAGACAATTAATATTTCAATATTTTGGTATCACTGCTGGACCAGCCGGTCTTTCCTCAGTTACAAGTCAGTTTGACTCTAGAAAGGATAGAAAGGTAGTGAGGACTGAAAGACATGGAGGAGGGATTTCTCCCACGCTGAAGAACCAACCATCCTTCTCCTACAAAACAATATAAGGATCAGATAAGGATCAGATAGTAACATATCTGGCAGAAAGAGAGGGCAAGGGTAGAAGGTTCTTTTTGCTATGTTACTGGACAAGGTCCCAGAGGTCTGGTTTTAGTTCATCACCAGACCTAGGGGTGCCTGGGTGTTGTTTAGGATTTCTTCATTTTGTACCAACCCTTTCCACTGACTTGGTTGTGACATGAGTAGCTCTACCTCAGCCCCCAAACTGCCAAGCAGAACTGCTCCTCCACCTCCTGAGCCCCTGTGCCACCTTGTCTATTCAAATCATAATGAGTTTGAGAAAAAAATATGCTTTGGGCAGAATCAGTGTGCCAGATTTGTCTGTGAGATGGGATCTGCAGGTCTGTCTTTGACAGGTATCGTGTGTCAATACACAATATCCTGCCCCTGCCAAAATGTTGAAGTATGGGAGGCAGGTGATGGGAGCGAGGATGGAGAGCCAGGGACCTCAAGGAGCTCTATACCTGCCACCAAGGAAACTGCAAACTGCAGCCAGAAGATATTTGTAATGTCATTTCAAAGGGATGGTCAGATTCCCAGAAATTTGCTTCTCTTCAGAGACATTTTCCAGACAGGAGAATATGGCAGGATCCTTCTAATAAACTGTTCCTGCAAATTACGTGCCCAGCTCCTCCATGTGTGCCTGTGTGCACACATTGGGCACTGTTATGAGTGTCTTTTTTAGGGATATCTCAGGCTGCATCTTGAATCCCTGAAATATGATGTTGAAACAGAAATTCTGGAAACCAGGAAAAAACCAGAAATGGATGCAAACACAATTAGAATGTATGGTGTGCCGTCTGCATCTTTAATAAATGTTTGTCTGCAATGAAATACAATTAACATGTAAGATAATGCAGTTTACCTCATTTAGCTCTTCACTGGTTTATAAACAAATTCTGCCAGTTAACTGTCCTTGTTAAGCAGATGCACTCACCATACATGAGCTAAAACACACCGCAGACTGCAAACTGGAACAGGTGCAGGGATTATAATAGAATGATGAATTTGTCAATTTACCAGCTCCACACATTGACAACAAAGAATGCATTTTATTTAAAACACTCAACATTGAAAAGCAGTTCTTTTCCCTAGTCTAAGGATTCCAAGGTGAAGGGAAAAACATGCAATAAAACTTCATAATGCATTCTAACTTCTAATGCTGGTGAAGAAGGTTATTTCAGATAAATTCTATGTACTCTGTACTAATTAAGAAGGCAAATTATGCCATTGATTTTGAAATGGAAGGATTACTGGAGAACAACATAAGGAGAGCTTCTGACTACTCTAAGGAGGTGCTGTGAGCAAGGAAGATGTGTTAGAGAGGAAGCTGCTGAGGGAGGGGGCTGTGCATAGCACAGGACAACCTCCAGAAAGAACAGACTGCTTATGGTATTCACATCACAGTTGATTCCAAAGTTGGTTTTGTGTTTACCCAAATTACCATCCAGTCTGATTTCCACAGCATCCTGTAACCAGGGTTCATAGGCACCTCTCCAGTTCAGTCACACCAACAAAGGTAACGGCTCTAATTACCAATTTGCATCTTTGAACACCTAAATATCTGCAAATCTGGGCTCTTGTGCTTGAATTCTCAACATCCTGACAATGCTTCATGCTCAATCTTGCTCAGAAGCACCCTGAAGGACAGTCATCTATTGTCAAAAATGTCTTCTTGAACCTCATGCCTTTGCTTTGTAATTTTAGCTCATATCAGAACATATTAATTGCTGTTAATTGTTTCATCAGTCTCTATGATTTCACTTGGTTCTCCAAGAACAATTCTGTTCAGGTGAAGTTTTTCTCATTTTTGCTCTCCAGCTAGGGCTGGATCCTCACCCAGAATAAATGAAGTTGAAGGAGCTAAGCCAACATACACTTCTAGGGAACGTCATGCCTATATTGTGAATAACAGCTGAAATGTTACTATTCTCAGCTACTTTTTCAAACAAATTATGCTAGGTTTAAGTGTAGATAATGAAAGCCTGGAATCAGCCTTGGTGTAAAAGGGTAAAAACTCCTTTGACAGCAAGAAAGCTGCATTTGGTTACCCCACAGCTGAATTTAGCCCAGCCAGTTCAGCTTGGCACTATCAGTGGGAAGATGTGGCTGTGAGTTCATGAAATGTCACAGCCTTATAGCTATAAAGGTGACACTTTAAATTGTCTTAAAGAATAAGTGTGCATTTAATTTACATTTAACAGGATGGTTACTGTATATCATTTAAATACTAAATCAGTCTGAGGTTTAGTATATGCCCTAAGGTTAAAGAGTTACAGCAACTGGGGAGAATGGGCCAATTCACCTCTGAGGAAAGGGTGTTGGCTCAGTGGAGCTGCAAAAGGGAGCGTTTTGGCTCTTTTGTTTTGTTTTTCAGAATCTTTCAGCACAGAACATTGAAGAAGCCTGAGACAAACTAAACACTTTTTTGCTCATGTTTCCATCTACATGGTAAACCTAAAGAAAAATAAGTGTTCCCAAAGGCTGACTTTTCTACTGCTGACACAGTTGGTTGCCCAAAATTGTGGCTATATTCTTCAATTCCGCTTCAGCTGCTGATGCACCTTTTAAAACTGCATATCTTCGTCCTAAAGGCACAGGATAAACAGCCAGAGATACAAAGGGGTTTGTGGGTTGTTTTCTTTTGTGGGGGAGTGGTGGGAGTAGGGCAGCAGGAAAGCAAAATTTTTCATTTTAAAATGTCAAAGTATAAAAAGTGATCATTCCAGAATAAAACCCCAAAGCATTTCTCAGAAATGGAAATAGTTGATTGATATGCATGTTCTACTGTTTCAGTTTTTTAACTTAATAACATATCATTTGATTTTATTTTAATATCTATTTTTTTACAACAAGAAATGAAAATTATTACAAAAAGTCATCTTTCTGGGAAATGGAAATGCTGTGTTCTTTGAGGATAGAAATTTTTATTTTTCTTTCTTATATTTGAAAACAGATTCTCATCAAAGGTCAGAAATTTCTGCAAAACATTTTTGCCTTTGACAGTTTTAGTCAGGGAAACAGGTTTGTAAAAGATTGCCACTAGCTTTAGCAAGCAGAGCATTATCAGGAGTACCCAAGCTAATTGCCTACATGCACACAGAGGATGGATGTTTGAGTGAAATTGTGCCTACAGGTACTTTAACTTATTGCTGGAATTTCTATTCTATGCAGAAATGTTCTTCTTCCCTTTACCTCCCTCCCTGCCAGATTTCAAATGTTGCTGGATATCAAAGGAAAAAATGGAGAGGAAGTGAAAAACATCCTTTTCTCATTTTAAAGGCAAATGTCATGCCTCTGTATTTAAATTCTTTCTCGTTAAGGAATTAAAGGCTGAGGATTGCTATTTGTGGACAAAGCAGCTGTTGTTCTACCCCAATTGCATCATTTTAGCAAGAAATGAGAAATGTACCTTTACGGTTTTTGAAAGTGTGTACCAAAATCTCAGGAACAAAAATGTGACAGTAGGATCTTCTGTCTAAAGGAGACAATGGAAAATTCTCAGTGCTTAAACAAGCTACTTTGGGGCTACTGGCTGTTTTGTTATGTTTTACGTCTTTAGACAAAGGCCAAACTTTCTTTGTAAATCTGAATTTTGCTTTGACACCTACCTTTAGTGCTGTATGTGACAAAAAGTGTATAACAGAGAACAAGTTCAAACTCTTGGCATTGAAGTGAAAATTGTCATCAATTGAAAGTATGTTAGAGGCAGTTTTACTGATGAAACATTAAGCCTAGGATGTATTTGATTAGTGCTTCTTTTTTATACCTTTGGATTTACAGGAGATAGTAATAATCCCATCAGCCACTGTTACGAATCTTGACCATCTTAAAGTTGAGGATTGAGCAAGACAATGGAGACTCCACTAAAGCCACTGAGAAAGCACACACAGTCACTTCACTGGAGCCAAAGTTTCATCTGAAGTTTGGTTCCGACTGATCTCTAACAGTACATCTTCTGTGGCAGCTTGACAAGTAAGGCTGCATTTTTTCTATTTATAGGATAAAGACTGAAGTAAAAGCACTTAATGCACATAGCATTGGGAAATGATATATTAAACAGAAGAGGTTTTTTAAACTCTTTTGGCCTTGAACCATAATAGAAAGTTTGGGAAAACAGTGCATTTACATACAAGATGATATTTTTTGTATTCTTTGGGGAATTAAGATCCAAGAGTCATATTTAATTTGCCAGCTGGAGAAAAAATCCTTTGGTTATTGAAAGTTACTTAAAGTCACTCCTGCTCTGTAGTGCCTGCAATGCTCATGCTTTTATTTGATGGTATGTGGAAAGTCTTTTAAAGTGGTTTACCCTGACTAGATTGATTGTCTTTATATATATACATACATATATATGTGTAACTCTGAATATATATATGAATACAAAAATAAATAAGGCACAAACTATTTTCTCTTAACTAACCCTGAGAAACTGTGGGGTTGCCTGAGACTGCGAATCACCAATTCTGTAAATAGTTTTTCCTCAGCATGATCTGGAGATCATCAGCCTTTGATGAACCCCTACATTGTTTGGCAGCTCACCCCATGCTCAGTGCTGTCCCTTTGACTCTCACTGTGCTTCCCAGGCAGTAATTGTTCATTAGGCAACACCTCACCACTGCAAGGCAGATAACTGCTACAGAAAGGCCTTGGCAGAGGGTTTAAGTGCCTTGTGTGCAGTGGCAAACAAGGGCAATGTCCAAGTTGGAGCCCAGAGCTTTCCCTTCTCATCCCTACCTCCAGTCCTTAGACTTTCCAGTGCCAAGAAAGAAGATGGATAATGTGGTAAACTTCTTCCTTAGTAACTTATTCTGAATTTTTGAGCTTGTGTATCTCGGTAAGTAGCTGTCAAATTAAACAAAATAGGAGTGGAGGAGGAAGCATTAGATGTCAGAGCCCAACTTAGTCTGCTTTCATTTAGCCTAGTTCATGCACTGACATTTTCAGACAATGCATTCAATTTTTTTTATTCTAGAAATGAAAAAGCATATTTTCCTCTTTCAGCCTGTGACCTCGTCTTCTGCTGATGACTTCAGTCATTGTTTGCAATAGTCAAACCCCTGGGGCAGACAACAGAGTGATTCATTGGTACTTGGGGCACTTGGATTTATAGACCACTAAACAGACTGAAATTATTCTGACTTGACTCTTGCATGAGACAGTCTTCAAAACTAGAAATGTTGCCAAACCAAAGCCCTAGATCCAGATTCAGATTTCAGTGGGCAGTGCAACCTGTTTCCATAGCAGGATGAGATGTATAGCAAACTTTTGGAAAGATCTCTGTTATGATTAGCCAAATTTACGAGCATTCACTTATGAAGGAACTCACCGCTATGTAAATACTAGACAGCTTTACTGACAATTAAGTCAAAGCATGGTGTAAATTTCAGCCAACATATATATTCTACACAGACCATAAATTATTACTCAAAAA
This sequence comes from Pseudopodoces humilis, assembly GCF_049639895.1. NCBI lineage: Eukaryota > Metazoa > Chordata > Aves > Passeriformes > Paridae > Pseudopodoces > Pseudopodoces humilis. The sequence continues at coordinate 127,245,061 of NC_142200.1, forward strand.
ATGGTACTGGCTTAAGATGTTGGAGTGTCCCCTGCCAGCAGCTGCTGACCTCTGTAAATTGTCACCATCCCTGGTCGCAGCTTATCTGGGCACTCCCTCACCCACTTCATCAGCAGCTCTGCTTTTCTGGCTCCTGCAGCCACACCTGGCACTACAGTAGGCTTAAACAAAGGGCAAGCTTTGGTAGTTCAGGGAAGTGGGGTGGGTGACCATTCCACAATAGTGCCAGGGTGCCAGGAGCACCATCCCATCTTTGAAGTGCCATCTTCTGGGTGATATCAACTAACTTGTTAATGAGAGAAGGCTAAAGCCAGGATTATGTACTCAGCTTCACCCAAATCTGAGCCAGCACTGGTTTTCATTTTGCAAACCAGGACCTGACAGGTGAGGATTTGCAAATCCAGATCTCCTTTGATTTTTTTCTTTAATAAAGATAGGTCAAATGTAGAACTCATTGCTACCTATGAGGAAAATTTTGAACTAAATTGGAATTAGCCTGACCTCCCTTCTGGATTCAACTTTGCAAAACCAACCTCTGACAGACAAGCTCTTGTGAAATCCAAACATCTCCAGTTTGGTCATTTCTGCTATGCATATTTCAATAGCTCTTTGCCAGCTACAGTGCTTATGATAATAAGAATAACAGAAACCAAAGTGAAACCACAAGTTAAGCTGCTTATTATATAATTTAATTAGACTCCACTGCACTTTCTCTTCCAATTCCCAACTTACAAGGGTTGAATTGTTAGGTACATTTTTCACATTGGGATTCTGAAGAGTTTATTTTGACCTGGCAAATGATTTTAAGTCTGAGGAAAAGCAGGTCGAGCAGTGGTGAAATAAAATAGGAAGTATGCAGTTTCTTCTCACCAAGCCTGGTATCTGCTTGACTCCAGCACACAAAGAGCTGGTGTGAATTTCAGGTCCTGTGCCTGCCTTAAATCAAGGCATTTGCAGAAATTAGTCATGACATGGTTTACCCAGTGGTCTTTGCTAAAGGAGCATTTTGGGGGGGGAATTTTTACATCAGATGCTCATAACTTATTGGCTTCATGAGGTCACATGTACCATTGAGTTAGGAAGGAAGCAAAAAACATGTAGTTATTAGCAAGCCCCTCACCTTCTTCCCTCCTTCTCCCTTCCCCCCTCTCCTCCGCCTTCTTCCCTCTCTTTATGCCTCTGGTATGAGCAGTTTCCTTCACAGTATCTGCTAAATCTGCACAGGCAGGACAAAACGCTCCCTCTTCCTTTCACAATGTAAGGTCCAGTGTTTCCTTTCTGCCTGCACATATATTGATTTATATCCTTTCAAGCCAATTGACTGATTGTCCCATAACACACCATTTAACTTCTGTGTCGCCAGGACATTTGTTGTCTCCCCTTCATTCTTCTTTCCCCCCACTTTGGCTTTAAAGGCCACATTTTCCAAGAGGGAGACAATCATGAGAAATAATGTTTTTTTGAAAAGGGACTGATTGTCACTGAAACCAATACGTCTGTGTGATAACAAAAACTGTCATTGCCTCACATGGAACATGTGCCCCAGGGACTGGGAAGAACAAAGAGATCCTTAGAGAGGAGCAGCGAGCCATGTGCGTCCTCTCATCTCTGTGGCACCAGGCAGAGCCCACAAGCCATTTTTCTCATACACCACTGGGACAGACAAATGAAGGAAGCATTTGAACGGTTTCCATTTAAGGAAGGAGTTAAATAGTTGAGTCATTCTTTTCAGCTATATTATTCCTTCTGCTGTTTAGAGCACCAAGACGCTAGAGGAAGGACCAGGGAGAAGCTGCCTCCTCTGAATGTTGGGGCTGATCCTGCAGGTCCTCCATTTATTGATAGAAATATCATCTAGGGAACATGGCTTTTTCTCCTGTTCTCTTCCTAAGCACAAGCTCTTCAGTTCTCTGGAGGGATGCAGGTCACCTTCTTCTCATGTTTGCTTTTTTAGCAGACTGAAGCCACAAAGAGAACTTTTGTTTCCTGAAGTATTTCCTAGAGAACAGATGAGAGCAATATTCTGAGTTTGTGGATGGCAAATGTCAAGCTTTCTGCCATCTGTTTAATCAACTGATCTGCTGCTATCTGCCAGCTATTAGCTGTTAATTCACTTTACTTTATCAGCTGCACAGTGTCACTACTCACATCCTTTGTGTCACTTTTCTCTATTATCATGAGATGCAAAATGAATAAGTTGGAAAATAACTGCAATCACATTTGAAAATGAGCCCTAAACAAAATTAAATAACACTGGCTGAGCTGATCAATGATCACTATTAAGGCTGTGCAATAAAAGGAAACACAGCTCAGCTCTAGTTGGAGACAATAGGACCCTGTGGGCCACTCGGAGGTTAGCAACTTTTCCCTCTGAGGGATTCTGTAGGCATTCATTCCATCAGCTGTATTTTCCCCAGTTTACATGGTAGTAAAATGTGATAGTATGATGTGACTGAGCTCACAGACCAAGACGTGCCAGGTCTGTCTGCAGAAGCTTTGCATATCAAAGCTGAGGGGACAGGGAGATACGGCTGGCTTGCCTAGGCTGAGCTGCAGTTACAGTATTAAGGTGAAGCTCAGATAAGTCTCAGGTTCTTGTACCTCATGAAGTGTGTCATGGTACCGAGGTATAGATACCATCAGAGGCTTTCTGGCTGCTCTAAACAGAAAGTACCTGTTGCCATTTCTGCTGCTGGATAGTGTAACTCATACTTTTGCTGCTGCTGAGGGTGCACTGGGCAAAAAAATAAAAAAAATCTTAGGAACTACTGAGGACAATTAAGCTTTCTAAATTTGCTTTCTTACAGCTGAATCTTATGAATGACAGGACATGAAATTAACTATCTATTTCATTGACAATGAGTTGGATCCCCTAAATTTTCAAATTCTCAAATACTCTTCATGGACCATAACTTCAGTTGGCTTCTAGTTTTTGAGAAGGATCTGGAATCCCAATACCTTTGAGAATTGGAACTAAATGAGTATTATCAGGTGTGAAGCAGCAATTTCATATAGACACATAAGGGAAAAGAATTCTTCAGCAAACTTGTTGCTCCTCTTATTTTCTCATATGGCAAAATCTCCAAGAGGATATCATGGCTCATTATAAGATTGTATGTAAAATGAAACATAATCCTGCACTTCTTATTTTCTACATTGCAAACCTCAAAGTTAAATTATGATAATGTTCAGAAGCAGCAGTTGCTTATTGTTGTCAAAAGGCATAAAGCAAAAAGGTTTATGTTCTGCTGAGAACAATATAACAAATGATAACTATGTAGGGGGTTAAACCCAGGGATCTGAAACATGTGCACTAGGAGAAAAGGACAGCATGAAAGGTCTTTGCACCTGTGTTTGTACAGAATGCTAGAAGGTGTTCATCTAGAGCAGTCACAGAAAATCTTTCCAATGGGCAACCCAAACCCACAATAAAAATTATTTAATAAAATCAAATAGGAGTTTGTCCATCCAGCCCCATCCTGCTGCTTTGGGGTGTCAGCAGAGCTCACAAGGCCACACTGGGGCTGTACTGAAGCTGCCCAGAGCAGCTAGATGGGAGCTCTTGACTCCCTCTGCAATGCCACCAGACAAAAGACCATTATTCTGAAAATTTCCATGTTGTAGACAGAAAAACAACAACAAGGCAAGCTGAATGGCCATCAAGAGCAAATAAAACCACAGGGCATATGATGCACTATTGATTTTATCTTTCTCCATTAAAATTGCTTCAGACTGTGTTTGTTTACAAGCGGTATTATCAGATTCAGGTAATGTTAATTATAAAGCAGAGCCAGCAGAAGTGTGCTTGCCACAAGGGCTCTCAGGGCATGAGAAAGCTCCCACCCAAAAGCCCCAAAGCCCTGGTGGGGTGCATACCTAAGAGCTGGAACCAGGAAGGGGAAAGCACAAGATGTTATGTGAGTGAGAATCATTCACATGAGAGATGTTTTGCTTAAATCCAAATGGATGAATCGTATACATTAACAGTTGTTAACGGTGAATAATTTTGCATTACCATAAATATAATATTTGTTCCAGGTTGTGGGTTTAAAAGCAAATCTAGGTTGCTGCACACAGGTGAATAAGACAAACCAGGCTTTGTTTTGTCTCAATACTTAGAGAAAGGAGGGAATCAACTGTGCTGTTGCCTATGGCTGCAGCACCTGTATCTGTCTCTTAGCAGGACTTGCTGATTAATGAGTACACAAGCCCAGTCAGAAAGCAGGTTGTGGTGCTGGAGCAATCCAGCTCCCTCCATCAAGCCATTAGGTGATGCCACCAGTGTCCCACCTACTGGTCATGGGTGCACGCCACTCAAAATGGCAGTCCTTGCCCTGAAGGGCTCACAGCATCAGAAAGCAGACACAAGTCACACAAAAAAATTTACATGAAAAAGAGCCCAAGCCCTCGACTGTTGGAGGTAGAGTCCTCTGAGAGGGCATGGTCCCATTCCACCTGTGCCACCTAGATGTTTCCCTCAGAGTCCAAGGTGAGATGGAGGAAGGTCAGGTGTACAGGAACTGGGCTCTATCCTCCTACACACATTTATTTATGAATTTGAACCTAAATTCATAAATAAATTGAATTTGAATTAAAAAAACCCCAACAAACCACTCCAAGGTTGCTGGCTGGTACTTGCTAATCACAAGTTGACGGATTTTCCTCTTAGATCCGCGTCTGCTCATGTACCTCTCTTTTAAAATCCAGCACCAGGTCTGGTGTTATTGATGTTACCAATTATCCCATACACTTTGTCTTTAGTGGTATCTGCAGATAACACTATCATCTAGCCCTGTGATAGATGGCTATCAACGCCTGTCAGAATGCCTCATGCTGAATCACTCACAGGAGAAGATGCCCGTACTAGCCTCGCTGTGTTATGGTTTCTGAATGATTCTGTGCATGTAAAAGAAACACCCCTTCAAAACAAGCATCTCGTGTATCTTATAAAAATTACTTCTAAATCTTACATTACCCTTCTAGCTCATCTATTATTTGTGGGGAAGGTTGAGTTTCTTTTTATTCCTGTCTGTCTTCCATTAAACTAAAGAACTCTATAAATCAATAATAACCTTTTAGAGATGAACCTCTTTGTAATTATGTCTCCAAAGCCAGGTAATTGTTTGCATATTTTTATAGAGAAATAAAGAAACATGTGTTCAGTATGACCGAAACAGAAAAAAAACAAAGAATAAAAAGGTAATTGAAACTGGTTATCAGAATTAATCACATTCACACTTTTCATCAACGTTTTGTATTACTCTTAGACAATTAACTTCTTTTGCACAAGAATCAAATCAATCAAACAACAGTACACACACAGGAGAAGGGAAAGTACAGTCTCTCAATTGGGATCTGATTTGGGTTTTATTACAATATGGTCTTTATTAACGATAATAATCTACAACCTCTGAGTTAAGGGAATGGTTGATTTGAGTCAAATCAATCTTTGTGTATCTCTCTGATGCCTCACTGACATTTCCCAACAGGAAGGGGCTAAGAGCCCAAACGGGAGTGATCTCCGATTAAGAAACAACACAGACATCTTGAAGGCACTTGGTTTGTAGAATAAGATGACAGCAACCAGAGCGCCCTGGGGCACTTTTCCAGGATGCCTACTCCGTGTGTGCCAGCCATCTGGGTTCATTTAAAGTGCCTGCCTCTCGTGTGTGTGTGCGCACACGTGTGTGCGAGGGGAAGGTGGGGAGCTGAGCTGGAGGGGGTGTTTCAGGTTGCAGGCTTCAGTGTGGGCTGTGCTGGGGGGCTAAACCCTCCCGCCTGGACCTTCTCAAATCCACCAACATCATCTGCTGGTCCCTCCAGAGGAGCAATTTCAGCAGGACCAGCTGCAGGGGGTATGTTTAGCATATCTTTTATTCAAAGTGAAAGATGTTAAGCAGGAAATTTCAGGAGCCCTCTTGTTCAGAGAAAGAGAAAGAAAAAGGAGGATCAGGGGAAGAAAATAGAAACTGGAAAACATCCATGAAATTAGTCCCAGTCATTGCCTATACCGAGCATTTCCTGACAAGCTGTCTGTCATATATTTGCAGAAGGTTATGCAAAAGTCTCTGTTGCCAGTAGCACATCCACATGAGTAATGTGAAAACTCAGCTACCAGTGCTTCAGAAACTGCATCCACCAATGTGTTTTATTTGGAATTAATTTTTAAAAGGAGCATAATAATTTCTGAAGGGAGAACTCACACAGGATACGGCCAGCAGACAGCTTCAAGCCATATATTTCCTCTCCTTATTGCCCTGGATTTTGCAGCACAAGTGCATCAGTCTGAACAGGCGTGCTACCCCACTCCCTCCCCTCTCAGGCAGTTCAGCAGGGGCAAATAAGCTTTGATGTGGCTAGGGGACTCCTAAGGAACTGCAGAACAGGGAGAGATGGGAGGACTTGAACTCTAGAGCCCACAAGAATGGCAAATAGGCAGAAATTCAGCAAGACTAAGTCAGTTCTGAAGATACAAAAAACAGATATATAGATACAGAAAATCACAGGGAAAAAATCCAAGTGGGTTTACAGCATGCTGGACTGAGTAGCATGACACCAGCATGAAAGAAGGACCATGCAGTTCACATATACTGAACATACAGGATTGGATATATAACAGAATGAGAATTTAATTTTTCTTTGTGTTTTTATGCATTAAATTGTAATAGAAATTAAATAAATTATACAATTTTGATAGTGAATTTTTATATTTTAATTTTAAATGTTTAATTTTAAAATCCACAAATCAATTCTAGAATTTTCAGACTGGCTTAGTTGAATTTAGTGGTTTTGTCTTCACTAATCACACTCTAAGGGCTGAATTTAAGAAATACCATGCTGGGAAGATGTAGAGTTGTGACAGTAGCTATAGCTACAGACTGTGTGGCACAAAGAAATGACCTAGCTCCATGCAAAAGCAGCCCAACTTTATATATTCCAACAGACAAAGCCTTTTAATATCCCAATAGATAAAGCACCTGCAGATAAAGAACAGTGCTGAAGCTCTTCCCAGACAAGGAGGGTGTTTCTTGGTCAAAATTTTATTGTATTTGTGTTTGTGCTGATTGCATCCCTAGGTACCAGATGTTCCAGTTTCAGGTGAGATCTGCAGCTGGTGGCAATGGTTTCACAGGCAGGTCTATGCTTCTGGCTGGGTCAGCCTTGACATGTTCTGTGGGATAGGTGAACAAGAGAAAACATCCAGCTCCTGCTACCCTTTACCACTCTGGTTGATGGGGAGATCCACTGATCTCATCACATCTGCAGAGGCACAGAGAGGCCACTCCTCCCATGTCTGGGCTCTCAGTAGCCATCTCCCAAAAGCCTCAGCTCACCAAATTGCTCATAAGCAGCTGCATTATGTACTGACTCCAAGCAAAATATGGTCAAAGAAAATGGTAGGATAACTAAATGTCCTCCTGCAAGGACATCACAGTAAGGTTGTACTTGTGCATTCAGGTTTATATGTGTGCATTTTCTGTGTGAGCCAACATGAAAAAATGAATGAGGGAGGATGTAGCCAGATGGGACTTTTCCATGTTTGCTGAGACGTGTCCAACTTTTTGAAGCAAGAAGGTAAGACAAGAAAAGCATTGGGGAATTACCTACTGATCTCATCTGTATCCTCTGACACCATGTAGATGAGGAGAAGGGCCAACTACCTCCATCTGAGCAAAATCCATCAGGAGAGCAGATTGGATTAATTCTGCTGACCATTCCTCAGGCTAACTTATTATTCTTTCAATGTTGATGTCTTACATTTTATATGACCTTTTTAGAAGTCTTTTAGGAAGCAAAAGCCTGTTTTTTTTGGTGCAGTATAAAGATAAGAAACAGTTCCTGCTCCACAAAAAGTGTGTGGAGCTAATAGCCACACATTAGAAATAGTAATTGTGACAGAGGCACAAAGGAAGAACCAGATACAGCACACAGGGCTTTGCAGTCCTGTTTCTCTGGTGTATCAGCTAGACCATATTGAATAGCCCATGAAAAAATAAATATGTTTGGAATGAAGTGGTGTTAAGAGAAAAATTGCAAATTCATTCCCTGAGTAGCCCCTCTGAAGCTGGTGGAGTTGCCCTAGGGATGAATTTGGTCAGGTATATGTCAACTGGCCATAAGACATAATTTGAACTTCTACCTTTGCCAAATGAGCGAATATACACACACACCATTTATTGCCAGTTCTGTTGGTTTAAGAGGTGCTCTGTGTTTCAAAGCTAACATTTGTACCACTTGTTGCTGTGGTTGTCTCCTATTAACACAGCAAATAGCTAATGAAAATCTATGGCCTTGGAAAAAACCAGCTCATAAGTTAGGACTTTTAAATAAGTCTGCCTGACATGTACACACAGCATGGTACCCTGCTATTTTTTGTTTTATTCAGTCAGCCCATTTATAAGGACACAAAATCATGGGGTACAAAGGTTGCAAGGAATTTTTTTTTCCATGAGGAAACAAGCCTGGCTCAACTGCAAACAGCTCGTGCTCTATTTAAAGTCAGGCATATTCATTTCTCATGCCAGAGAACCCGATTCATCCAGAGCCTAACTCCACAAACACCAACAAACTTCTACTAGAGAATAATTTAGTCCAAAGTTCTCTAAAATCTTGCTTAATTTATACATGTTTCAGTTTGGCTTTAAAGCCATTAGTTTCCACCACCTTCCCCCAGGACCAGGTGCCCCTGTGCTGGCTCCCTCAGCAGAGCACAGAGGGAGATGGCTGAAAGCTATTTCCTTTCCCAGACTTTCTTCCTCAAGGCTCCTGTTCTGCAGAAAGTCTGACACCAACCTGCCTATGATAACAGTGTGACCCATCCAGCAGTCATGCGTGTCCCCAGTTTTGGGCAGGAATTTTTTGAGATCACACTTCCTCCAAGGAAGCTAAATTTCTTCTTAATAAAAAGAGGACAGCTCTTACATAGAGCTGTCCATTTAGCACAGTTTTGCATTGCCCCATGTGCAAGGGTACATTTCTGTAAAGCAAAAATAAACTGTATAAAGTTCATCTCAGCAACAGCTCCCTGCCCTTCACCAGGGACTAAATTAGCCTGTAACATTTAAACATCAAAAAAAGTGGATTTTCTGAAGCATCCTTTATGCTTTCTTTAATCTTCAGTAAAACGTCCATCTCTTAGCAGGAAATTCATGTTCACCCTAAGGATGCTTCTAACATATGATGTGAAAGCATGATGCACTGACAAAGGGATTGTACCCCAGCTGTAATCACCAGACTTTCCCTAATGGGACCTATACGGGTCAGATTTGCAGAGGCTCCTCCCAGAATAATTAAAGCATTGAGCTGTTAGGATTTTTTAAACAAGGTTTCTGGCCCTTTACAAAGCATGTGTGCTATATATCCTTAAACGTGACATGTTTTCCTCAAGGAGTTCCTTGTCAAGAATCTTTGTATTTAATAGTGGGTGATGATGAGAACATGCCCTAAATGAAACGTAATTGAAAATGAGATTATGTAACTTTACTTCCTCCATAAGTAGACTTTCCCTTGACATATTGTAGTCAGGGTTTGCATTGAAGTCTTCAGTGTTAAGCAAACTGACAATACAAAATTTCTTTAAGAAATTAAAAAAAACCCCACTGAGATCTGATTAACATCTGCTGGTCTTCTGCAGCAGGAGGAAACAGAGCTGTGTTCCAGAAGAATAAACTTAAAAGAATAAAATCCAGTGGGTGATGAATTTTAAAAAAAGAGTTAAAGTGAAAATCCTGATGTCACTCAAATAAATCCGACATCAACACAAACAAGCTTTAATTTACTAATTACCCTATTGGTTGTCAAATAAAATTTTAGTCATTCTTAGTACAGCTGCACATGCTCCTCTTGATGAAAATGGACAGAATTTTTGTTTTATTAAAGACAGCTAAATCAAATATGTTTTTTACATCCAGGCCTGAGAATGAGGCAATATTTTGCTTCAAAGTTTCCATGCCCTTCCAGGAGGCAAAACACCATGTCTGATTAACTGATTCTCAGTGGGACCTCAATAAGTTTGGCTGGCAATTCCTCTTCAAACCAAAAAGTAAGATTAAATTTACTATTTTAGAGAACGCAAGAGTGCCTACACTTTAAATGTCCATATGTTGTCTAAACAATAATGGAGTTTGTTGCCTACAAAATACCAGCTGCCAAAAGCATTATAGAAATGGTGCACTACTCTTTTACAATGAACTGGATTCTTTTTTAACTTGGCCTGTGATTCCAAAAGTGATATTATTCCTGAAAAAATCTGTCAGTGGGGCAGTCCCTTTTAACTTATTTTTTTAACTCTTCAAGACTTGCAATTTATGGTGCTGAGTGCTGAGCAAAAAAAGTATTATTTTCTCTTGCAAAAGTGACAGAAGTTACTATCAGTGAGCTGTTTTACTCACCATATTTATCTAGCCTGCTAGGTTTAGTTGAATCAGCTGGGATTTTGCTCATGCAGCTTCTTTCTGAAAATGATGCTGATATCTGCTCCATTTTCCCCATCTTTGCCAGGTGAATAGCAGTTCTGTCCTTGAGGGCAGACCACGTGTGAACGAAATGATCAGTAAAAGTAATTACAGTATCAACAGGAGCAAAGCTTCTGCCAATGCTGCTTCTCCCATCTCAATTTTCAGTTAAACCAAATCACCTTATAAAGTGTCTGGGGACGAGATTTAGGCATCCGGTATTAGAAATGGAGATGAGAAATATCTTTTTGCTGGGGGCAGTCCCCTCTGGCCATGTATTTAACATTCATCCAGGAGGAAGGAGACGTCAGTTGGAGTAAAGCTGTTGCTCCCACTGTGCTGTAAAAGTTATGACAATGCACTTACAGAATCACAGCAGTTGGTTGAATGGCCAAGGAGAGGAAAGAAATAAAACAGCTGTTGATCTTTGAGCCAAACAAATAAACAAACATAAAATGATGCTGCCACAGATTTCTGACTCATACATAAGAAGCTGTGATATAGGGGTCAAGCCTACATGAGAGTGAGCTGGGCTCTGATCTGAGCACAGGTGCACCAGGTTACATGGAAAGAAGAGGCAGCTCTGATAGCAAGGGTCACTGTCCTACTTCCCTCTCCATGGGGCAGCTAAATGTGGACAAAAATTCTTCCTGATAAAGTAGATTTGCGCCTCTGCATGTCTGAACACTGCAAAAGATGAGTAGAATGACCTTTATGTTTAGGGAGGGCTTCTTATGAATATGTTTTCATTTGCTTAGGTAGGTTTGCTCACCAGAGTTTCATTGGGGTTTAGGACAGTCAACAAAGCAGAATTTTCCTTATATGAGAACTAAAGAGCCCCTATCAAATATTCCTCAGTAAACTGGTAATTCCTCCGGTGTGTACCCTTTTTCTTGCATTTTGCATGAGACATAATTCTCTGACCCTCCCAGAGGATCATTTCAGTTTCCTAAAAAGTTGGGTCTGAGGCTTAGAGATGAAGGAGGACACAGGGAGTAGCTGCAGGTGGTGGAGTGTAGCCATTCCAGCCGTGGCTCCTCATTCCTGGCTAGCTGAATGCCAGGAAGGTCCCACTGAGACATTCTATGTGCAGAGCAGTCTCTTCACGATAATGTGGTAGTAAATACATGTGTGAATGGGGCTGCAAGTGCTGTGAGAGATTAAGAGGCTGTGGAGCTGGTACCTGTTATTGAGAAGCTGGGATCTTCTGTGATCTCCTGGCAGCAGCTTTGACCCTTAATGTTCCAATTTGGGTAAACAGGACACCACTCTAATGGCTCAAATAACTCCAGACAGCATGGGCTTGATCTGCAGAGGCACAGTTCAACATGAAGGGCTGGGACAACCTCTGTCCTCAGACTCCACACCAGGACTATGACAAGTTTGGCTTCAGCCTGACAACGGGGGGCAAGGGGCAATGTCAATGTGCCCAGGGCTCTTCTGGTTCTGAGGCTGGCTGGCATGGGATGGCTTGTGTCCGTGCTATTAAACTGTCAGTAATCCCCAGACAATTTGAAAGGCTGAATGATTGATTTCTAGTGCCTGGAAACATTCTTCAGTGCTATTTAATTTATTAGTATGGACAGAGTCAATGTGAACTAACAACCAAGTCCAGACAAGGAGCTGCAGTCCAGCTGTGTAGAAGGAGCATCATCAGCTGTCCATAGCCAGGAGGCAAGGGTGGGGAGATCAGAAGTACTGCTCCAATTTACTACCACATTTCTGTTTTTCTGTGTTTGATGTCCCCTATACAAGGAAAATTTTGCTTTCTTGTCCTTTGGGACTCACTGGTTAAGAGTGGAGAAATATTGCCACCTGTGAGTGCTCAGACGTCCGTGTTCCTTCCATGGGATAGAGACTGAATCTATAATATCTAAGAAAATGCTTAAACACATACACACCTCCAAGGTCTAGATTTTTGCTGAATAGATTTTAGAACAAACACATTTGATATCAGAGAGACAGATTTTTAGTTTCAGTAACAAAGTAGGTTGAAAAACGTGGAAAACCCACTAATCTCCAGCCATATATTAATTTTACTGCATGCAAATACAGTTTGATATATACTGATTGATACATGTTTTAACTAATCAAAGGAAGAATTACGGAAGCAGTGCAGTTTATCAACAATTTTTTTATCACAAAGCTATCAAAGCACTAATATAGTGCTTTCTCCACTCAGATATAGTTTTTCAGCAGTCCCAGTGAAGCTCTCCGGCCTTTTCAGTGAAACTAACACCAAATTTTTTCTCTTATTTGGGCTCGTCTGTTCCTTGGAATCTTCTTATCATGCACATATGCCATTTTCCAGCCTGATTCTCCCTTCTAGTACTCAGCTGGAAGCTCTTCCATCTAAGCCACTACCTATGGGCATGGCGGAAGTGGGCCACAAAGCAGCCAGGATCAGACAAAACACTGAAGCATTTGAAGAGAAACTGCAAAGAGGAAAATAATATTGCTGGCTGAAAATGGGGTGAAAGTTTTTCTGTCTCTTTCCTTCTGGAATCTTTTTGTCCAGTGTTTGCTCTATCTTTTATGTTTTCCCCTGCACTGCCTTATCCTTGCACCCCTGGGATCCCTTTACTTCAGTCAATGCTTCAATGTCCTGTCCTGCTCTGCACAGTATATTCTTTGTTTTTCTATTTCCCCTGTGCTTCCCAACCCTCATGTAGCCTTAAAGCTTCAGAGAAATTGATGTAAAATTCCTTTTTGTTGCAGGTGGCTCATTTTGTTTTTATGACAGCCGCATTTTCTATTTCTTATCTGCATTTGTATGTAAACATACGTTCAAATTCCCTTTATATAAAAAGGGGGCAGCTAGTACAAATGGCCAGCAGAGCTATTGAAAAGCCACCACAGGACATACATCTATATGAAAGAATACACTGCTTTTTGATACCGCTAGTTGCAAGGTCATTAATGGCAGGAATAGGAGACAAACAGTGTTAATAACAGGCTAGCGAGGAACTGAAGGAGCTTCATGCTTCCTATGAAAGCTTTTAGGATTTTCTTCAAATCCTTCCCCGACAGGAAGGGAACGAGAGGACCGGGAGATTTCTTCCACCCTGGCCGTTTCTTTGGTACACCACAGCCAAAGCAGGATGCCGCGAGGATAAGTGTTTCCTACCTGGCCGATGAACATGTTATACCTTGACCATGGTGGCAGTGGAGCTACCTTTTTCTGCCCTCTTCTACCTGCACTCCTCTGAATTCATAGAGGATTTAGATTATATCTTTCAGGGTAATTGTTGAAATCCTCACTCAATGGGGAAAACTGAGTGGTTATGAGAGATTAAGAGGTTGAGAAGGCAACCAAAAATGTTATAGTCTGTCTCTTTTGACACTTTCCCTATTAAAGCTTCATCCTCTCAAGACACATCCACCTAGGTGGACATGAGTGAGGTGGCTCATTCCCGTGTGACTGTGAATGAGAATTTGGTTCAATGGCATAGATAATTTTAAAACTTGGGAATAGATTTTTCTCCAACAACAGTACAATTAAGAACAACAACTACTTGGGATCTGGCTTTCATTTCTGCTGTTTACAAGTTTAATTTAGGTTGAGTTAGACCTCTGTGAACTTAAAAATGAGCAATTGCGATCAGCTGTTCATTGACCAGCTGATCAAGAGCTGCTTGCTAAATTAGGAAAGAGGAATAATTAGCTTGTCAACATTTAAACCCCAGAAGTCTGTAGCAAAAGGTTACTTTGAAGGATTCCTATCACCATATTTATTGACCTTTAAACTCTTCATCTCTTCTGTCATTGATGTTTAATCGAGTCACTTAGGCTGTCAGGCTAATAACTAAGATAATGAAGTAGTCTAGGACCTTGGTTTACTGCTTTGTTATTCTAATGCTAATTTTAGAATGCTAAAAATAGGTTCACTAAAAATAAGACATTGTGGGTGGGTTTTTCTCCTAAAACAATTGAGCTTTTGTTACTTCCCTTCCCAAACTATTAGGATACCATTTGATTTTAAAGAGGTTATTTTTTAGTAAAATTTAATTGTAATTTTTGTTGTGAAGGGCTTTGTAAACCAAATTTCTGGGCAGGTTATATTTGAGGAATAAAGAAAGATGGATTTGTTACTTGTTTACAGTTCTATATTGCTAAACATGAAGAGAAAATAACATTTATGCCACAGTAAGTGCACCAGGAAGGTGAATCATTTTATTAAAGGACAATATCTTTAAAAAAAACAAAGTCACTGAAGCATAAGTGATTGATACTAAAATGTTTTAATAGTATGCTGATTGCATGGAATGTCTGGAAGGACAATTTAGGTTCTTCAGACGTTTACCTGAGATGCTTTTTTTAACCTTGAGTTGCACAATTTTTTTTTTAAGCATGACTTTGTTTAGCAAATTTCTGTGTGCACAATACTTGAGCTTCAGATAATGTTGATATGACTGCAACCTCTTTATTTACCCCTTGGTTCCTGGTATACATTTTAACCCTTGCAGCTATTTCAATATATTTATATTTTGGTACAGCTAGCAATATGCATAGATGAAAGCACTGTGCAGGAAAAAACACAGTACTAAAACATATTCTGAGAAGAAAAAGAGAGCATCTAAGTATGTTTTTAAGAATACTTGCTTGACACATATTTTTCACAAACCACTTTATTTTTGGTTTTATATTTTCTATTTGGTTTTACAGATTTTATTTTACCCCAAACAGGAGCTCCATCTATTCAGATACTCTGTCATGCCCAGAATGTTAAATCAATTTATGAGTTTTTGCTTTTCTTTTAAAGTAAAATAACTTTTGTTCTTCCACCTTCCTTTGCACAATAACATGCCCTTAAGACTTGTAAAAGGTTCTATGAGATTTTAAGGCAATAAAAAACATTGAGGGGTGTGTTTTTGGGGAAAATGTATTGAAGACTGTTTAACATATTGGAAAATTGTGTTTCAATGGGATTTTGCTTAATAGGAATAAAAGAAAATAAATTGCTTACATTTTTGATTTTTTTTTTCCCCTCAAGATGTTAGCTCCTCTTCATTTTAAATCCTCTGTTTGCTGTACCCCATCAGTTTGACCTAGCAGCTTTGCAGCCATAAGGACACTTGGTTATTTTATTTTGTCTGTAATGGAAGTTATGCAGACAGCCTTAGATGTGTCCTATAGCCTGACCAGTTTCCTGGATTATTATCTTGGAGGGCACAGCTGATTGTGTTAAATAGGAGGAATGATGCTACCGCTACTCCCTGAGTCTGTTGAAATCTCTCCCTGTCTCTCCCAGCCCCCTACTGACTCGTGTTTTAATGCTGTGTGCTCTGTCTAGTAGAAACAATTCCTCCAGGCTGAAACAGGATCAGTTTTATTTGTCTGGTAACTACTGTGTTAAGGCACCACACAAACAACAGTAATGTCTTTGAGACTGGTTACATTATTTGCTGCACTTTCATAGGAGGCTTAAACGTGCGGGCTCCTTCAGTATTAAATAATTCATAACAACTGCTATGATCTGGCATGGCTTATACCATCTTCTGGAGTACATCTTTCTTCTTGTGGATGCCTGGCTTTGAATGAGATGAGATTTTGCTTCTAGTGAAAAGTCTTGGAATTTCTTCATGATTACTCCAGGCCAAGAAGGCTGTCAAAGGTTTCATTCAGAAACAAGACCCAAATAAACTAAATCACACTGACCTCTTTCAAAAAGGCATCCTAACAAAAGTGCATTCTCCTGCATCACAGTACCTTCTGACCATACTTCCCTCCAGCGTTGGCTGGAGCACCTGTTAAAGCTGAAAGGCAGCATGGAGCATCAGTCCTATATTTTCTATATTCAGTCCACAGCAATCCTTCTGTTAACTGGGAGCTTCCTGAGCTGCAGTTTTGGGAATGAGGCAGCTCTGGGTTAGAGTCAGTATCAGAGATAACCACATTTCACAGGCATACTGATACACCCCACGCTCCTGGGATTGTTTTCTGAACTTCATGCTCCTAATCTGATGCTGCTTTGGTGCCCCATTTTTTGGCTGCTGATAGAAGGCACACGGGAGCACACTTCCTTGGGAAAGCAGTTTCTGCATGTCAACACAGATATCTCAGTCACAGCTCTGGGGGAACATTTAACAGAGTGGTTTTTAACTAGTCCTTCCCACACAGACAAGAGGTGTTTTGTGTCATCAAGTGCACCACACACAGATCACAGCATTGTTGCAGCCAGAGGACTTGGGGGTTACTATTTCAAATTAAGATAAACCCTTCTAGAAATATATATATCCATTAGTATACCAAGAGAATAATTTTATTCCCATAATTTGCAAGAGTGTTGTAGCATTCTCCCAATTATAAATTTTGATTTTCCAAAAGAATTTCTTTATGCAGAAACATTACGTGCAGACCATATTTCATCTGCATCTCCAAGATATTCCTCTGATGAGCATTCTCTCTACATAGTAATTATTATTCTGAATTTGTTCTTGGCAGATACCTGCTAGCATCTCATTTCTCATTGCTCTGAGAACAGCCACTGCACTTAACTTTGGTTTGTCTTTCCTTAGAAAAGAAAACTAGTATCAGGGAATTCACTACTTCCATCCAAACTTGCAGGCTTTCCCAGATAGTATAAGCTACCAGCACTTAGATTAAACTTAAACAGGGGCTCAGTCTCACCTCCACACAACCAAAAACTGTTTGCAACACTGATTACAAGGGAAGGAGGCTTGTGTCTGATGTGGATCCCCAGAGCACAGTTAAGGACATATTCCCCAGCTATATAGCCACAGCAGAGATCATAAATTCGGCCCCACACAGAGGAGGCACAGGAGGCAGAGGTATCCTCACGGATTAGTGCTGCTGTGCATCCTTGCACACACACTGAGTCTGCAGTGCCTCCACACGCTCCCTGAACCTACGGCCCCAGGCCTCCCTGCTAGAGCCACCTCCACCCACCAGCAGGCATCTCCTGGGACAGCACACCTACACCTCCATGCCCTTACACTGAGTCTTTGATCCCAGACACAGCATTTTTCTTCAGTTTCTGTGGTATGGTCAGGAAACTCAGGCCTCCCATCTGCTGGATGGGCCACACAGATGTGCCACCCCCTCTGGCACCACCAACAAGAGTGCTTTCTGCCACCACAGGGCACCAATCCCACACTGGAATCCCAGTGCACCAAGAAGTTTTTATGTCTGAAAAAAAGTTATTTATTTTTGGCTCTCACCAGTAGTTATCTGCTGCAAGATGATATGTGTCTCATCTACAGAAGGGCTCACTTCCCCTTGATAAACCCCAGAAATTACCTCCCTTCTTTTTCCAAATAGCTGATGGCATGTTCTTGGGCAAGTCTGGACTCTGCTTGTCTCTGGCCAGATCCCTTGGCTCCATCAGAAGGAAGTGTTTGAGGCCTTGAACTGGGGGCTGCCAAGGGACACCCCAGCATATGCTGGCTGCGAGTCCTGCACAGCAGAAAGCAGTCAGACAGCAGCATTGCAAGAGATAGGAGCAAACTAGCTGCAAGCTCTCTCCAAAATTAGGCTTCTGCCCCAAGTCCCGCCTTGCCTCAGTTACAAAGAGCTGCCTTGGCCCAGTAGTGACAACCATTACTGCTAGAAACATGCTGCAGATTTCCTACATGTCTTAGGCAAATCCCTTGGTTACCTCAAGGCATTTCTCCGGCACAGGTTTAGGCACCTGAATCCTGCCCTAGATGGCAGTAGTAGGACAAAGAGAGATTCAGAGCACTTGTGTCCAGTGGGTGCCCTACCTTGGACACGGCCCTGCAGAATTGCCTAAGCCTGTGTTCAACTGAGCACATGAAAGTGAAAGCTCATTGATGTTGCATGGCCAGCTGTAGCTTGTAGGCACACCAAAATGGAAAAACTCGGTATTTCTACTCATAGTCAGCTAGATCCTATTTTTCAAGGCATATTAAGATTTCTCTTGCTAGTTATCTTCTATAGAACACAATGAGCATGAGCTTCTCATTAACAGAGAGACCTCAGTGCCTGACGCTGCCCCATTCAGGGCTGAAGGTGCTTGTACACTCGGCTGCAAACAGCACACACTGGTACACTCATGACTTGGGCTAGTGCTGGTTCAGCACTGCCCTGAGTAAACACTGCAGCCACTCACCCAGCCTCCTGTTTTTGCATTCTGAGATATTTCAGGAACACATTTGAGCAACACGCTTCACCGCAGCTGTATTGACTCTGAAAGAGAAATGGTGGCCTTAAAAAACATTCTACCTCTCTAACTCAGTGAGGGGATTTCCAGACTGTGACCTGAACTTCTTAGTGTCAGAGATATTACTCTTTGGCTATTCAGTATACTTGGATGAGTTGCCTATTTGCTGTGCCCTTATGGGCTTTGTAAAGATATTCCTTCTGTTTAGAAAACACCTTCATTACACTCTAGGTACCTGAAAAATATTTTGCCAAGTGACTAAGGACTTCAAAGGAAGCCAGAGTCTTTGCCACAGATGCCTTTAATGTCAGATGCAGCTATGCTTTCTTTTATACATTTATATTATATATGTGTGAGCATGTCTGTGTATACATATATGAAGATATTTATTTTAGAAGGGTTTCAAATTATTTCATCAGGTTTTTTTCAATATGTATTATTATTTTACAGTTACACTCCTTGTACTTGAAAAGCTTATAAATAAGAATGCTACCAAAAATTACAATTCTGAGTTTTTAATCTCACACACTTTAAAAATAGCTGCTTCTTCCCTTTGTGGGCATGCAGTGGCATTCTGCCATTGCCCATGCGCACAACTGCCTGCCTGTGGGATTTGTTAAACAGGAATAGCTCACACACAGTCTCAATGACTCTATGATTTAATGAATTTGACTCAGATGTATGAGACTATAAAAGACAGTGGATATGCAGCTGATGTGTCACAGGGGATAAAGGTTTTGCTAGATACCACAGTAGCAGCACCACATTTTCCTGACAAGAGCATGATGACTGCATTTTTGGGTGTTTGAGTAAAGAAAGGGTTTATATGTGCATGGAGAGATTGGTTTTCCCTGGAATAGCTTGAAGTCCTGTAGGTGCTGAGCTCAGCTCACATAAGATTTTTCTCAGAATGCAAGCTGAGGGTTGGCTTTATGTCTACAATTCAGTATTTGTTCTCTTCTCTGTGCCAAATCCTTTCATCTCCCGTGTACTGAATTGATCACTGGTTTATTATTTTGAAAACAATCATTTGAGTCCATACTTCAGCCAGCAGTTTCTTTTTTCTTCCTCTTTCCTCCTCCTCCTCCACCTAGTTTGCCACCGTTTGCCGTTGTATGGTGACTTGCTGCGTAGAGCCCAGGACATTTTCCAAACTCGTTAATGACACCCTTCCTACCTCAAATGATTCACCCTTGGCTTCCAAAATGGGAGGTCATCTCTTTTCCTTTCCTACGGAGTCTCACATAGTGCTGTTGGAGGAAAAACTGTCAGCTATATTTAAGTGGTGTGCGTGGTTATATTTCACCGATGTTTGAACAAGTCTCTTCAGGATTGCTCCAGATGAAAGCACGCGCTCTTTATTCCTGTCATTAGCCAGAAATGCAACCGAAAAGCTTTATTTCAAAGTGTGTGCAGACATTACTCCTTAAGCAAGTTTCTGGCATGACATCCAAAGGATCTTGGTGTTACTAGTCTTCTTCAGTCTGCTACTGGAATAAAAAGCTTGGCTGTAGCATCCTGAATTCGATAATTTCCAGAGCAGCCTTGATTCTCCAACTGCCACCTCTCAGAGTAGCACCATGGCACTGCCTTGTAGTACCACAGGTATCTTTGAGAAAGGACATTTTGAAGTCCTGTTGCCACTTCCTATGCCATCAACTGGCCATACAAATAGAAGATACCAGATTTTCCTGAGTAAGTAGGATCCTTTTAAGGTGATGTCTGAGGGTCGTGAGATTTTTCAGAACAAAATTTTTGGTCAGTTGATCTTGTGGCAGAGAAGTTTTTAAAAATTTGCTAATCTTAACAATAGGCTCTCATGAATAAAAACACCCACTTCATTAAGCAGAGCCACAGTGCCATGACTCCCAACTGTGATTTAGCAAGAAATATTTCAAAAGTGTGTGTCAATGTAATATCTAAACACTCTTTTGGGAATATAAAAATGCAGAGATCCACTCAGAAGGACAGTATATCAATTCAGAGATGAGAAGTCATATCATATTTCATCAAATATAATTCTATTCATGTATTCAGCTGTACCCCACTGCCAGCCATTGTAGGAAGCAACAAATGTGTTATTCAAAGGTCTCAAGGCTCCTCCTGGAATAAGTGAATAGCATTGGCTCAAACCCCACTCCAAATTTCTGGGCTCACTAAGAAGCCTCCCAAGGGGCCCTCAGAGGATGACATCTCACTGTGGGTGTCTGCAGAGGTTATGCACCAGGGGACTTGCATGGAGGAAATGGTGCTTGGCTCGGGAACACACACCCTGTGTCACAGCTGCAGCCTCATGCCAGTGTCGTTTAAAAGGAACATTCCTGTAGGGAAGTGCCCCATCATTGCACCACTTCCTGTGAGCTGAATAGTTTCACAAACTAAGTGTGATGATGTCTGACCTGCCTTGAAGTCCTTGAAAAGTGCAGGAGTCCTCCTGTTCTGACAATTCCCTGAACCAGCCATGGTGACCTGGTGCACAGAGAAGTCACTCAGCTCTGCCCCAGTTCTCGCGTCTCCCTCCAGGAGCCCTGCCAGTGTTAGAGGCTTCTTGCTGGAGGACAACCACACCTCCCTGTAACCCTGAGCAAGGTCCTTGCTGGAGAACTGTGTTGCCCACCACAATGCAGAACCTCCTCTTCTCTCTTTCTTTAATCTGTTCCTCTCAGCCTCTCTACCAATTCTGCCTGTGCAGTATTATTGTTCTGAATCTTGTTTTGTCAGCAGGCCTTTGAGGTTCTAGCAGGCTTATACTGCTGAGTCTTCCTGCACTTGACATCCAGGAAAGGAAGGAAAGAGGACTTAGTCTCTCTGTCTGTATGAGACCTTTTTGCACTGCCACAACTGATAGAAAATTTTATTAATCAGCAAGCTACAAACTCAAATAACTGTTGAACAAACCCCATATGCTTGTAATGTGCTCTGAAGTTCAGGAGTACTCAGGAGGAGATGGAAGAGCAACAGGAGAACCTCAGGGCTGGGACCAGTGCCTAGAAAAAAGCTGATATTGTAGGACAGTCAACAAATAGATGATCAATACTGCACTGCTCAGTTAAATCAAAGGAACCATCTCATCAGATTTCATTACAAGTCCTGAGAAGGCATGGCAGAAGAAGCAAGAAGTTCTCTGCAGGGACTGCTGCATCACACCATTTGTTACTTCTCTTTTCTCAAATCCCACCAATACATCCCAGCATATATCCAAAATGTATATAAAGATCAAAAGTAATTTAACTCAAGCTTTGTGTAAACTATTAGGAAAACAACTGTAAAAAGTAGAAAATTTAAGATCAAACTTTAAAGTGTTCAGAAATGCAAAACTGGACAGTGGGAGAACTAAAAGCTTAGATTCTTCATAGTAGCATAATTTTTTAATATGCTAGCACAGAAGTCTTCACATTAAAAGAGGGCTAATAATGCTCCTAATTCTTGCAATTTTATAGTGGATTTTAAGCACTTCAAAAAAATCTAATGATAACATGGCTATTCAAAATTCATCTTTAAAGATGAAGCTAAAGAGCATAGAAAACAAAAAATGTCACATTGTTTGAGGATTTAACTCTCAATCAATTCTTCTTGGCCATAGTGAGTTAAAACAGGATATTGCAACTATGCACATAGCTGTTTTTGTTATGAAAGACATCAAGTGTAAACACAGAGGTCAAACATCATCCCTCATTCTGAAGATGAATCAAGATGTAGAGAGTTTTAGATCCCATTTATTGTAATGTTTTAGATCCCATTTATTCCAATGTTTTTCATTCTTTAATGTAGTAATGGAAGCAATTTCATTGGCTCTAAGCCTTCTCTCTGCTTGAATGCAAAGAACACAATAGTCTCCCTCAACCCAGAGCATAAATCTGGGTAGTCTTCCAAAAGAAATCAGCCAAATGATCAGGGGAAAATGATTAAGTGGTTTCAGCAGAAGGATTTATGTGTTTTCCCTGCTAAATAAAGAATTAATAGGTATGGAGTATCAGCAGCTGGGATCTGTTGATGTGTTCACTCCTGGTTTAATGGTTCTTCTGCAGAAGTAATGGGGAGTCCTTCTCATTACAATTACAATTCTCATTGCATCACAAGGGAACACCATTGGCAAAAACTGAGTGGTTTTGAAAATCCCAATGATAGTATTTTCCAATTAGACTCTATTTTATTGGTGAGCTATGCACTATCATGTAATATAACAGGCACAAATATCTTTCTTTTCTCAGAATGTGTGAGAAACTAAAAAGAGGAGATTATTTACTTTTTGGGATGATGAAGGACATTTGCCATGCAAGGTGGAGTGCTCTGGGCTCTATTTTGTCCCTCTGCTAAAGCAACATTTACTATTTTGTTCTGCTTTTTCCTATTTCCTCTTAACATCATTACCGAAGCAGTTTGTTTATTTTGTCACGATTACATCTTTACCCCAGACAGAAATGCACCTAAATAACCCCTGTGAGTCTGCTGCCAAGGCTGCTCTGTGAGTGAGCTGGCAGGGGATGCTGTTGGAGGCGTGCAGCCAGGACACCTTCCCAGGGATGCTACACCTTGTCCTCATACTCTGCCTGTCTGCCCTTGCTCTGTGGGACACGACCTCCCACCTGGATGGTGGCTTTTGGCTTCCAGCAAACAGGGCAGTGGTAAAGAAGTCCTTTGGTTGCTTGACCCCATCCATGGACTGGATCCATCCAGGCATCATCACCCATCAGAAACTGTTTGTTTATTTCATGTCTTCTACTGGCCCCATGGTAAAAAGCCATAAATACTGCCTTTTATCCCTCTTGAAACTCAGAAGAAATGAGAATGTTGTCTTAGTACATTCAAGACTGAAATCCTTTGAGAGAAAAACAAAACATGTTTTGCCTCCATTTATTAAGCTTTCTCCAACGTGTGTGAAGGGCTCCTTATTTTGCAGAAATATGAAAAGGTATGAAGTCCATAGCCCTACTTGTGTGGAGTGCTCATACCCTCTGGCTGGCTCAGAGCAGCAGGAGTGATGTTTGGTAATCACACCAAGAATGGAAACTTCTGCATCTGCACTGTATTTAAATCACTTTTAATGGGATGAGTGAGAACTCAGGTGAAGGATTTGGGTTCAGCTATTGGAAGTACAGGAGATGAGAGATAGAGAGGAGAATTATGTCCATTGAGGGACAAGGGGGCTGGACAGGAGAAGTTTAGGCTGACCAGATATGAGATCAGGACTGCAAAGTGTAAGGCTCAGATTGATGCTCATTTCAAGACAAGGGTTACTAAAAAAAAAAAATTAAAATATAACATAAAATGAGTGGGAACTTAAGGAACTAGGCATTTGTCTGTTTGAAAGGTTTCCACACTTTGGGATAGCCAAGGCATGGTTGGCATGAAAAAGCTACTTCTGGGTCTTGCTCTTTTGCTTTCTCATGCTGAATTTCAGCAGTAATGCCTTAGCAATATATATGTTGGAATTAAAAGAATAAAAGAAAGTATTTGTTAATTTTCTCAAATGCAAGCCGGTAACTGTGGTTCAAAATATGATATCCTATTCTTGGGGTAGAAGAGTGACAGGAAACAATATGGGCACAGAAATATTCATCATCATTCTACTATTTTGCCTTTATATCTCATCTGTTTTTCTTGCATGGATTTTCTGAATACATTTCCTCTCTTCCTTGCTTCTGAAAAGTGGGTACTTTTGGGTATAATCTGAAGGTCTCTTTTGCATCACAGCAACCATTAGTGCTGTGAGAAAAGGTGGACTGGGCAGGGATGCTGCTAAGAACCCTAGCTGGTGTGACAGCCCCATGCACAACGCACCCCCACTGCCCTTTCCTCTCCACATCTCCATTGCACCAGCTACAGATGCTCCTCTGTGTTTTGGAGATGTCCCTTTTCTCCAAGCACTGATGTCCTATCATTCACATGAGGTGAATAGAAACACTGATTTTTTGTTGGCTTAGCCCCAGCTAGTCAGGTTTGGGAGTCAAACTGGCTGGAAGTCTCCATGAGTGAGTACTGGGCCAAGGAAACCTGTTTGCATGTTGCAATTGTAAAGGCTGACATGAAAACGTGAGTGATTGTACACATTTGCAATTACTAATTTGTGAGTAGGTAAATAGAGATGTCTGTGGCCAGGGAACAAACAGGTTTACACATCCTGTATGGAAACCTGGGACTGCACCCTTCTTCCATTGTTTAATATTTACATTATGAAAATCTAATTGACAGTTAAGATGCCAGAGGTTAAAAATATTCTGCAAACTTACCTGAAAAAACCCAACTGTCAAGAGTTCAGGTAGTTTCTATTTTTTTTTAATGTGCTGTCAGTAGTACATTCACACTTCAAGAGGCTCTCATATAAATATTTGCTTGCAAATGCCACCAGAACAGAAAACTGCATAGTGAGTCCTGATGCTTTGAATGAGGATCTAAGCCTAAATTGGCCAACTGTTTTCTACAGCCTGCTTTGGTAAATCTGCTGCCTCACTTCCAGGAGATCTCATTTACTCTTTATCATCCAAATATTTGTGGAAAATTGTTTACTTCTAATTTTTAATAAGTCCCTATATTTTTAAATATCTTCTGCAATATTGTGTACTTAGAGGACTGCGTCCTCAAATGTTGCAAAGCAGAATAACTATAGTGAACTTAAAGGAGAGAGCTTGGTATAAATGAGCTGAAAATCTGGCCACCCTGACCTATATGAAGAATTAATTATTTTACTTTTTGAACTGTTAGTAAATTAAGTTAAACTGAGATATAACAGTAACGATGCAGCTTCTTGGAATCTGGCTTCTAAGCTTTACCAGGTTCTTACTGTAATAGCTGTTAGAAGGTAAGTCAGTGGTCTTCACTGATGACTTAAAAATGTACTCTGTAATATCTCCCTCCCTTAGTCATGGATGTTCAGAGGTTCAAGGTCTGAAAAATTATCTTCCTGGTGGACTCCTCTCTGAAACCTCAACTGTCTAGAGATCAAAGAAGATCCCTTGTCTGTGTTGTCATTTTGAGTGACAGATCAACAATGTGTAATTCAGTAGAGCAACCCCTACTATGAAAATAATAATACATCTTCCTTAGTTATATCAGTAAAATCAAAGTGATGGTCTAACACAACTTAATTTCATCCTTCAGAAAGAAGTAATTCTTGTGCTCACAATAACCTCAGAGATATTTTTTTGAAACCGTTTCCTAATTAACCGTTCCACTGCCCAAGCCCATGCTTGATTTGTCTGTTATTACTATACCACCTTTTTTTTTTTGGCTTTTTTTCCCCTCTCTTTTTCTTCTTTCCCCCTCTCTTTTTATAGTTGAGAATTATTTTAATAAAATAGCTCAGAGGAAAATCTACATGTGGAGGCCACAAGGAAGCAGTAAATATTTGTGGTAGCAGTGTCATGAAACACAAATTTCTGTAAAATCTGCCAACAATGTCAGTCAAGTTCTCTCTGAATGTCTGTGTGTGTGTTCCACAGAGTTTTTCTTGGCATCATAAAAATACATTTGTACCTGCTGCACGAAAAATCTGCTGAAGCTCAAAAGTGATGAAGGCGAGAAGCACAAATGACCTTTTGGGATGTAATTGGGAAGTGAGTTGACAAGGCATTTGTGGAGGACCACATTTCTGTTTACAGGGAGAAAAAGGACACAATCTCACTTTTGGCAGCTGCTTTTCTTGCCAAATTTGCAGTTCAGTTTCCCCTAATATTTGCTTTTAGACATACTTTACCCTGACAGTACCGGAGATGTGAATATTTGAAAGTGCATTTGGAAAATTTCTAGCACATGGGCACATGTTGTATAACATTTGCAATCCAAACATGTACAGTAGCTGGTAATTGCAGAATGGCCACATGGGATCAGCTGGTTTGCTCTGCAGCAGTGACCAGTACCAGCTGCTTCAAAGGAAGATGCACAAATCCTTGCAATTAGCTTTTACAGCATAGTTGGTATCTAAGGTAGTTTCCCTGTCATTTTGGCTTGTTAAGGATGGCTCATAAGATGGCACATAAAGGGTCAGCAATTCTGAGTTTTTTGCAGCTCTAGCACAGCACTGCCAAGGAATTATGGGCAGATCAGGCACAGAGTGTCTGTGAACTCTGGCATGAAGAATTTGTTGATTTTCCCCCCTCAAAGGCTTGCAAAGGCTGAAACAGAGGCACCTCTGCTGCATTCCTAGTTCTTACATTGCTAGTTCTGATTATTTCCTCTGTCCCTTTTCCACTGCCACCTGTCCCCATGAACCCCAGTTTTCACCATCTTTCAAGCTTTCAGCTACCCATGCCGGCAGTGGCCGGGAGGAGGAACGGAGGAGCAGCAGAGCTGCCGCGTTTCCTCAGTCCCTCGGGAGAGACTCTTCACATTTGCTCAGTGACACCACGTACATGCTGTATCGTGGCAATATGTCATGTCAGCTGGATAATAACAACCAAACCTGAGACAGGGCAACAGGAACTTTCTGTCATTTCCACCCGCCCTGTCTGATGTTGCAGGTAGAATGTGCACTGTTTGCGACGCACACTGCATGAACTACTGGACATCTGAAAGCAAGGTGGGATGATAAAACCAAGTATGTCACAAAATTAAGCCACTGTTTTTCTCTACAGATGATATTTCCTCACTGGATATCTTTACACAGGCATAAACTGCTCTGACATTTTCAGACTCATAGACCTAAAATACCAGGATAGTCACTTCCATCTGATGAGAACAAGAGACTGTTTCACGTCAAAACATGGGATTTACTCAATTTGCCCCATTGAATTAATGTCAGGATTTTATGTTAAAAGTTCAGGATGCTTATTAACTTTTGGAAGAAAACACAAAAGCTCCATTATATACCTTTACTGTATTAAAAAACCCCCAATCAATCTTTGATGTGTTCAGCATGAAACTTTTTGAAGTTTCAAATATTATAGCAGGCGAAGCGTGGAGCAAAGCACCTTTGCTTTGGTCCTTGAGTCTATTGACCTGTGATCTCAAGCAATAAGCAGCTAATAAAAGCAAAATTAAGATACTGGAACAGATTTTCTTATAAAATTAGGCTGCTTTTTGTTTTAGCAGTCTCAGAGTCTCAGCAGTGTCTGCATGCTAACAGAAATTAAACTGCTTTCAAAGGGAATAGCAAGCTGTACAGTCAGAGACAGAGAGAGTTAAAAACCCTTCACATTCATTAAAATGTATTTGAGGAAAGATAAATCTTCCTTGCATGTCAGACAGCCATCTTTTCTGCTTTATTTTAAAAGCTGCTTTCCAGAGGTTTGAGAGTAAACAAGCATGCAAAGACCCCTTTAACTGCACAATTTTTTACTTTTTTTCCCCTCTCTAATAAAAGAGTGTTTATGACTTCATATGCAGGACTGGAAAGAAAAGGATGTGACTAACAAAGATTAAAGGTATAAAATCCACAGGCTACATTTAAAAGTAACTTTGAGAAGCTTTATTTAATGTTGTATATGAAAATAAATTATTTCCCCTGTCTGTTTAAACAAAACTATTGCAACCTCCTTTTTTTCTTCTATTTTTGTATTTAGATAATTTTATTACTTGGTATCAGCTTTTGTCTGAACCTAATGAAGGTTTGGCAAAGCCTAAAAAGAGTAACAACATGTCCTGCATTAACTGAACATACAGCATCAAATGATAAGTTTTAGAAACAATCTCAACTAGAAGATTAACAGCTTAATGCAGAGAACATTGCAGTCAAGTGGTTCTAATTTTCTGGTGTTAAATGGGATGACTAACCACACTGATGGTGTGGCTATTTTCATAAACACAGATTATCTAGAAAGAAAAGGGAAATCTTCAAGAATTGTAATTGTCACCTTTGATTGGTCTAACTAAGGCAAGAAGAATTTACATCAGGAGATTTACCAGGTTTTCTTTTCAACTTGCTTACCCACAAAATCATAAAGTGCCATCTCTATACTTTCCCCAGCGAAGGATGGACTACATAATCAATGTATTCATAACATATACATTAAGAATGCTGTATTAGTTTAGTTGAAAGGAAACATAAACCCCATTTTATATATTTTGTAATTATGGCAAGTGACTTTGCTCATTCTCTGTCTTCAGCTATGCTTCCTAGTCAAGAGTAATGATGCTCTATATTCCCTTTGCTATGTGTGCCATGGAAGTCATCACCTATTTTAATACTGCTGTCAGCTCCAGATAGTCCTCTCACCTCCCTTTTCATTTGCAGTTGCCACGGTTGTGAGTATCTCATGCTGAGACATCCTAATTCCATTCCAGATACCCTCTGACCTTCTAACCAAGATTTTCATGCAAAGCAAATATGGCCTGTATGATCAGGAATTATGCATTTTCCTGCCTCACCTACAGTAACAAAAAAGCCTTTGGATGCAAATATCTACCCCTTTTTGAAAGGCATCTTTCATTTGCTCTGAAAATAGGTAGCTTCCTAATGCTTTTCTGATCTATTTTAGAGCAGCAAAAATCACCATTAGCTTATTACAACATAAAACAAATTTTTGGGGAGGGTATTCAGAGAGTATTATCTGAGGATATCACCTAATTTCAATTCCTTCTCTTATAGGCTTTCTACATGACCCCAGGACAATATTCTCTTAGGATAAAATTTCTGAGACGGATTTGTACATTAAGTCTTGATCTAGAAAAGGGCTTATGTGATTAAAATGGAACTTAGGGAGGTTTTAAGTACCTGTGACCAAGACTGAAATCCTGCCAATTCCTGCTCAACTACAGCTTAACCTCAGAGGCACTGAAGGAACATATGGGCCTGAATTTTTATTTTTTGTTAAAATGCTTTAGAAGCATAAGGTACTACAAAACACATGAAGCCATTCTGAAGCACACAATTGTCCTTTAGCAATGTATATGAAAAATAAATGCTAATGAAAGGCCCAGTGGTTTGACTACAGGGTGCCTCTTTCCTTCTCCCTCTGGGTCTGTAAGTGATAATATTAGTGATGTTCAATTAACAAGTCTAGGGTATTCCCATATTCCCAGGCCTAATTTCCAATTATTTTAGTAGGAGCTGACAGCCCATAAAATTCCGAGGTTTGTTCTTTGGATGCATAACCTGCTTTTGAAGATGTGACTTACATATTTTGGCGATGTTACTTGTGGTATCTCTGGATCTCAGCTTTTTGTCGGTGAAAGGGACTTGGAGGTGCTTCCCTGCTAACCTACCTGTATGCCAGGTGGGTGTATTTACAAACATGTAGCTCCTAGCTACTAATGGAAATCTATACTGGATTCGTTTTGACTGAATTGCACTCAGTTAATTTTATGTTATGTTAGAAATAATTTTAAATGCAGAACAGCCCCAGAATGTGTTAGGAATCAAAATCACACAATGGGAAGTGCTGGAATTGCCATAAAACACATACCTTAATATTCTGGTTCTTCTCTGAAATTCTAAAGGAATTTAGACATTATTTATTACCTTTTTTCTTAAGCTATTAAAAAAAAAATTGTCAAAAAGTAGAGCAAACATTCTATATGGCAGAAAAACATCTCTTCAAGAGTCTTCCAACATCTGACAAGATAGTACATTTTTTGTGCTACATGACAGTTATTTGTGCAAAGTTATGTGCTGAGTCACAAGGAATGATGCATGCCATGCTCTTTAAGAAATTCTTTGTAAAGTGTCTGCAGAATCTGCAGAAAGAATGGGAATCTAAATGTGGCACATCCTCCTAATGTAAAGAGACACTGACCTCTGACACAAACAAGTTCATAAAACTGGAATATTTTGTTCTACTCCTACGTACTTAAAATTTGGTTTGTTTTGTTTTCTAGGTAGTTTTTTTACTAAGTAAGAAATTACTTTCATTATTTTATGCATAATTTCCTCCCTGTTTACTTGTCCAATTTAGTATAAAATAACTCTTAGCAAGGAAGTTTTGGGAACCATTTTTCTTTGGAAATTGTTTCACAGTCTCATTGATATTTCTGCTTGAAACTCACTCCTGTTATTTTTTTCAAAATTGTAATTTGCTAAAATAATCACATTAGCTTCTAATCCTTGCAACCATTCCCTTCAAAGGCTTTTCAAGGTAACAGGCAGTGATTAAAGCAGCTGTCTGCCCTCCTCCTATTGCAGCCACTCACACATCTCATTCTTCATTTGCTCCCCAGGATTTCCAGCCCCAGTTTCTGGGTATCAATACCAGAAAACACTGTGAAATGATCCTGGAGCTCAGCTTCAGGCCAGGCAGGTGAGGACACTGGTGAACTTAACTTGTCTCACTTGTGTGAGTCATTAGTGCTGCATTAGTGCTGCAACCAAACTCTTTGTGAGCATGCTGCCAATGCCTGGGGAGGTCTCCACCTGAGACTTCTTGCTGCCCTCCCCCAACTTCCTTACACACCTTCTGCAAAAGTCCTGCTCCATGAACACTGAGGGAAAAGAGGCATTGTCTTGACAATATGCAATCCTTTGCAGAGCCAGTCATTCAGATTACATCACTGCTGTGCTAAACCCTGCTTCAGCTTAAATATTCTTGCCTACTTTTTGCTCACTTAAGCAACTCCTGCCTGCATGCTCTCCTGTTTAGCAATAGCCGCTCTCAGCTGGCAGTCCTGGCTCTGTATTGGGAGACTTTTTGGCTTGCTGTGTATACTGAGTTGGATGTTTGGTTTGCAGGGTTTTCCATATCTGAGCTCAGCTGTGTGGTTTGTTTAGTTCTTGGAGACTGGGGTTGGCCATCTGAATTCCTAGGTCTTGTATGTCTGGAGCGAACCAGTTTGGTTTTACAAAAATATTCTCTGGTATGACAGGCTCTTGAATAGCAATCAGTGTTCAGCAGCAATGACAGACAGCAGTATCCACAGGAACTGGGTAATCTATGGAGACTCAAGTAATTGGCATGCTAACGGTAAAAAAAAATTAACTCATTCTAGGAAAATGAATGGCATGGACTCATGAATGGTACTTTTTTCCGAAAAGGTTGTGATGTCAATATCAATAATTGGCCCTTAGAATATTAGCATAATGGAAATATTAGCAATGGCTGTGTTCCACAGGGAAGAAAACAATCTGTCACAAGAAAACATAATGGTAAACTAGCTACAGTATAATAAAAACAACATATACTTAAAGCCTAAAGGCTTATTTGTATGTTACGATTGCAACTAAACCTCTTACTGTATAATTGCTAATGACTTAATCAAGTGTTTGAATTTCAAGTCCTCTCCATGACAGCAAATTAAGACCTTTTGAAACTGGAAGTTCTTTGGGGCAGGCACCTATAGCCGAGAAAGGTTTGCATTGTACTAGCCCTCCCAAAATTCTGGTCTGAGGGTATTTTAGTAATGTGAACAGCCATTAGGACTAGGATTAAACCCCTCAGGCACTTGAGATGAAGAAAAATGTCTCATAAGGGGTCACACAATGTGTAACATTTTTCTGTAAATGGCAAGATATGACATTTATACCACATCATCTTTCCTTTTCATTGGTCATAGCATAACTTTTTTTTTTTTTTTTAAGTTATTTATCATAATATATTAGTATTTTCTAACTGTCTGAAATGACCTAGTTCTGAAATGACAGGATTTTGCACACCTTGCCAGCAGGAAGATAGCAATAAAAACAAGAAGTTGGATTAAGTTTTATGTTGTTTTCTTCTATAAGCTAACACTGTTAAAAATGTCTCCACTAGCTCCTGTTTCCAGCTTTCTTTAGGAAAGGAGACGTTGGTTTCTTCAGGAGCTCTACTTGCTTTACCAGAAGAATCCTCTGTTACACATAAATTAGTCTGTATAAATACAAACCACGTTTGAGAAAGTTACTCCCAAAATGCTGATGTCTGACAGCCATGCAGCCAGTGGGAGAAAAGATGTATAGCACTGCCGTTTTTCACAGAGGGAACAAAGGGACACGCTAAGTTACTATGTTTCTTCTTTGTTGATATTGGACACTTATTCTGGACAAAGTGATCCAGAGGAAGATAAATAAAAAGACTTTGATTTTTTAAAATAGTGACTTTGAATTGGCCAGAAAAGAAAAATAAAGAAAGCCAGTACCAAGTTACCACATGCCAGGAGACAGTGGTAAGTTTTCATTTTTATAGCACATTCTGGAAAACATCAGGGAAGGAAAAAAAATATCACAGAATCACATAATTATAATTCTCTATATTAGGAATTAAAATGCATTTTCATATCACTTCTCTTATGTTACCCTTTAGGGGATAATTTTTCACATTTTAGATAATTAGCAATATTAACCATTAAAGAGATTAATAAAAAAAGAAATATAAAATATGTCTGCATTTCAGTGAGAGGAAAATATCTAAGTAAATCTGTCTCAGTTTCTGAGCTTACACCTTCAAAAGTGATCTTTGATGTTTCTGTTGGCTAGTACTGGGCCTCTGGATGCATGGGAAGTTCTCTCTGTGTCTGATTGCAGGACTGGGACTTCATGTGGTAGGTCTTTGAATGTTCACCACTTTACACAGAAAAAGCTCTGGTCTACTGGTTACCACAGTGTAACCAATGCAAGTCTAGAAAAAGGGAAAATGGAAGAACTGCATAATTTTCATCGTCATGTCCAAAATAGCAAACCCATTAAGATGACAGCTATATAATATATCTTTTGTTAGTTTCCAGTGAAAGTGGCTTTTGCGCTTTTGTGGAAACCTTCATTCTTTCTTTTGAAGTTTATAAAAAGCTCTGTCATTTCTATCTAGAGATCGGATCCTGAATGACCTCTGTGACCTCAGCGCACTACACACATGGGTTCTTCTGGCCACAGTGGAGTCCATTTTGCCATTGCCTTCAAGATACAATGTTGTAAGAAAAGAATTTTTTGGGTCTGGCTAAGTGGACCAGGCTACAAAATCAGTCTGACATTTCACAAAGCTGAGCACCTTTGAAAACAAGAGTGTTCCTTATAAATAGCAAAAGGCAGAAGCTGCGGCTTCTTGAGGCCAGGGAGGCAATGAGCCAAACTGGGGTTGCACAGACACATGGCTACAGACAATCATCTGGTGTGATGACAGGAAGGCCAAAGAGTGCCTGAAAAGGGCATATCACAGCAGTTCCTCATTGCTGAACACAGCTATTAGCCACCTATTTATAATTTCATGGAATTAAGTCTCTTTTATATCACTGTAGAAGTTATTTTTAGACAGCAGAGTTCCCTGCTTGTTTTGAACAAGCCAGTTCTGACATCAGAAGAAATACAACCATATTTTCCAGTGCTGAGGCTATAGCAGTACAACATCTCTGTCTCATCAGCATGGCCAAACCCAACATGGACTGAATAAAAGCTGTGACCAAAGGGCCAGACACTCCACCAGAATTATTTTAGAGTGATTTTCAAAGACAAAGAAAACAACAAGCAGATCTCTAGTATTTTTTTTCAAGGCAAAAACTTTAATTTATATATTAAATTTATAATTTTATCTTATATAAAAACAAATAAATACAAATTTTAAATCTTACAGATGGATTATAACACATTTAACAGAGGCAATCTCTCCTGGAATCTCTGATTCTAACATAAAATGGATAGATGGTAACGCCAATATCAAAGAATGGCTGAAGACCTAGACTGGAGTACCCAAATGCTAGAAACCCAAGGGCTTTAGGAAAAAGTGGAACTAAGGAAAACAGAAAGTTAAAAGCTCTTTTGAAGGTATACAAATGTTTGTAATCAAACTCAAAACTAAAGAGGTAAATATCTGATGAACAAAGCATTCAAAAGAAGGGGAAAATGATGAAGCAGTATAAAAAGGGAGCTTCTTATTTCAGGATGCATGCACAGCAATGGAGTCTTTCCATCTCAGGCAATATAGCATTCTTATTACTCAAAAGTAGTCATTCTTTCAAAGCATAATAAAAATTACCCACAGAACACAATTCTAAGTTATAAAACCCCCAACACTTTGAAAGAAAAAAATCAAGGAAGTTATCTTTTCTTGGCTCCAGCAGCATTTTCTAAAATTCAAACACAATTTGTGGACTCAATATAGTTTTATTCTAGTAAATGTAATAGAATGGGTTTCTTAGTATTCATAACAAAAAATAATAATCTGTTTGGTCTTGAGTACCTTAATGCAGCCACATTTTGTAGTGGTGGCTTCAAAAATGTACTTATGCACAGTGGAAAGGGGCATCTCTTTTTGTAGTTTTACACTTACTGCCTTTCAATTTCTTTGAAAGTCAGTCCGCTCTTGAATTTTTGAGAGAGCCAAGACTATTAAGCTCGTTTTTTCCTGGAGCAACTCTTTTCTTACAACATAAGTGCCATCTTCTTCCTGAAGCAAATCACTTCAGTTGTTTTCAGTGTCTCCTTAGATTCTTCTGCTTTCTGCCCTCCAGCCCTTTAACTTTTGCTTGCTTTGGCTTGATCAGTATTTTGAGATTAACTTGATGGAAATCAAATATGATATCCACCATCAGATACCCACTAAAAGCAACTGTGTCAGAAATGCCATAGCTGTTTACTGTTATAATTCCGTAACATAATAAGGGCTATTAGCTGCTTTTATTCTTAATAACATACCATGCTGTTAGTTCCTGCTTTCTGTTTTCTCCTGACTGCTATGTACAGTAGGATACCAAAAGCAGTCTAAAGACTGTGTGAGTGGTATGGGCTAAAAGGAGCAGGGACAACACAACAATTTTGTGCTTTTCTTTTAAACTGACAAAGTGTGTGAGCCTGCATGGACAAAGTGGAAGCACCAGCACTTTGAAGTACATTCCTCCTGCCTATGCTCACTGCTTTGTCCTGCAGACACTTAGAGTCAAGCACATAAACTTCTGAAGGGATTTCCTCAGCATTCCCTGTATGCACAAACTATTATCAGTTTCCAAGGCAAAATGTTGACATCACCTGAATCCATTCTAGCTGGACTAGAGAAAACAGTGAGAAACTGAGCAGGGTGAAAATGGCTTAAATACCCTTTGCTATGTTCACATTCAAGGATTTGCAGAAGACAGTTTTTAGAGAAGCAGACATGATCCTATGTATGAATGTGGATTTGTCTAAGCAAAGCTCAGAGCAAATAATCAGAGAGATGCTAGAGTTCACGGTTATTCAGTTGAGGAGACAACTTTTGTAAACTGCTTCCTGAATCAGCTATCACTATAGGGGAATGACAACAAACATAAAAGAAGAAAAGGACACCTCTGTGACTGCATTCTGTAGAAGTGGTCAACTACTATAACAGCCAGAACATGCAATGTGGGAAAATATCAGTTTTACCTCAAACTATAGACTGTATGCAGAGTTTGGATCAAAAGATTCTTTTTCCTTAAGAGTCTTCTCCACTCCAGCAAATAATGCTGTTGACCTCAGAAGGATTTTCACTCATGTGACTCAAACCCATTAGATCTACTCTGGAGAATGTGATTAGTTTCTTTAACTAAGTCTTGCTCTGGGTTTCCTTAGTTGAAATCTGAATTCTAAGCCATGGCTTATGCTGTCATACACCCCTTGGAAGAAATTGCCTGCCTGGGGCCTTAAGGAAAATACACATCACAAAATTGTCCCAGAGAGTAAACATGTTTGTGACCTGAATCTACTTTTTCTTTCTAAAGGGTAGTTTGAGAGAGCTGCAAAACCTCAGACTCCTATGGTTCATTCATTGCAATTGTTGCTCATAGTTGTGGTTGTTTTCCTTCAGACACTCGTTCTCCTTTTCCTGCCTTGTGGCCTGTTTTGCACAGTTCACTTGCTCAGGCAATGGAAATAACTTCCCATGGAAAACAACACTGAAGATCTGCAGCTTAAAAATGTCATAGCAGTGCAGAAACGATTGCAAAAAACACTTATAAGAAAATGACAAGTTTTCAGGAATACTCTTCAGTTTGAAATGTAGTCCTTAACAAAATGGGATACCTTCAAGATAAACTGGATTTCTAAAAACTACCAATAGATCTCTGTAATGGAGGATTATTTTTTATATTTGCTTTGCTTCAATGAGAAATAAGATTTACAGTTAATGATGACTTTAGAATTAAACTAGAGCATTGTTTTGGTTTGTTTCTTGATAAGTAGGGAAAATTCAAAATTTAGAATTAATTAATCTATAAATAAAAAATCCATCCTTTCAGTTTGGTTTATTCTTAGCCTAACTTTGTTCTTCAATAGCTGTAGCCTTTAACCAGCTTTTTATTGTGGAGCTATTTAAAACCTTTTCCCTCAACTTCCAGCTAACCCAACACGACTACCACAGCCTGAAGTCAGAATTTCTTCCAGGCATCTAATGGAAGCA
Source organism: Pseudopodoces humilis (assembly GCF_049639895.1). Lineage (NCBI taxonomy): Eukaryota > Metazoa > Chordata > Aves > Passeriformes > Paridae > Pseudopodoces > Pseudopodoces humilis. The sequence goes on from NC_142200.1 coordinate 127,281,837, forward strand.
CTCATATGTATGTAACTTCCACTCTCAAGAACTGTAGGAATACACTGCAGCACATTAAAACTCTTTTTACACTAAAAATGAATGGTGCATATAGTCAATGCAATCTATTATTTTTCACTTATTCAGCAAAAGAACAATGCAAACCTAAAGGTGGGATCTTTATCTACACTAACTTCCAAATTCAGGAGTGTACCACACTCTTCCATAAAACATTATGATTAAGGGTACTGATGATCATCATGAGGCATGAAATCCCTGAGAAAATTATTAAGAACCAATGTATTTCCACAGAACACTGCCAAGCCATGAGTGTTGAAATAATATCCATAAGATTTTATTTTTAAAGCTGGGAATCCTAACTTTTACATCAAAAGTTGTATTCAAGTAAATGTCTTTATTTTCTCCAGTAGTGTAAAATAGATATTTCTTTTGCATTCGCAAACATAAATTTGTAACCCGTTTTCACCCTACCTCTGCAATTAGTTCCAAATGAAAGAATAGTTACAGGAATAAAATTGAGTACTAGCTGAAGCAAAAGACAACAAAGAAATCAGTGGTTTGCATAAATCCTGTTGTAGTACATCAAAAATCCCATTTCTAGTTGGAATGCTTTCTACTGTTAGACAATTATTTCTACAACAGTGTCAAAGAGCATTTTCCTCCAGAAAATTTAGTTCTGTCTTGCCAAAGTAAATATTCTTAATCTGTTGTAATTTTCTGTCATTCTCTAAGGTCCAACATACCTCTGTTGGAGGCTTTACAGTGTCTGATCAATGATTGTTTCAAGGAATGTCAAGACTTTCTATATACATTCTGTGCAGTCATTTACTTTTCTAGAAGACTCAACACACAAAGAATTTTAATTCTGACAAAAAATAGTGCATTTAATCTGAGCTATTTTTTTATAACCGGCCCTTTTCTTCAAAGCAAGTGGAATCTCTCATCTACTACTTCAATACAACAAGCAATCACAGTTATTTTTCTGCTCTTCTACTATTTCTAATTGTACCTACTTACATTCTGTATCTCAAAAAAGAAAAGAATGCAATAAAGAAATAAATGAGATTACACAAATAACTTATTCATCATCCAACTGGAAAAAAAATATAAAGTTTTTCAGCATTTTCTATTATAAGTTTTTTCAATTGCCTACAGATTAATCCATCACACTAGGGTTATCCCAGTTATAATATTATCCATAATATTCCATGGAGCTGTCTGGCTCACAGTAAAGTTTTTTGAAAGTCTGAGCAAAACTGGTGCAGTCATTCTGAAGAACAAGATGCAAAGAATGTCTTTTCAATGTTAAATATCTTTAAAGATAGTTAGCTGTGGCACTCAAGCTATTCTGGAACAGATGGATAAAAACTAATAGAGAGCTAATACTTGTATTAGGGATGTGCCTTTTTATTACTACATGCCAGTAAAAATGACCTAATTTAGACAAGATGAAAACTTTGGAAAATTTGGAAAAGTCTGCAGATTTGCAGGAATGGTTTGGTCAGTGCTGGTATCGAAATTCTTTAAATATTTGTTCTACATTGAATCAGCAACTGAAGGATGTCGGCTCCCCACATTCCCATAGAAAGGCTCCTCTTTGATGTTGTTGGATAATGCAATACTTTAGATCCAAACTACAGTTAGGGAACTTCTTTTCTGCTTCACTGCACGAGAGAGGATGAAACAGCTCCATGAAGGCACAAGAGGAACAAGTCAGAACTGATGTGCTGGGTTACAGAAGCAGAGCTTGAGGTAAGAAAACTGAGGCAGAGGAGTCATTGAAAAGCCTTAGACAGAATGGCAAAGGACTTCAAGCACTGGGCTAGGAAAGGAAAACTGGTGAACTGAAGAAGGATGAGGTTTCAAGTACCCAGATTAGAAAAAAGTCAGACTGAGCAAGGCAGAAAAAATGAAAGGAGGACCATGAAGAGAAAGGCAATTGGCCAGAGAAGGAGGTTCATGAGGAGCAGCAGTAGGGGAAAGACCAGGATATTTTCTGTGCCACAGCATAATGACTTAGGAATAAATAAAATCAGCAGACATCAAGCAACTGAGAGGCACCAGCATTTCTACAGACATTTCTGGTGCTTTCACTGTCTGTCGTGTACCCAACTGCAAGCCACACTGTGTGAAAATTTGTTCAGTGTCCAAAGTCCCTGCTGAATCAAATCCTCTAAGAAATGCCAGTTCCTGACCCCAAGACTTACAGAACCACATATGGTGGCTTCTCTAGGGTTGTAGTACCTCCTGACTCTATTGAGGGAAAAAAACAAAAAACTTGCTTTGGAATAACATTCCCAACTGTTTCACTATCTTTTCCTGTATCTTACACAGAGAAGTTAGGATTTCTCTTCAGGTGTCACAGGTTACAAAAAACAGCTGACTAGGCATTTCAGGATCACTTACAAAAGCTGGATGCAGGTTAGTTAAGCAAAGAGAACCCCAGGTACTGACCTCTGAAAAGTTGGCAGGAGCTTTTGGAATCACATTCTGATATGCAGCAAGTAGTTGACAAGTAATGATTAACAGATTCCATATATCAACTTCAGGCCATGTAGTTGTGGTTAGAATAAATGGTTCATGTTAATGATTTACACAAGCATTTCAAACTCCCTGGCACCAAAGTGAGTATCTTTGATTTTAGTAACAAGAATATAGAAGATCTGCCTGAAAGGAATCTGAAAGCTCAGCTATTGTGATACTTGACCTAAGTTCCTCCCTGAAACAGAAAGTGGCATCTTAGATGCTTAAACTGAGCTTTTTTCTACATAATCTCTCACGGAATATTTTCTTTCCTCCAGAGAAAAAGCTCTGACTGGGACTAACAAGACCCTCAGAAGGTATGATTTGCTAAGTTTCACTTAAAATATGTCAATGCAAAGTTAGGTAGACACTTCTAAAAAACTGATCAGAACTCATTTCCTCAGCTCTTGTCCAAAAATGCACTTTACAACAGGCTTTGCAACAGGCACTGCATGTCAGCAAATTCAGGCCTTCCAGAATCAAGAGAAAACATGCTTTGGAGCTCTGGAAAATCATGCCAAAGTTCTTCAGGATATGGATCTCCTAGTTGATATGAAGTACAGCAAGGAAATACAGAGAAGGCTGCTAGTTTGCCTTACTTTTAAGAGCAAAGAGACCAAGACCAAAATCTCCACTATATACCTAGGGACATATTTGGGAACCAATACAAGATTGATGGAGTGGGAGATTAAATACTGCATTTTGCAATTGCCCAGAGTCAAGAAGTCTGTCAGATGTGTCTCATCCAGTATAAGAGTTGCTGTGGCAAAATGCTATTCTATATCAATTTCCAAACAATATAACAATACTAATGTGCCCAAGACACGATTCCCCCAATAAGCCATAATATTAAGTAGTCACCAATACACCACTGAAGTTCCAAATGCTTTTTAGATTCAACTTCTGTGTGGATCTCATAAAGCCCTGTTTCAAACAGGCAAAAGGCAAGTGAGCGGATTTTTTGCTAAAAAAAGTGCCAGTCCCTTATGGGAGAACAACCAACCTGTACATCTTCAGTGCTGGTTATCACCTCAGCATCTGATTTGTGGCTAAGGATTCAAGAAAGGTAATCAAATCTTGGGAGCAAAAGGTGCATGTATTCTCTCAATAAATACACCCTACTTATATGAGTTATCCGGCTGAATCTAGTCATGAGTCTCAAAGTGATTGCATATGCTTTCCACTGACAGGAATATTCTAGAAAAAGAGGAAACTACACAAGCCTTGAGTGCATTTTATGACTATTTCTCTGATGCTCCTGCAGAAGGCTAAGGTAATGGATTTCCTCACCAGGTGATGAACATTTCAATGATATGCACTTTAAGTCACTCTATATTAATATAAACAAAAAAGCAGTACATGACAAAGTGGTTCTCCTCACCATAGCAGAAACTAACATTTTTTTTTCCTCTTTGCAAGTTTTCCATTCTCTCTCTAGAAAAGGACATTTTGCTGACTCACATGTGATTAGCTCTGTTGCTGTAGTAGCAGTGGAAAAGGAGAAAAAATATGAATTCTTTTCTGCTTCATACACCTCTAGCCACCCACAAAATCTAACAGAGGATAAATCATAATCCCAGATGGGAATTTTCCTACTGGTTCCAGCAAGCATAGCAGGGGATTTTTTGTATCTGTTATTTAAATCTTGCTAACTACAGAAATAGTGGACTAAACAACTAAAACAACTGTCTCAGTTAAACTTTTAGGAACTTACTTGAAAGCCCTGAAAATCTCCTTCTGATATGTAAGGTGTGGACATCAGGTTAGAAAAGCTCTGGGACACAAAAACACAAAAGCTGCACAACTCATTTTTACTGAGTCACCACTGATCTTACAACTCATCCTGAAAAATATCTTGCCTACTTCATGAAACTACAGATGCAGATGGTTTCTTCCCACCTCACCAAGGCTGGTTCCAACCAAAACAACAGCAAACAAAATGAAAAGAGGAAAGAGGAAAGAAACAATCTAGAAAGCAAGCAGCTGTGTGAGCAGAGCAACCTATAAAGCCTGATCTCCTGTATTCTTCTGGAGTTTAAAGAGGTAACTAGCATACAAAAGCAGTGTGACCTGCATTTCTTGGTAATGAAATTAAAAACAAGTACTCCAAATAATTAGAAGTTACCATCTTCCCTAGGTAAACACACTTGATATCAGTGGTTCCAATCTTGTAAGTAATTAAAAACCTTTTGAACTTTTGCCTCAATCCATCTCATTTTAACAAAACAAATACCAAAAACTGGCATACACTGATAACAGAGAGCTGTAAATACCAAGGTAAGTGATAGTCTTCGACTTTAAGCAAAGCATTGAAACTAATAAAAAAGCTCCACTTGGTTTTAAAGGACTTTGAGCCAGACCATCTTTTTTCAGCTTGTGGAAAAAGACTAGCTTACAATGGGACCTATGGAAATGTGTATTAATACTTAATAAATTTATCTCCATGGAAAATAAAAAAAATACAGGGTTTGCCTGGAGAATGAAAGAAAGCATTGAGTTTCAAGATGACCAAATGTTTATATTTTCAAACATGTAAGTTTATTGAAGCTAAGAGAAACTCAGTGTTTCATACAAAACTCTGCAGAGGTTCTGTTACTTTCTGCAAAGTTTTGGCTAATCAAAATCCAGTTGTCCTCTTGCACACAATGCAAGTTCAGCATATGCAGACATTTGTACATACACTTAAAAGACCTACAAATGTTGTTAAATTATCTCTAGTCTATTCTGTGAGTAAAGTCTGATTGAAGTAGTATGTCTATTCAATGGATTTAGTAACAGATTTCAATCTATCCTGTTAGGGATAATACTTTATATTCTAGGTATTTTGGTGACTAAGGTTAACTTCATAAATAGCAAATTAATATAATGTATTAAAAATCTCATGTACTTTTGCTTTTTATTTTGCAGTGATTGACAGATTTATTATAATTTTTCCCTCTTCATAAATGCTTCAGTATTGAGATGATCTAATCCCTCTTTTGGTATTTTAACTTGGAGTTGCAATTTAGTTAAGGTAATAAATAAAATTGCAGAAAAAAAGAAGGTAATTTACCTCTTGATAAACCTCCATCTTGTTAGCTTCCATCTGTGAATAATGGCTAGTGAGTGTGCAATGTGCTTGGGGTACCGGTTGGATTTGGTGTGTGGTGAAATAATTCTGATGGTATTGTTAGGAGCTGTCATCTGCACTTATGCAAATTTTTACTGGTCCAGAATAACAATGATTTAATGCAGCAGAACAGTTCAGCACTTGACATGCAAACACAAGTGTTAGTGGGCTTTGTTTTTTTATATCCCTCTTTAAAAAAAAACCCAAGAAAAATATAGGTAACTTGTATATCTGTAATATAATTTACATTCAGTACTTAGCTTATAAAATGTGATACTATTAGTACATGGTATGATAAATATTCTAAGCATACACAACTTGCACTAGGTGATAAAATATTCTGAGCATGTCCTAAAATGATTCTCTCATCAGAGATGGCTTGTTACCTCCACCATCAGCAGATACTGATAATTAATCAACTGAAATGAATCTTTACAGAATAAACAAATCTGTTATACATGAAGGATGATTATGTTCTTTTGGCTGTGAAGATTTTTCATAACTTATTCATGCCAATGATGTGCCTGAGTTATGAAGCATTTTTCACTTAAGAAATAAATATAGCATCTTTCGTTTGTCCTGTATCCCCTCTATCTTTTGGGCTTTACCAATGTAAATCAGCACAAATCTACCACCTACACTGATTTACACCAACAGAAGAATTAAACCCCTACTCATCATCAGCAGCAATGTTTCCTTAGTTATTTCAGATGCATTTCTAAACCATAGCTTTGGTAAAGCATTTTCAGCTGTTTCACTTTTACAGCAATGCCTGTGTAAATGCTATTATCAGCTGTAAGACAGAATCATAGCTGTCTCCTTCCAACTTTGTGAATTCCACTCTCCTGGTAGACGTAATATGCACACTGGGAGATAGTGTTGCATTTAGAGATGGGAAAGCTGTGTAAATATACTACCATTTGTATGGATTTTTTAAATGAATTATTCATACTTCAACATGCTGCTTTCATATTCACTTTTCCTAGAACTATTTAAATGACCAGTTTGTTTTTTCATTGGCAGAAGCTCTGATAGACAATGAATTCTAGACATGCACGTAAAAGTACTTGAAAATCTTGTTTTAAGAAAGGGAATAAGATCATGTTTGGCTGACCTTCTCAAAAATCACAAATAAACAACAGAATTTAAATTAAGAATATGTGTGACTTAAAAGTACAACAGTAAAAAAGAAATATTGACAATCATTAGACAATGTTATAAAATAACCAGAAAAACAACAAATATATTTGAGGAAATCGTGATCTGTAGTGAATATCTTTCAAACAGAAGAATTGTGAATGATTCATTCAGAGTGAGTCATATTTTTTAGAGAAATTCTCAGGGTTAGGCCTACTGTGCAAGCACAAATTCTTGGCAAAGTCACTAAAACTGACGTGCTAACTCACATCAGCCAAACATCCTTTATTAAGAACAAAACAAAATAAAAAACCCATAGAAAGAACAAAAAATCCACACCAAACCCTTGACCTAAGGAAGGGGATACTGCTTTGTGCCTTTCCTTAAGACTTCACTGAAGGAGAGAGGTCAATAAAGAGTTTTAAGAAACAAGATCTGCTCAGGAAAACCTTATGCTTATTTCTTTTTAACATCCAACTCTTTCCCACTAGGATTGAGGCCCCTTGGTTTTTGTGATTATCAGCTGTACTTGCAGGAAGATGTACTTGATGCCAGTTTTGTGGTAAGTTAGCACACAAGAAAATGTCGATGTTGCTGAACATACAGTATAACACAGAAGGAGGCATCTGGAATATAGTTTATATGTTGTGAGGCAGAGAGAAGGTATACTGAGGAAAACATTTCAGTAATTTGGACAGCAGCACAGATCTTGAGGGCCTTGGGTCAGTCTTTGCTTTATCTCAGCCTTTCACCACGATAGTCAGTAATCCACATCTGTCCAGTCAGATTTTTCCAGATCCAGTCCTCTCCAGACCTCCCCAGATGCTCTCAGACCTTTCTAGATCCAAGAAGATATTTATTTGCCTTTAAGCTACATATTTCAATGCCTACATTTTACTACATTTTAGGCATCTGACTGCTCACACAAAATCCAGAACACTGTAAGAGAAATCATAGAAACAGTAATCAAAGTAGTAATAGAAAGAGTAAAGAATAAGATCCAAAATAGCCAGCACACTGAGCTCTGCCTTACACTGTCAATAGGCAAATGTTAATTCTTTATTAGTTGTTTAGTGAGTCTAAAAAACCATGAGCCCCAGGCTGTTGGTCTCTCCAGGGTAATTGTTAATAAGCTCAGCAAAGATTGTATGTGCCTACTGAGATATGTTGCCCTGCTATACAATACCCTCATAGTTAAAACATCAAGTACTTAATCAGCTCTCATTCTGTCTTCTACATGAAAATTATCAGAGCCTAATTTTTCACCTCAAGGACAGTGTCCGGATACTTGGTTGTGATTTCTTTTGGGAACAAGCTACAGCTCTTCCAGCAAAACCCATCCCCTTGTGTACAAACAAAATCAAGATGCCATGTCAGAAGAGAGCACAAGGAGCTAACTCCTTCAGCTATCTGTTTCTAATTGTAGAATGGAGCCTAGAAATTACTGTGCACTCTGTTTTGTATTACATGTGAAATACAGAAAAAAAAAACAACACTGGCTGGAGACACACCATGTCCTGACTTCTCTAAATAATATTTGTATGCTTTGTGATGAAAACTTCACAACTTCACTCTCATCTCTTTACATTCTACCATATAAAAGAGTAAAGTTTCTCTCCAGTCCAGTTGATCTCAGATTCTCTTCTTCACAACGACATGTGAAGAATGACTAGAAAGAATGAAAAGTGTTCCTCCTCTCTTCCCCAGAGCAGTCTAAGGCTTTGTGGTTAAAGCATAATGAAATGAGTATGACACATGGACTCAAACCTAACCTCAGTCAACAGTGGACTTTGAAAACAAATTGATTATGTGGTCAAGGAGAGTGCTGTAGTCCACTACAGTCATGTAGCTTGTCATCTAAAATGTGAACATTATTCGCCTTCACTGCCTTTTCTATGAAGATAAGGAACTTGGGCCTGCTATGCACATGTTGGTCATGATCAGAGACCTATGAGGCCAAACTCAGGTTTTCCTGCAACCGAGGCAGTGACCTTCCAGTCCTGTCAAGACCAAGGCAGTGCTGAAGGCATGCTCAGATCTTGAGGTGCCTGGAGCTCTTGAAGGATGGGAAATGAGGCAGATTTAGACTAGATAAAGGAAAGGACATTTTTTGAAACACTGGAACAGGTTACCCAGAGAGGTGGTAGACGTCCCATGCCTGGAAATATTCAAGAGCAGGTTGGATGATGGAATGATCAAGATCCTTCTTGTTTTCTCTCTTCAGTCCACTGCTGTTTATGCTTTTGGGCCTGAAACTTGTAACAATTGTCCTTGGTGTCAAGCTAGAAAAGGAATTGTTTTGTCTACCTACTCTGTAAAGAGAGCTCACTAACATTTAATATGAAGCTCAAAACTACACACCCAGGCAGCACAGAATATGAAAAATATGAGAGCTAAAACTTGAGGCATCAAAAAGAGGTCAAGCGCTGTTGTATTTAGGGAGCAGTTGAATAAGACCTTCCAGGATCATCCTTTTTAGTGAAAAACAAATCCCTGAATTTTACCACCAGTCTACTTGAAATGTAGGCAGTTTCTTGACTTGTGTTTTTCCTTGGCAATTAAGACCATGTGTCAGTATAACATGAGAATTCTAGAAATTTTCTTAGCAGTCTTAAATGGAAAAAAAATCCCGTTGAAGCCAGTTTTCACAAAGATGAAGCTCAATAGGACTGACTTTCAGGCTCACATCTAAATATCCTGACTTATTAATATACACAGAATGTAGTATTTGTATTCTAAGACAACTGTTATGCTATTTCCTCTATGTAATTTTTCTCTTCTTAGTGGTATCATTAAAATAATTGAAGATTGTTTTCTATTGTTTATAAATGGACTGCTATTATCTATTCATTTATGACAAGGTGACAGTATTTACTTATCTAGTTTGCAGATAAGCACTATGTAATCTGGTTTTTTGTGTTTATTTGAAAAAGTGGGGTTGGAGGAAGGCTCCAAGTCTGCCTTGATCTAACTGCTATTTTCTAGGTCAGGGAGTTGCAGCAAGAAGAGAAAGGTTGTGCTGTCTCACAGAACTGCTGAGCACATGCAATAGGCACACATATGAGGGGCAAGTAGAAAAGGAAGAGAATCCAGCAAGTGGGAGGATTTTACAAGAAGCTGAGACTGGGAGACTGCTGAGAAGGGGATATATCACTCACAGGTGATGGAAGAAACTTCCAAGAGGCACAGGGGAGACTACAATTTGCTCAGACACTGGAAGTAGTTAACTTGGACTGAAAACATAAAAAAAATATATTCTTAGTAGATTTATAGTGGGCAAGTACAGATATGTTTTTGAATCCTTACAGTTTCTCTACTGTGAAGAGACATTTAAGAATCCTTATCATTCTCTCTCTAGGACAACTAATAGCAATTAAAGAGTTAATTGGTTTTGGTTTATAACGTAGTAGATCTCTCTGAGATCCTTTGTCTTTTTAGCATCTTTACAAAATTCAGTTTATGGGAAAGCACTGAAATATCTACCTCAGAGCTATGACTAACTTGAGACATCGTTATTAACTTGAAAACTTGCCCTGGAGCTGTTCTTTTAAGCAACCTTTTAGTTACACGCACGTGGCAAACTCCCTGTCTCCACTACCGAACCCAGTCTATCCTAAAATCCCCCCGAAGTCCCGCGACGAGCCGGAGCGGGCACTGGCAGCCTGGCGATTGCCCCGGAGGCAGCCCCAGGCCCGCATGGCGAATGCTGCAGTGCCGAACGTGCCCGGGCAGGCTGCCCTCGGCAGTGTGCGAACCGCCTGCGAGGCTGAGCCTGCCGCACTTGTGCTCCTCTGGGGCACAGCCCTGGACTGCGGCGGGGGCTGCTTGTGTGTCATCCTCATGCTGACTTAGAAACTAGCACGGCATTGTTTGGTTGAAGGCACAGCTCGTTCATGGGACACCCCAGAATGAGGGCTGGGGATGCTGCAACTGCATTAAACGTCCCTCGAACAGCAGCCTGTCTTGAGGGGAGGGAAACAACGCTGGGAAGGACAGCAGGGTTTGATGTGAAGCTGCTGGCAGCCTTTCGCTGCTCGCCCCGGTGTCCTCCGAACACGCCGGGGGCATTCGCCGGGGTCAGCAGTGCGAGTCACCAACTGGGGACATGGTCACCGTCTCCAGCGGGCAGAGAGGCTGCAGGGCCTCCAAGAGCTCGGACTCCCCGTGCGCCCGCTGGGCCACTAGCCGTAGCCGTGGAGGAACCAGGATGGCAACTGGGCCCTTCACAGGGACGAGGCGGTGCTCGCTCCGCTACGCCGGCATTCCGCTGGTGCCCGAGGCCGCCTCACCGGCGCCCGGCGCGCAGCCCGCGGGCAGCTCCGGACCGTGCCGGGCGATCACGGGGCCGCGGCGGGGCCGGGCGGGGGCGGCGCCCCGTCCTTGCCTGTGAGAACGAGCGGTGACGGCCGGCGCTGGCGGGCTGGTGCGCAGGCGGGGAAGCTGCGTGCCGCGGTCGGAAGGGAGGGGAGCGGAGGAAGGGAAGGGACGGGAAGGGGTGGCCGCGCCGGGCACAGCATGGCTGCCAAGGTAAGGCACCGCCGCCGGCGGGCGGGCAGGCGGCGGGCGGCTGCGGGGAAGGGGCCGCGGCGTGTCGGTTGCCAGGTTTGACCTCGGGCCTGTCCTTGACGGAACCCCACGGTGGCGCCTCCTCCTCCTCCTCGCGGCTCGGCGGGCGCTCGCCGCCGGCCCGGGGGAGCGGGGGGTGGGCAGCGGGCGGCCTCCCCGGCCGGTGGGGCCGGGTGCCAGCGCGGCGAGGATCCGCAGCTGCCCGCGCCGGGAGCAGCGGGCCTGCGCTCCCCTTGCGATGCATCAGCGGCGTGAATGACACTGCACGGCGCCTCCCGCTGCCTGTGCCGCTGCCGGTGCCGATGTCGCGCTCTCCGGAGAGGCCCCGCACTGCCCCGCCGGGCACCCGTGCCCTGGCCTAGCCGCGGCTCCGCCAAGCGTGTTTGGGCCCAGTAGTGCCTCAGTGAGAGGCACTGCTCTCCCGCCGTGCATCTTCTAATACAATGTGCGGATGCATAAAGATGCACCTACACACGATATACATGCGGACACACACACCTCTGTGGACGAGAGGATGCAGCGGGTTCGGGGCACGGCGGCTGGCAGGGCCCGGAGTGGGCACAGATGTTGGCCCTGTCCTGCTTGCAGGCCTTAGCGCGATAGTCCCTTTTTGCTTTTCCCCCCATTTTCTCCATGTACCTTTTTTTACCTTCTCTTTTCACATCTGGTTATAATTTCCAACCATTTTTACTTCTCAGTGCTCTCCTGTCAGGTGGGTACCTGCTATTTAGGCTTTTTTGCTGATCAGAAGGATAAACAAATGGATAAAGCTTGTTTAATCGCCTAATAGTATACTCCCATCCCAGAAATAATATACTCCCATCCCAGCCATTAGCTGGATCAAGGCCGTATCTAAAGGGAGATAAAATTAGATGTAGTGTTGGTGTTTCAAAATGTAATACTTTCATTAGATTTCATATTTGAATACTGACACTTGAAAAAGAAATTACTCCGTGGCCTTTTATTGAAGTCAGTGATGAAACTTACATTGAGGAAACATCAGGAAACAAAGCTTCCCTAACAACTCAAAGCAGCACATAGCTCAGTATGGCTGGAGTTGTGTGCTCCTTTATTTCAGCTAGTGTATAACAGAGATGCTTTGGTCAGCACCTTTTTCAGTAAGAACTTAGGTTATCTGAACTGAATGCTGTTTTACTGGATTGAGCAATATTTGATTCCTCTTTGCTAGTGTATATAAAATAGTCATGCCCAAATGTTCACTATTTGTAAATTTCAGCTGACCTATCTAGCCTTTTGATTTTGATTTTTTTGGAAAATTTTTGATTGCCCACTGTGGTCCATACACACGTCAGCTACATCTTACCAAACTATTGGTGTTTAAAGACTTAAAAGTCTCCTATTCTCTGGCGTTTTGAACCTTTTACTTATTTTCTCTTCAAGCAGTGGTTTGTAATCTGCAATCCATCTGAACCTATGCTAGTCACATATACTTAAAAATACTATATGTGTAGTTAGTGTTTGTCTAATCAGGTACACACACGTGCTCCATGCTACACATTTGTGTGGTGTCCTTTTTCTTTAAATTGGATTTCTTACACTGTCCAGATCCTAAAAGCTATAGCTTCCATACACAAGCAAATGTTGGAAAGATTCATCACTTTAGGAGCTACTTAATTGAATATTGTATATTATGTATTAATATGTCAGGTTACATCAGGCTTGGGAGAGACATACCCAATAAAAAGAATAATGGCTTAATTGTCATGTCATAAGCATTCTTGGTGTATTGCAAGGCAGAGATGTAATTCTTTGTACCCCAGGGTATACAGTCACATAGCTTCCAAGGAAGGCTTCTGGTCTGTATGCCTAAACACGTTCTGAGAGATTTATGTTAAAAACAAACAAACAAGCTAGAACTGTGAGCAGCTAGAATGAATTAATTATATTACTTTGTGAGACTTCAGGGGGGTTTTTGTCGTCTTCAGCTGAAAAAGTTAAACACAGGTGAATTTCTATTTATATTGTGGTCAATAGCAAAATGTGAGTAGCATTTTGTACTTTGAGAGCAACACCTGAGCTTAGGTTCTGCAAGCACACATATGAATAACTTTGCCATGAAAGAGCTTCTAGGCCTGAAGTTATTCACGTGTGCTTGCAGGCATGGGCCTTGATTTGTGTTCTAACTTCCTCACTGATGCATCTCAGTAATGTTTGCCTTTTTCACCTCAGCCAAACAATGGACTGGTGAGTTAAATGCTTTTTCTAAAATTTCTTCAGTACTTTTTCCTTGCCAGTATCCTGCATGACTGCTTCCTTTGATTTTTTCATTATACCCTTTTAGGCATATGAGTTTCTGGGATTGAATGTAATTGGTCTTTGCTTGCAAGAATTCAGATGTTGAAATTTTAAGCAGACTTTAGGAATTCAGTCTCTCAGAAGGAAAACCCAAATGGGATACTGTTAAGGCTGCATAGTTAAGCACTCAGGTATCAAGAAATTGGCACTACAGCCCTGTTTAATTTCCTTTGTTTTATATAGCTCAATGTTTGCAACTTATGCAACATTTTAAGCAATGTGTGTTACACATCGGTGTCTTTTCTTAAACTTTGAAAACATTTTCTGAAACTGTTTTGGGAAAACTCCGCTGTAAATTATATTCACACAAATTTTCAGTAAAAACCAGAAGTGAGATTTTCCAGTAGATTTTTATTCCATTTGTAACTAAATTACCTCCTTAGGACTGTCTTCTTTTTTTGCATTGTGCAAAAAAAGAGGGTCGGTAGAACATTTTTATGGTAGTGCAGGTACAAAGCACTAATATTTTACATAGTGTGTCCTGCTTATTTCTTCATTTTGAGTGTTTAACGATGCAATCACAATGTTGTTTTTCTGCCCTTTAGCCAGATAGTTCTAAAGAGAATTTACGTAGTCTAGCTAATGTCCCTTGCTGTTCATCTGGTGTGTATTTTACAGCAAAATTAAATGTTTGTGTTGAGTGAATGTCAGTTACCCTTGATCCCTATTCTGCTACAAGTTCTGGGCATAGTTGTTGTCTCATGCATGTGCGAAGTGTGACTTGTCTTTTTAAAGTTCTACTGCTTGGTAAAATAAAAACATATTTTCAGTGGGAGGTTTTAAGGTATGTCTCAGTGAGACTTCTTTCTGTAGTTGATTTTGCCTTTGCTACTTTGTCTGTTCACCTTAAGGTCAGAAATTGATATTTATAATGGGAGTTAGTATATATAATATTTTTAAACTTTATATTTCATAACCACTAAGCTACATCCAAAACAGTTAAAAATTGCATTAATGAAAATTCAAAACTCTAATAATTTTGATAGATAAATCAAAGCCTAGAAAACTGTAAAAACAGTGGCTTAGCATGGAAGCACTTGAACATCATTAAACTTTATCTTTGCTATGGTTAGCATGTGAATAAACTTCAGTAATTGTATGAACTGCGTAACAAGGATACAGGAGTTGATTTTTAAATACTGTGGAATATCTCTGTTTCTAATGTAATTTGTTTTTTGTGTGTTGTGTGTGACCTTTCATCCATTGGACTCGTACTAGTTGCCCGTACTCCCCAGAATGTATGAGTTATTTTAAAATTTTTGTCTTATGACCAAAGTGAACACAAACATTGCATGCTAAAAAAGCTAGTTGTAAAATGACTGTTCAAGTGAAGGCATGAACCTTACATCAGTACCCAATGGGACTGCTTGCATGCTTAATTTTAAGTGCATGTGTAAGTCTTTTGAAGATCAAATTCATGACTGTCAGAGCCACATCAATAATGTAACAAAAAGAGATTTGTTGCTAACTTATGTGACAATATTTGGGATAGTTCTAATGCAAGGTAAAGAAAATTGGTTGTGCAATTTTCATGTGTTTAACTTTTTTTTTAATTCTCTTTTCTCTTGTGTTTTTCTGAAACTGTTTATTATGGAAGCTGTGTCAGTGGAGATGAATGTTGTTTCTGGTTACTGCCACATCTACCTCTAAAATCCTAAACCTTGTCACATCAAAAATAGTTAGTTCCCAGGCACAGGCTCCTTGTATGTCTTGGTGTTACTATAGTCAGACATCTCACACTGAACACCCCAGTCCTGCAAGATGCATCACCTCAGCTGTATTAACTGGACTTCTGTGAGGCATTGATACCACTGGCCCTCCCTCTACAAACCTTTTTGTCTGCAGAAGCGATCCAGTGCCTGCCCTGGATGATGTGAATTAGTGAGGTTTGGGTAAGCAGTGTTTGAAATGCAGGCACAATGGCAATGCAATTCTAAATAAATGTGATTGCAAAAAACGCCAGAACTATTAGATGCTGACACAACCATGCCACTCTGATTATTTTGCTGCCATGCACACATAGTGTGTCCCTTTGTGCATCATCCAGCTCCATTTGGCCTCTTTGTTCAGCTCCTTCTCCCATGCTCGTCTCTCCTGTGCTAGCAGTAGTGTGGAGTGTGCCTGGGAACAGGTTAAATTTGCTCTTCTTGCCCTCAATCGTGCCATTCTTCCCTTCCTCCAGCAAAATGGAAGAGAAGAATTGCATGGCATTGGACATGGATTTGTTGGGCCCTCAAAAAAGAAGAGGTGAGGGATTCTGGCATCATGATGGGCTCCTGTGTCCATGAAAGGAGTGGAGTCCATTGTGGACAGACTCCAGCCACTCAGTGAGGTCAGTTGGAGGGGAAAGTGGTTGGTGAGTAAGGAGAGAGAAATCTGTTTCCCTGAAGCACCACTGAGTTTATCTGCTATAGATTTAATAGTGCTATGGCACTTAATGGTACCATGGTAATTTTTTGGATGTGATAGCACTGTGTAATGTCCACGTGGAAAGTTCTGTTGCTAGTCTGTACAGGTCCAGAAGTACTTGCTCATGCGTAGTTATATTTTGGATCTGTGCAGAAAAAGTAAATTATTAAACACTATATGTATCATAAGACTCATTTTTCCACTTTCCCCTCAGAAAAAGCCATGTATTTATGCTGCTTATGACTTATTGCTTCATCTTGCTTTCTTAAGAGACCAGAATTTACCTGATGGAGGGGCATTGAATTTGTATGAGTGCTGATAAAACTTCAGACCTTTTCTAAGTACAAAGTAGCATGACTGATGACTGCAGCCGAAAGGAGGAGAAATGAAGTAATTTACTCCACTGTCCAGCCTGTCATAGTTTGTGTTTAGTTTCATTTGGTTTCTTTTACTGCATAAATGGTTGCTTATGATGCGTACCCTCAGGAGAACTGGTTGAGTCCTAGTCTCAAGACTCACAGGATGCTACAGGGCCCACTGGCAAGAATAATCCCAGGAAAGACTCTCATAGAGCAACTCTGCTGTGGAAAATGTCCATACAGCTCTCTTCCGCAGTGAACGCTGAGTTATCCTGAAAAGAAGCTTTATTACAGTGGGTTTTTTCTCTCAGTTGAGTTCACCTATGTCTTTGTACTACGATTTCCTCTCTGACCCCACCTTTCCTTGTCAGAGCAAGGTGGGGGCAAGAGGAGGTGGTGGAAGAGGTTGCTTTTTGTCTTCAATATGTTAGGTACTGATGGCATTGCATGTTGCCACTGCCAGTGGTTTTGGAAAGTTTTTGAAACTTGCTGCTTTCCATTACCGTATCCCTGTAAGAGGGTGACTGCTTCATGTATAGCCTAGGAGAGAGCTACTGGACTAAGCAGTTATGTGTATACCTTGTCTTTTGTCATGCCTGCTGGAAAGTATTTAAAGTTACCTGGATTTTATCACATTGGGAAATAATTTGCTCTTTCTATGCAGCTTTGTGTCTCAGGAGGCTAGAGGAGCTCTTCCAAGTGTGCCTCAAACTGCATGTTAAAGGCACTCCTGCTGGAGCTGTAATGTAGACAAGCTTACAGCTCTGAGTGATAACAATGTGTCTTCTGACCAGCTTGTTTAGGCCTATATCTATTTTATTTGTCTATGTTGTCCAAGGAGTATGACAAGGAGGTATGTGATACTGTATTTCCTGGAAGATGGTATGAACGTGCTGCTGAATTTTAGCTTCATTTTTGCTTTTGATCTATGGAATTGCCTCTGCTTTGGCTGTAGAATGGCTTTACCATACTGAATAGAGCCTGTGTGTGTGTATGGTGCCAAATCTAAACTTGCATAAGGCCTCTAGGTACTACTTGTCTCTGCTGATCATGCCATTTTGCTTTTGCTACAACATAATCTTCAGGAACAGAGCAACTGATGTTTTATGGTGTTAGATAACTATGGCTAGTAAAATGTAAGGCTGCATATTTTCAGGTGTATTCTCTTTCTGGAAAGTATCTGTATCTCAGTCATTTGCAGAGAGGCAAAGAGGTCCTTATAAAAATACTCTATATTCAATTACTTTGGAATAAAGCAATTTCAGCTGAAGCTGTGTTAAAACACTTAAAGAAACACTGTAAATGCATTTTTCATAAGTTTTAAAAATAGTGTTGTGCTATTTACAAGATCTTAGAAACAGGCAATTGCAATTATATTCTTTACCAAAAATGTTACTTGACCTGAACAAAATCCGGTGTGTTAAAGGATGAAATTGCTCACAAGGAATGGGTTGTTGGCATTTTTCTTTTCCTCTGAAGAGGAAATAGAGAAACATTTGAGAGAGGGAGTGGCAATGTGACTGCATGTACACCAAACTATGTGCATTTAGAGGAGAAACAGAAGAGATGTAGCTTGTCGCAGGACTAATCACATTCCTCTTGTTGGATAAATATGAGATCCCTAAATATCAGCTGCTGGATTCATATATTTATGATTTCTTGCTTGCCTAGGCAGTCTGCAAGAAGTGTTTTTAGCTGACCAGTATGGTCACTCTTCGAGCCTCCTTGGAGATCTGCCTTACACTCTGGCCATGTGAAAACCAATTTAGAAAAAGATGATTTTTTGGTGGTCTTTAGATTGACATCTCCATGCTTAACTTTTTTACCCACTTGACTTTGTAATTAAGAAACCTACCAAAGGTGTCAGGAATTGGTACCAAAACAGCCAGTGTGGTGACTAGGGAGTATCTAAGGCAGCCGGCTGGAAATGAAGGAATAGGGATGAAGAAAAGGAAGGTCCCTGGAGGATCTTTAAAGAAGCAAGTTTGCACTTCTGTTTCAGGCAGGGCCATGGCACTGTGTTGTTGTAATGCAACAGAAGGACTGGGGGCAAGAGGTGTGGGCCAGAACCTGATTCAGTTTCTAGCAATTAGGGTACCTAGCTGGGAGGGGGGAAGATTTGGATTCTCTCTTGCCAGCAGTGTTGATGCATTTTGCATGAATGATGCTTCCAGCTGCCGCAGTTTCAGAGGGTTGCTGCCTGGCGCTTACTGCCAATGTACATTAGACTTGTTGCTTGTGTGGTTGCTGGGTGCCTGGTCTGCGTCTGAAATGTCTATACGTGCTCAAATCAGGGCTGAGGCAGTCCTGGATGTGCACCTTGGTGAAACTTCTGGAATCCTAAAACCTTAAATTGCATGTGGCTTTCTGCTTGTAGGGATGGAATGGTTTTTGCATCATGCTGTGACTGGAGGTAGTGGAGTGTGCTAATGGATCAGCCCCTCAGAGGCTGAGCAAAATGGAGTTTGCAAATACACAAACACACATTTTATTTGTAGACAGTGCAGTGAGATGGGCAGACTTGTGCCCACACAGCCAGAGCTTTTAAAAATACTTCTAAAATGTTAGTGTCATCACTACTTCTATAGCTTTGGGGTCTTACTGGCTCTTTTTTGAAAGCCAAGGCTAGACCAGATCTCTGGGACTGGTTTTTTGCCTTCCTGATACTGGGTTGATTGTTTCTCTGCTCTGATGCCAGGGCTGGACTTGCTGTAGCTGTTCTGTTGGTTGGGTTGATGTGGAGAGGTATCTATTTCTTGAACTGCCAAGTCACTGCAGTTTTTAAAAGGTGGTGGTAGCCATGAAGTTGTGATTTCACTAAATCATTCAGTGGCAATACTAGGGTAGTGTAATGTGTGAGGATGAATTGGAGTGCATAGCTGATTGGGCAAAAAGTGACACATTTTTTTTTTTCTTTTTTAGTACATATAAATTGGTTTTGTTTGCATCAGATCAGATCAGTTCCCTAATATGGTTCACAGCAAAGCAGCTTAAAGAGTTATGTGGATGGCACTGAGCACAGAAATACCTGAAGCTGGAAACCTGCAAAGGGTAGTTTAGTGTGACCACTATAGGACTTTCTACTGCTGTGCATTTACAGATACTTTTGCATTTTCTGCTGCTCAGAGAAATGAGAAGGCAGGGTTTTTTACTTTTGGTAAGTGGTTTGTCTGTTGTCAGTCACTGTTCATGCAGCAATAGCCATAGAGGTTGTAGGGATTTTTCCCTAAAGGTAGGAGGTGTGGCACAAGGATGCAGCCATGCAGATGTAACTGTAATATTGCATAGGCAGAATTGTGAGATTGTCATAGAACTAATTGGTCAACTAATTACCCACCAGTTATTTACATGCCAGTGGGCAAAAATTTAAATTGAAAGAAGTAAAAAATGGAACATCAAGAAAGCTTTGTCATAATTTTTCTTTTAAATATTTATACTCAACTCTTTAAAGTATTTTGTCCCATTTTCTCTATATAGTCTAATATCTGGACTGATAGGAATGTTTTTAAAGGGAGTTTTCTGAGTAAGCAGAAATAAAACGTGGTTTCTACTGTTGCGTTCCTTTTGTTTTTTCCAAAAGATGTGTCTTTGATTGGCTTACTTATGTATTCAAAAGTGACCTGATTTTGCTGTAGAAGGAGTAACTACCACTTGCTTTAAGCAAGTTTGTGGTTGGTTTTGCCTTGATTAGCCTAGCTGGTCCCTACATGTTTTTCTAACAGTGCTGATCAGCCTTAGCTCAACACCGCACACAGAAGATGACTGCGGCCTTAGTCTGTAGGAGTAAGGCAGCTGGTGAAATTCCAACTCTGAGAAATGAAATCCTAACTCCAGAAATTTGGGAAATTAAAGGAGGGTGACTTTGACGATGGATGCTGAAGATGAACGAACCTTAAGTGCCATGCAATAATCTGTTTTATTTTC
This sequence comes from Pseudopodoces humilis, assembly GCF_049639895.1. NCBI lineage: Eukaryota > Metazoa > Chordata > Aves > Passeriformes > Paridae > Pseudopodoces > Pseudopodoces humilis. Next base: position 127,302,180 of record NC_142200.1, read on the forward strand.
ATTTGATTGGTAGTTTTTGAATAATTGATATACATGTGAATTGTTAAGCACTCTGTCATTTTATGAATTATCCATATTAAAATGTATAAAATGTATAAAGAAAAAATGAAGCTACAGAGAGGTTTCATGCATTTGTGGTTTAGGTTACTGTTGTCTTTATGACTTATGACCTCTACATGCCCTTGGTCTTGCTCCCTACCAGCCAGTCCATGTTAGCATCAATAATACTGTTTTATCCCTTCAGCAGAAGACCCATCTCAAAGGTTCTGGACCAGAGCTAGAGGGAGGGTACTGTGGGAACAGACATCTGAGACCTTTCCTGGGATTTGTCTTTGTGTTGTTTTTTTTTGGTTTTTTTTTTTTTTTTTTCTGGTATATTTGGTTTGGTTTGGTTTGGTTTGGTTTGATTTTTTTACCCAGATATAATATTTGGAAAACTTAGGCAATCTAAGTAATAAATAGTACTACCACAACTTGTGATTGTTCTAGTTACTCTAAAATATGTTTCCATTCTTAAGTGACAAATTTTCTTTACTCTGCACATCTCTGTAGTCTTTTCACATTTTTGGCATTCATGCTGTTAATATTTTAGGTGGCTGTGATTGCAATGGATAGAACAGATAACCTCTCTTGAGACTGCTAATTCTCGCTCCACAAGCTGTCCTTATGACAGGTGAACACTTCCCAACCCTATTAATGCTGTTTGCATTATTACTGGTTCTTTTTGATGAAAACCAGGTGCAAATAATGGAAAACAATGTTAACACTGCATTTTATTGCATATGACTGGAATAATGAAATTTGATGTAATGTGGAGAGAAACACAGTCGTATATTTATTCAGACCGGTAAGATTACATTTTTGTGACCTGTGGTGCTTTGCAGAAAGCTAAGACTGTACTCCAGCACTTCGTGGTTATCTGGGACAGGATTGTTTGGCAGCAAAACAGACTGATCAGGGAGGCAAATAGTTAATGATGTATTGCAATTTGAAGAACAATCCTTTAGAAACTGAGCATTTTAAAGATGAATAAATGCTTTTTGACCAGCATATATTATCTAATAGAAGCTGCCAGAATACGGAATTAAATTTACCTGCTAAGGTCCATGTTTTGGTGAGCTGGCAATAATAGTCCTAGAGTTGTAGTTATCTGTAGAACTATTGTTAGATTATGTTGAGATTAGCCACAAATTATATAGCTGGAACTTGATTGTGTCTTCTTTTCAAAACAGAAATATCAAAGAATAGTTTTACTTGAAGGGAATTAGCATTACACTTAAAGGGCGCAATCTTTAAATTGTTTTCCATTCTTCAGGTCCCAGTGTGAATCAATCCCATGTGAAGATAATGTACCCTCCAACTCTTAATGTCTAGGTTTATTTTAAAAATTCCATCAGTTTAAAAATTCCAAGGCTTTTAAAGGCTATTTTTGCAATTATGGGGACGTATCACAAGAGTAATACATGTGCTCTTTACAACTATGATTGTTACGGCCTTGATGATTAGGGTAATTGAAGGATTGCAATGAGTAAACTTAATTTCAAAGCTAGAATATGGAAGAAGATGTTGTGTAGCTAGATGACCATAGTTTTAGCCAGCTTTATAAATGCGTAGAAGCAGAGTTTGTTTTCCCTCCTCCTTTAGAAGAGAAGACTGAGGGGACACCTCATCACAGTATACAACTTCCATGTGAGGGGAAGAGGAGGAGCAGACCTGATCTCTTTACTCTGGTGACCAGTGACAGGACCCTAGGGAAGGTTGGGCAGTGGAACAGGCTCCCCAGGGAAGTGTCGAAGCACCTAGCCTGACAGAGTTTAAGAAGCATTTGGACAATGCGCTCAGGCTCATGCTGTGACTCTTGGGGATGGTCCTGTGCAGGGACAGGGATTGGATTTGATGATCCCTGTGGGTCCCTTCCAACTCAGCATATTCCGTGATTCAGATGTTTTTGTGTAATTAGTATTCTGTAGTATCAAAACCATGGCTGTTGAACTAAACAGCTTTTGAACAAATCTAAAAGATACCATTCCTGAGCAGTTGTGGAACTGCACGGGGAGGGAGGTGTGGGAAGTCTGAGTACTTCCTGTATAGTTGAACAAATTTCTTAGACTGAAAACTTTAAGAAAAGGATGAGAACAGAGATTTGATACATTTGAATTTTGCTTGTTGTTTCCCCAATAGAGTTTATTCTTTCTCTGTGTTTGTGACACTGTCATCTTGCTTTGTATTTCCTTTGTAATTGAAATTGATTTACTGGAATTCAGATGGTTATGTAGAATGACATTGACCAGAGATTTTTCCAGCTCCATGCACTGTTTTGTATTTACCTTTTCACATTTTTCAGTTTCTGTAGGTGAATACTATCTGATCTTTATTCGCTGAGGATTTAGAAATGTTCTTTCCTGGAGCCAAACTTCATTTCTATCTGACAAGATAAGTTTAAACTTAATAGGAAATGGAAGGTTCAAAGAAGGTTCTGTGGCAGGTTGGAGTCTTTTTTTAGAAATGGCTTTGCAAGGGGATGAGAAAAAAATAAGTAGCATTCGCTGGCTTTGTTTTTCATTCTGACATCGTGTACAGGGAAAAATGCCTGAAGATTTCAGAATATGGAAGGGCATACATTTTTCTACCTTCCTTCTGATGATGTTTGCCCACTGCTTAGAAATGCACTTAGTCAACAGGGGAGGATGCTTTCACAAGGATGATCCTAAACCAAATGCCGATCATCCAGCTAGCAGAAGGAAGAAATTCTAATTGTCTTTATCTTTTAGTTGCTGTTTCTTATCCCAACTTCCCTGAACTCTCTCAGTCAGTAGAATCATAATTTTGGGGGGTTTTTGGGTTTTTGCCTCAGCCAATGGAAATTTAATTCTAGAAAGTTACCAAAAGTGCCCACGTCATCAAAGCAAAGAAGTGAATTAGAGTATTTTTAAAGGAATAAATTAAAGCAAATCATTCAGTGTTGGAGTAGCTTGAGCGGCATCTGACTACATCTTTCGTCAAAGGTTGATGGGTGTTAATCAAAATGCAGGTAAGCTCTCCAAAACACGAAAGGCCGTCAGCAGGATCATAACACAAGGATTCTGTCTGTGTATGCAACTCTGGCTTAAAGGTCTGTGTTCAAATGCATAGGCACATGGTTTCCTATACTGAGAAATAAAACCTTCTGTCTTACTGCCTCTTAGTAGTGTGTGTTTATGGTGTGGCTTTGATCTTTTTTTTTTTTTTTTTACATCAGGTGCTCTCTACATCTGCTTTGTCAAGTTTGGGGTCTGATGTGTGCTCTTAGTGTAGGAGAGAGACTGGGATGTTGCTTTGTATCAGTAGCAGGGCAGGAGTCTCCCTGCTTAAAAGAGTTAATTGAAAGATACATTCTGCAATAGTAGTCATGCGTTATCATCTGTCCTTTGTTATGTGACTTTCCTGTCATGTCTGTCCATTGCATGACCTGATATGTAGGTCTTATTTTAGGATAGAAGAGGTCTGCAAATTAGTATTACTGAATACAAACTGCAGACTTCATTGCTGTTGTCATTTTTCTGTGCTTTGGAAATACAACCTATTTCCAGTCTTTCCTGTATCCTTGGCTACTAAAACCTCTTGGTCACGTATTTTATTATTGTAGTTCTTTATCATGTTTGACAACTACTGTTTGATGAAACATCGCTGATTTAACAGATCTTTGACAGAAGAAACCTTTAAGTGCGGCACTGAGTATGAAAAGCCATTAGAAAAACATGGTATGTAAAAATACTGTGTCTGCCTGATTCCTTCTCTCAGCCCATTGTGCAGTCTGAATCTGACTAGAGAAATCTTCACGTGTTTAAGAGAAGAAATTTTTGAATAATTTCACATTTCCATTAAAATAGTTTTTGTCACTGACATCAAGTCAGCCTTCCTCCTTCCTGTCACTTCACCTGTCTAAGATTGCTTGCCATTGTGTGTCAGTCTAACTGGAAACTACTTTCTAAAGATCATTAATTAGTCCCATGTTGATGCTGTTCAAAAGGAAGGAAAACATGGCAACAACAAACTTTATACAATTGCTTTTACTGTGTTCACAGACCTAGATCAGCCGCTTGGTCTGAATCTTTTCTGTCAAGATTAACAGGTGTGAAGCAGCAGGTTCAGTCTTTACTGTGTTGTGAAGATTATACTACAGACGTTTTGAGCCTCTTTTATCTCCATAAAGAAAATATTGGTTTGAAACTCTTAATGATTATAAAACTGGCAATTTGCTTTTGGTTTTCCATTACATGCAACCTATAGATTCAGTATCTCAGGTATGAGAATAACCCAAACCAGAATACTTAATTCTCAAGTGTGCAAGCATTCAAATCCTGTGTAATTGAAATAGCACTCAATAGTTCCTTATTCTGTGTGCCTTTGACAAGTTAAAGATAATAAACCAGCATTTTCCCTTTTCCTGTGGATGTGTGGGGAAAGAAGGAAGTAAAGAGACCACTGAACTCTTGAAAATGATGGAAATACCTTAGCAAAATGTGCACAGAAAGACTTGTTTTTGGAGTCTTACTTGGGATGGTGAACTTGCTGTTCTGAATTCATTTGGTGATGTCAAGGTGCTGACATCAACCTGAGTGTCCTAGGAATGAAATGGAAGAGCTCCTGGTTACTGAGACATCAAAAGAAAAGTGCTAGGTTTTCTCTAGTGTCTTAAACACCACTCTATGTTTCTTAATCTGGTATTTTTAGAGTTTAGTTTGACTGCAATGCCCTTAAAAGCAAATGGAAATGCTTTTCTTGGGAAAAAAAAAAAGTGGTTCGATGCTGTTTTCCCCTCTGCTAAAAATGCTTTCCTGAAAGTAATTTTAAGGATTTTATCTTTAAATTCCCATCTTTAAATCAAAATGTTCAGTTTGACATCATCATAGTTATTTCCATTGCAACCAAGTGATCTCACAAAAACATTCAGAGGGCAATGCAGCAGAAATAAATTTAATGTTTTAATGAAACAGTTATTGCTTTATGCAAATATCTATGATAAAATAGACTCACAGATGAGAAGCCAAAATCATTCAAGCTAAAATCAGAATAATTTATAATTAAAATGCTGAAAATGTTTCTGCAGTTTCTTAAGGAGATGAGAAGATTTTAATTATTGTTGTCAGGTATCTTACAACTTAGGTGAATTATGGAGTTATTGTGAACTCTTTAACAATTTTGACTGAGGTGTGGCAAGTCAATGGCAGATAAACTCTTAGGATTACAGTGACAGCATTGCATAAACAATATAGGTCTTCACTGGATTATTTTATATTCCCATATGAAACTGTAAATTTTTTCCAAGTACCCTCTTCGATAGCTTTGCCTTTCAGTTCAGCTCTTTAGCAAGAACGAAGGTCACACAACCACAGTGTCCTGTGGCAACTGTGTAATCTGCTAATATTTAAACATTAAGCAGTTGTTTGTTGTTAATATTGAAGGTAGGAATTGTGAAATAAAATGTTAAACTGCCTTTACTTTGTACTCCCTGTCTTCAGGGAGATTATGTAATAAGTTTAAACGAAAACCCATATGGTGGTAGTTGAACAAACAGTCATACCCTTGTTTACAGGCAAAAGAGAGTGTGTTTGCAAGCACATATTTTGACATATGTATTTTGAGCTGACAGGTAAAAATATTTAAGGGAGAGAGATACTTTGTTAACATGAAAGTCCAGGTTTTCCATAGTCAGAGGCTGATTAGCATGTTTATGTGAGAAAGGTGGATAGTTACTGTGACTCAGCTTTCCAAGACCATGGATGGCCATGCTTCCCGTGACCCAATATGCCACTGTGTTGAGTGCTGTTGGGATTTAAAAAAGGAAAACAAATAACATACTTGTTTTGTTTCAAGTAGGAAAGTATTACTTTTTGCTCAAGTATGTGCCTGGAATGCTCCTGTTATTTTTGTTAGCTATGGGGAAGGATTCCTGACCACAGGACTTTAGCTTTTCTTTGAGTCTCACCATTTATTGCCTTTTAATAATTTTACTTGGTGTATGTGATGTTGTTTCCCTTGTGCAGGTAGCATTTATTCTTTTTAAGGTTGTAGATTGTATCCATGCACACATAAGGATTCATGCCCACTCCCACACCCTTCCCAGTTCTCTCAGCTGCTGAGATGTAGCATTTTGAATAGAGCTGAATAGATGGAATTGATTATAAATAGGATCTTGAAAAATGAACTTCTGTCTTCAAAGAAGAAAACACAACACTGAAACAAAACACATTTACTTGTCAGTTATTCCTACATAATTCCTGTCATGCAATTATTAGTCAAGACATGTAATGTATAGGAACTTCTCTCCAGCACGTTTCCTTTACTTGCTCATTCACAAGCATGAAGTCGCAAATTACAGATTACTCTAGCAACAATTTAAGATGCTGCCTATAAACTCTCCACAAGTTTATGGCAACTGCGCATAAGTAAATTATACAATTTTTTGTTATTATAGAATTAGTAGTTATTTAAGAGCAGATCATTCTGGTTATGATACCCTTATATGGCACTGCTCCAGGTCTGCTTTCTTCAAAAGACAGTAGAATTTTGTTTATTATTGCAAACAGTCTTGCCAGTGAGTGACTGGGACCTTGCATTGACATCTGGGAGAGAAAATTATGCAGAAACCTTTTTTAACGTTGTTCAGGGAGTCTGTTCTTGCTATTATTGCTTCTGTAATTCATGAGGGTGTCAGATAAAGCATGGAATGCCTCTTTTTAGGTCTCTGTGTACTGTATGATATCACATGCAGTTGAGGACTCTGAAGAAGTTCCGTGAGAGTGCAGCATTATACCTTTGTTTTGAAACTTTGGATTGTGACTTTTCTTGGTGGAAGCACCTCTTTAGGCTGTTAAAGCTGCTTTGTGCTATGGCAGGGGAGAGTGGGTGTTTGGGTGGTGGTTGGGGTCTGAAGCTTGAAGCTAGGCAAAACCAGGAGTGATTGCCTCCATTAAGCTGTGAATTGTTGGGAACCTTGAGCACAGTGAGTATGGGTACCTTGGAGATGCTTGTTACTTTTGTGTTGCATTCAGAGATGGATCTCTCAGAGGTCACTGTTGCTCTGTACAGCTGTGAGACAATGCTTCCTGGAGGTGCCACCTCCTGAGAACCATGGTGTTAAACGGCCTTTTGTCTTTCCACCTCCCCATTGCTTTATCCTGGTTCAAAAACATATTTTATGCTAGTAACAGTAAGTGCCAGGTAAGATTCATGCTGCCCTAATAGTCTGCCAATTCTCCCTTACAATTTTTGAATGATAACGGTATCATTCATTATCTTCACTGCCTGCTTTTTTCAGAAACTGCTTTCAATCCTGCAGTTGTTACACCAGAGAATTTTCCTATCCTTTGCTTCTTTGGGTGAAATTAATGTTTTTTCTGCTAGATGTAAGCCTCTAGAAGACAAATTGCTGGAACTCGGGTGACTGCTTTTGAAAGATGAACATGAGACAGTTGATGTCTTGAACTTCTGGTCAATGCACTGGTTATATGCACTGGTTACAGTAGCATTGTTGTTGTAACAAAGCATGACCTGGGAGAATCAAAAGGGAAAGTCTGTAATCTGGGCTGAGGTAGCCACCAAATATGTTTTATCAGGTTCATAATTCTTAGATATGCCTCTGTTTCTGAAAAATGTAAGGAAGCGAAGAAGAGAGCAGAGTAGCAGCATTAACATCTATAATCTCAGCCATCTAGGGTGAGCAGGAAAAAATACCTATGACTGGATGAAGATGTCACTTGACCATTCTCAGCAGCTCCTTTGAAGAATAAACTTTTTTTTTGAAGGACCCCTTATAGAACTTAAGAAGAATTATTACATTCTTCAAGTGAATGGTGAGCTCTGGTTTGCTGAGATGCATAGGAACATGTTAACGTTGCATAGTGGCCATTACAACGTAGCTGGCAAGTGAAAGAAATTTCTGTTTTTAACAAAGTTTTGGTTTTCAGGTTCAGTTTCTTACTGTGGTGTAGTGTTACTGCTGAAGATGAATAGATAACATGAACAGAGGTCGAGGTGTGGTGAAAGGAAGAGTTTATTTTTCCTCCCAGGATTTATAGGCTTTTGACCGCGGCCAGGGATTGGATGGTCAGGATAACACTTTCTCACTGCACTGGCCATGAGAGATGCCCATCACAAGATGTGTAACAGAAAGAATGTACACATATCTATGTTTACAGTTACTGTCTTGGGAAAGTCCTTAGAAAACCATGTTAGCAAGCTCAAAAGATGAGTTTTCAGGGCGACAGTGTAGTGCATCGATTTTTGTAGCAGGAAGGACAGAAATTGTATCCTTGTCCTGGTCTGAAAGCTCACTACAAATAGTCCAGTTTGTTCCTAACTCCATTTTCTGTTAAGTGCTTAAAGTTTGGAGTGGTTTGTGTTGACCACAGTATGGTGCTTTTTCCTTTACTAAATAATTTTGCTGAGCAATGCCAATGCCTAGCTATTTTTACCTTTGTATTAGGGTAGTTTTATTGTCCTATTTTTCAGGTCTTTAAATACAAAAATTGTAGAAGTACACAGTCTAATGCATTTTTACGTAGCATCAATTAGCTAACCTTGGAAATTCTTGTAGTAGTTTTTCTTAAGATATGTACTACTCCCACCTTGGTTTCTGTACCTGCTTGGAAGTATTGTGCAAACTGGACAAGGATTTTCCTGTATGTATATGCGTAGTAACTGTGTGTTGGTCCCTAATCAGTTTGTGTGCAAAAATACTATGACTCATTGGGAATCTCCCTGTGTGAAAACCATCTTATGAACAAGCCATCTGCATTTGTTCTGGGACTTTGAAAATAGGATCAAAGCTAGAAAGTAATTGCACAATAAAATAGGTTTGTTAGCTTTGATGCGCTTGAGGGAAGTGAGGTTTCCACCTCCCATGGTGCAGAAGACTAGGAATTGCCCAGACATTTATAACTATGATAGAGTGAAGATGGATGTGAATAATTTTGCCTGAGATATGCTGTCTTTGTTAGCTAACAAATTCCTTTTGCTTCACCAGTGTGTTGGGTAGACTCAGCACAACTGTCCAGTTTCAATAGTGTTTATTCTGTATCTCTTCATGCCAAACCAGTCTGTAGGATATGAAAAATCCTACAGAAGATTGTTGGTTGTTGTTAATAGCATTAATCTTAGCTTTGCTAGGTGTTATTAGACAAAGGAATGCAGTAACTGCTGCTTAGCATAGGGTTAGACTTTTGCAAAGTGTAGTTGTAATGTTTGACTGTCAGGATCAGAACTGTTTTTGGAAAAGAAAGGTTTTTATCTCAAGGCTCTCTGTGCTCACACTGATCAGACTGGATATACCTACCTGCTTGGTAGTTACCAGCTTCTCTTGCAAGTCTTGTTTCCCCAAGCCTTTGGGTAGGTATGTCAAATGCCATCTGAACTGTATTTTCTAGTTGAGAAGGTTTTTGATCTGTATTCAGTACCAGTTCTCCTTGCAGTTGTCTTCATTCTCTGCTTGGTGAGCTGGTCCACATCTTGCTTGAAATCTTCCTTGTAATGTCAAGTTCTGCATATTCACTTTCCATTGTAGCTCACAGTCAAGTTCTTTTGCTGCAAGAGGAATGGCAGTTCTTTTGCTGAGGTGAGAATATGCATGTTGGACTACCAGAAAATGCTTATCGAGGCATCTGAAACAGGAGACAGTGCCCTGCACAGATGCTGATCCAGAACAGTTGTAACTTTGGATATGGGTATGATGATGGAAAGTGACCAAGGAGAGTTGCTATGTTAGAAGAATGATTATATGTGTTTATGGTAGTATTAGTCTAAATATGGAAGAAAGATAATTATCATCTACATAAACAGGTTAGTTGCATTAAAAACTGGTGTGTCATTCTAGCATAATACTTAAACAGTATTAATGAGTTTCTGGTCTGAATTCAAACTTGGCCAGTAACTGTGCTTTAACTGGTTTCCGATATTCCAGTCACTCATTTAAACAAGAATGTAAGGTCAAACCCCAGTCTGATCTCCTTTGGAGTTGCACATTTGAAGTGTATATGTATACTTTTAGCCAGAAGGAAACATTACGATGATCTAATCTGACCTCTTACATAAACTGGGCCACATGTGTTTGAGTCTTACAGGTGGACTCAATAACTTGTGATGAAACTAAAGAATCCCCCTACAAGACATAAGGTTTCAATTTTAATTTGAGGTCTTTAGTGGTACGAAATACATTGCATTCTTTAGTTGCATTTAGGAATGGATGAACTTCTGAAAAATAACCTTAATTTTAACACAAGTTGCAAGAGCTTGTGATCACTTGTTGAGCCTTTCATCCAACATCTTTCCTCTGTATGTGTCTGTAGATGGTCTTCTCTAGAACTAACCAGACTGAGCTCACCACTGTCAGCCCTGCCACAGCTCTGGCTCTCTGCTTGGAGAAGGACTGCGGTCCAGCATCTTACCTGCTCATTGTCAGGAGGTTTTAAATATACTGAAGTGTAGAGGGGCAACCTTAACTCTGTCAACTTTTTCCTTTACATCTGAGTTCTATTCACATTAAACCAAGAGAAAGAAAGAATGAATATGAGATATTTATCTCCTTGTCTTTGGTTAGAACTTGTTGTTGCAGTAAACTTTCTGGAATATTGTAGCAATTCGCAAGTATTCCTGGATCACAATCACCTTTCTACTTTATTCAGACTGTGGATACGAAAGTGATTTGAAAGGTGAGAAGATCAGATATTATATTTTTGCCATTAGATTAATACTATATTGACATTAATTCTGATTTTCCTACTTCCCTTTTTCTTTCTTGCCCACCCATTTGTTGTTCTTTACTGGATGGAGCACACTCACTATTATTAGTCTTTTTGTGTCTTTTGATACCATACATTCTTGAATAACCTATGTCTTCTACCTCATGTATGACAAATATATTAATAGAGTTGGTTGGAAATGTAAAATGATTTTCTTTGATTCTCAATGGATTCTGTTTTCTTGTGTTGTACAGTTATATTTTTCTGGAAAGACTATTCATTTAATTTTGAGTATGGAAGTGAGGATGAAAATGCATGTCTCTGTAAACTGAACATAAGTCAACGAGGAGAAAAGAGGTCAGCTGGAGAAAATGGGCTGAAAATAAGGTCAAGGTGCAAGGGAGTCTAAGGATATGATGAGCTCCAGCATGCAGATCAATCTGTGTTACTGTCTCTCACAGAGCTTTCCATTTTTCTCTGCACCCTTTATTGAATGCTATTGCTAATGAGAGAGGCTCAGCATTTTTAAGTGCAGTTCTTATATTGCCTGTTCTCTCTCATTCTTCATATATGTTATAACACACATGTACACATAGTATGTTGATAAAGACTTTCAGGTGTCTACCTAGGAATGAAAATCCCCCCTGATATTTTCTATATGTTATACAGTCTCTCCTGTGGAGTGTTCCAACTTGATTATAGTCCTGCACTTCAGTTGCTGTACTCTGTTGTCTCATGTGTTTTTTAATAATAAATGTTTGTTGGAGGCCTTTCTTTACTGAGCCTTACTCAATAGAAGTTGCTGTTTTATTTTAAGTGTTAGTGTCTGTTACATAGTGTTTCTTTGTAAAGCAATAACAACCTTATTTCCCTCAGATCTCCTTTATCAAATGCCTTCTCCTGCCACTAGAGAGGTGTTAGGCCTGCCAGCTCATAGCTGGTTTTATCTTTTTGGAGAAAACATGCAAGTAAAATGCAGAACTCTTTCCAGTAACAAAACACATCACCTGAACCCAGTTATGTGAGAGTCAGTAAATATGACCTGAGCTGACAGAGGAGAAGCAGCTTTCATCTGTGGGTCACTTTTCATCAAGCATGCTACCTGTCAGCTTGCAGTCCGTGTTGGCATCAGGTTACTTAGCCCTTCAACTGTTGACATAACAATTTATGGAATGGTATGGAAAGTGATATTTTGACCTTTTCTAGAGTGGGAATCTTCTAGTAACACCTGTCATCAGGATCAATTTTTGTGGCTCTGCATAAGCAATTTCAGCCTTGCCCATAGCTGGGTATGGGTGAGAAGCTGGATTAAATACTTCTTTTAACACTGGTATGGCTGCATTAGCATCAGTCTTCCTGAAGGTCTCATTTGATAGAGGCTCTGTTCTTTAATTGGCATCAGATACACCTTTGAGAATGGACATTGATGTCCATGGATGTACCAATTAACATTAAGGCAAATAACATGGTCTTAACCATGCCTTTTCTCTCCTGTTTGCTGGGAAATGGAAGAATGTGGAAGTAGACTGTGGGAAATGGATAAAACCTGTGGTATGCAGCCACTGCTTGGGCTGCCAGTCTGCAATTCTTCTGTGCATTCATTGGCTTCACCAACTTCAACTTGTCTTTCATTATATGGTTTGAAGAAATTGACAGTAAAAAACCCCACTCAAATTCCCCCATAATCAAAAAGGGGCTGAAAAACGGCACCTGGCTTGTGAGCACATCTCCCAAGTTTCTCAAAATTGTTAATATCAGTGGAACTAAAGAAAAATTAGTGTAGGTTAATGTATATTTTCCTTTTTTTCCTCCCCTGGTTTCTTTAGGCTTAGCTTTCTGTGACAGTATAAACTTTAAACTTTAAGGCCGATAAAGTATGATGCTGATTTATATTTGCTGGCTAAAGGTGTTTGAAGTGTCTTTCCTTTGCCTGTATAGTGGAAAGGTTCTGGATTGAAGCAGCATAGAAATACTGGGATTTTTCTTTCCACCAAGTTCCCAATTGCTCTAGACTATCAGATTTTTACGAACAGGGTTAAATGAAATCTTTGCTCACAGTGATTATATTTAGAACAGCTTGCATTTTAGAAAACACACATTCTTGTATTCTTAGGTTCACAATTGCACTTGGATTTTTTGCAACTCCCTTCACACAGATTTCTGTGCAGACACAGGATTGGGACTCCAACAGTTGAATCCTAGCATAGGTGTGTTTTTCACCCTTTTAAAAAAACTACTAGAATATTATAAGAAACCTTAATCGTACACTTTTCTTAAAATACTCTGAGTTTTGGTTTGGTTTTTGGGGTTTTTTTTACATGTTTTTGTGGAGTTTTTTGTTGTCTTCCTTAGTTTTTAAATGACCCATTTAGATTAAGGACAAACTTACTGAAGATTTGTTATTATGTGTACGTACATGTGAGGATATAATGCTGTCGTGCAGACTTACACAGATTCCTGTTTTCTGCCAGTATGCCAGTATGCTTCTAGAAATGTACATGGGGTCACATTTGCCTTTACAGTCTACCATTGCTATAAAGAATTAGGAAAGTAAAGTAGTGTTTTATTGGTAACATTTCTGATGTTTGATTTTTAAGTGAGGGTAAGATGGTATGTCTTGTCCTTTAGGAGTTTATTCCCCATTACAGAGATATTTTCACAAGTTTTTTGAAAATCCAGGTTTGCTTGCAAAGTATTTTTGTTTTTAATTTGAAATAGATTGATGTTCTGAATTGACTTGTCAGATGAGGGTTGTTATGTTAGCAAGTAAGATTTGATCAAAGTATCCTGAAGAAGGAAAGGGAAACTATAATAGGCACAGACTGAGGGGACACATTCACTCACTGACAAAAGCAGCAAAAGGCTTGTATGGTATGTCAACCAGGATAATACTGATGGACTTACTCCATAGTGGGTTGAATATTTTTTGATTCAGTGTTTTGAAAAAAAAATCTAATTACTTTGGGCTTGTGGTGATAAATGTAACTTAGATTTTAGTTTGGACTTGTTAATGAGATCTGCAGAAAAATCTAGATACTTTCCTTTCTGAATTAATCTCATTAAAGAGATCAGCACTAAGTTTAAAATGGTGTAAGTAGTGAACCAAATAGTTAACATGGAAATTCAGTTTTTTATGGAGCTGTTTCCTTGAACAAGTTTATGAGTCTCAGTATTTAATTCTTGCCATTTATCACTTACGGACTGCATGTGGTACTCTAATATCTTTAGGTGAAAGGTGCTGGAAGTGTAAAAATCTGTGGTAAAGATGGTATAATGCTGGATCCCAGCAGAGAGGTATGCTATAGAGATTTGATTCTTGAATATCTTTATGACTTGCTAATGTGTGCTTGTTTAGGAGTTGTGGGGGTTGCATAAGGAAAGCAAAACAAAAATGTTGAATAACTTTATGTAAGTGTGAAATGGATAAAATGAGCATGGCTAACTAAAGCAGTACCTAATTTATCTAAGGTGAACATTTATTTTCATCACTCATTCTGTTGTTTGTGTTGTTTTTAAATGATGCTTTGACACCTTTTGTGTAAGTTATGCATATTAATGTAATTGTATTTACTTGTAGGTGGCTCTAACCAAAAGAGCTGATCCAGCTGAGTTGAAAACAATATTTTTGAAGGTATGTGTAAAGTAAATATTTTACTCTCTCTGCTTAAATTTTTCGTATCTTTTGCTCCATTATTGCAGCATACAACTCTTGATAGTTTTTTTCCAACCATTAATCATTCACCGTATTATTACCATGTTAGACTTAAATACCATTATCAGAATTGAACAATGCTCACCAAGAAGTCAGATATATTACTGAGTGATTATTGTATTGACTCAGAAGAAGTATTGCTATCTTAGAAAAAACCCACATTGTTCAGAGAATGTGGTAGGAGTTTCACTATTGTTCCTACATGTGGTAAAACATTCCTGTAGACACCTTACTGTTAGGTGATTTGGTAAACTTTCTTCTTCTGTCCTTGCCATCTTTCCTTCCCTAGGGTTGTCTCTGCTTCTGTTATTTGTAGAAGTGTTAGGAAGATCACCTTATGAAGTGCTGGCCATATATATTATTTAACTGAAATTCCTTCTCTGTTGGCCTGCTGTGGAAAGCATGCAAGTAAAGAAATTACTCACGTACCTGTTTATATGCTTGAGAGAAATGTACTTTAGTGTTTTGCTGAAAACTGGGAGGTGATTCTCCAACCCTACTCTGTACTTGTGAGACCCTACTTGGAGTGCTGCATCCAGCTCTGGGGTTCCCAGCATAAGAAGGATGTGGGATGTGACCCTCCAGAGGAGGGTCACAAAGACAGTCAGAGTGCTGAAGCACCTTTGCTTTGAGGATAGACTGAGAATTGGGATTGTTCAGCCTGGAGAAGAGATGGCTCCAGGGAGATCTTATTGCAGCCTTTCAGTACCTCAAGGGAGCCTAGAAGTAATCAAGAGGGACATTTTACGAGTATAGGGACATTTTACAAGAACATGATAGGTCAAGGGGAAATGACTTTAAACTGAAAGCGAGTAGGTTCAGGTTAAGGAAGTAAGGAAGAAACTCTTACTGTGGGGGTGGTAAATCCCAGAATATCTTGCCCAGAGAAGTTGTGACTGCTCCTTTCCTGGAAGTGTTCAAGACTAGATTGGATGGGGCTTCGAGTAACCTGGTCTAATGGAACATGTATATGCCTGTGGTAGGGAAGTTGGAGCTAGATGATCTTTAAAGTCCTTTCCAACCTAGACTATTCTATGATTTTGTGGAACTGGATTTCCTTGACCCATTTCCTAAACTTAAATAACTATTTCTAGCCTTCCTAAGGTTTATTAGTCCAGTGTTTGGCTAAGTTTGATATTCTGGTATTAAAAAAAAAAAAAAAGTACAAAAATTGAATGGTTGTGGTTCTGAAGAATGAGGCAGATGCCACAGTGCTATTATAGAGCTGTTGTATCTGAATTATTTCTACGGAGGTATTTGAGGGCCTAAGAGAACTCATACATTTCCAGTTTCTTCCTTCCATCTTTGCTCTCCTGCATCATGCCCCACTCTCCATGTAGTTCTTGGTATTTTTTCCATTGTCCCTTGTGAGCTATTATTAACAATATGTGTAGGTGTCACAATGTATATTGCCTGTATTTATAGTTTTATTATATACTGTCAGTATTTATAGCTCTGAAATCAGATTTTCAGTTGAGAAAGCCAGGATTTAACTTCTTAAGTTCTGGAACTTGTATCTGTAAGGAGAGCAAAAAGACTCTTGCAAAGGAAGCATTTATGTGGTTTCCAGAGGAACATACTTGAGGAGCAGGAGCATGGCAGCAGAAAAGGCAGACAGGGAGTAGACCACTGAGAAGATAATAGCATTGAGGAGGGAAATACACACACTAGAGAGAAACCTGGTCCCTTCTGAACTGTGGGGTGATCCTCAGTTGGAGAGTGGAGAGGTTGGTTAGTTGGTTTGCTGAGAATAGTGTGAAAATTATTTCCTACCTGCCTGTGAGTACTCTCTTGCATTTCTGCAGATTGTAGCCCCTCAACCTTTTGATTTGGTGGATTGAATGGATCGTAGTTGAACACACTAAATTTCACCTGTGACATCTTTTTCTTCCTCTTTTCCTTTCCCTTCCACTAAAAAGAAGGGATCCCAGCAAAGTGAAGTAATGAAATATGAGCTAAATGTTTTCTTCAGTATAATGCAGAATTGTCATGCTGCTTACTCCCAAGAAGGAAAAATGATGAATAAATGTGTTATGTTGTTTCATGATCTAAAGATAAGTGATAGCAAGAGTGTTAATTAAGCTTCTCCAGATTATTTTAAATGGTGAAGCCAATACAGCTGCTTCTGCAGATTGTGGAATGTTCACTTACAAAATAATTTGACAACCATTCTTTTCTACTTCGATTAAGAATTAAAAAATATGGTTTCCATGTAAGAATGGTACCCACAGTGTAGAAATAAATGTGAAACTATCAGTTTAAATGCAGTGGATTGCAGTCAACTTTTAGCATATTTAGTATGTCAAATCCCCAATAGAATGTTTGCAAATCTTACTTAAAATGGGGTTAAACTTGTTATTACTTGACTATCTAAAATGTATGTAAATTACCAAAAAGCCATTAAGTACTATTGTATAATATCAAATTCTCTGAATAATTGTCAAAGTGGGGGGAAATAAAATTGTAAAGAATCAATTTTTAAATGTTGCTCCTCCAAAATGAATAGAATTGATGTTTTTTTTCTTTTTGTTATGGTAATTTCCAAGAGTACTTCTTCAAAGTCTTCTAACATAACCCCTAAGAGATTAGATTTTAGTCAAAGTGATCAAGCTGACATTTTTCAAGGTCATTTTATATATGTAGTATAGAGTACGTGATTGGATTTCAAATACACTTGAGTAAATCACAATGACAAGAAACAGGGGGACACTGAAACCTTGTGCTGTTTTCTGTTATTGAGTGACCTAGCAGGGGGTAAGCCTGGATGAAAAAAAAAAGAAATACAGAAGCATAGGCTGTCTGACTTACTTGATTTGTTTCTCAATAGCAGCAGTGTTAAAAGTTTCTGAGGCTGGGATTCTGAGGGATTCTGTCTTTCTGCAAATGATTACATTGAAATCAATTGATCTGTTAGTTCTTATAAAAGTATACAATTCAAAATTCCTTGCAGTGTAGCAGCTAGAAAGCATGTGTTACAGTGTCTATTGAAACAGGAATCCTTTAGCACTAACCAATATATAGATGCCAAAGCGAGTTATGTTTTGTTTGGGCTCGCTTCTCTGAAGCCTTGTTTCTTGAAGATATTGCTGTACCTGAAAATGGTATTTATATAGCACTAGAAGAAAATAATCTACTTACTGTAACACTTTGGCATCCCTCTGAGAGTTATATGCCTACAGCAGGTATAACGGTATGCTGCAGGCACCAGTATGAAATGAAAACTGGCAGTTTCTGCCCCTTTAGCAAAGCCATAGTAATGTGAAAGAAAACGTGTATTTGAAATATACTACAAAATAGCGATAGACATCTAATTTATTTATTACTTTAGTGTGGATAATGCTCTATGGGGAGCTGCAATGATAGTTTATCATCCTACCTTGCCTTAAAAGAAATAAGAAAAGAGAAATTAACAGTTTCTTTCCTGTTCTCAGTGCACATTTGTTATCCCGAGATAGACCTGTTTCCCTTAAAGCTAACACATGGTTCTGCAAGTCTTGCCTGGGATTTCTTTTCCTCTTAATGATTGTTCTTATCCTTTTTCTTTTCTTAAAATGCATTCTTTAGGGTTGATTTCAAATTTGACCTTCTTCAGGAAATGAGGACTTTAAAATTTGAGGGATGACCTAGCAATGAGGGTAGGGGTGGTAACAAAGGGAATTTTATTTATTTATTTAGATATTATCTTTAAAAATGTTTATTTTCTATTTGTAGCACATTACTGGAGGCTTGCCCTGGGAGCAAATATGCTTGGGTCTATCAATAGCTGTTTTCTGAAGTAATATGCTAGTTACTGTGTGTAAAGCAGGGATAATGTATGGCAGGTGTCAGAACTATTTTCCTATATCTGCAGTGTGCTGAACTGTCAAAGTTCGTGTTTTGCTGTTATATTTTTTTGCAAATGCTATTCTTTGGCCTCCTTTCAGCACTTCAGCCAAGGAGGAGTACCTTTAAGTTCTCCTTTCCTTAAGGACCAGCCATGGCTGGAGGTGATGCAGTAGAGTTCTTCAGAACAGCACCCCCAGGTGGATATTCCTGCGGGAGTATTTACTCCACTGGCATTTTGTGGGTGTAACCAACCCTGCCTTCTCATCCCAAAGTAGAATAGTTAAAAAAATTACTCATTTCAGATAAATAAGGTATGCTGCAGTGTCCCAGCCGTCAAGGTTTGACATACATGCTTGCAAATGTGCTTATGCTATTTCTGCTTCAAAAACATATCTGGTATGGAGTATTTCTGGGCTACTATGGAGAAATTGTTGACATGACAATCCAAAAATCATATGTCTGCCATTTGTTGTCTGGGAAGCCAAGCCTTCAGTTGCTTGATTATTCCCCTCTTACTCTTTCCTGTTTGGGTTTAGGCTGTAGGTTCACTGGAACAGAGCTGTCATCTGTTGTAAAAGAGGCCTGCTCGTGATTGGAAACTTTGGGTGGTGGTAATAAATGCCTGGAGAAGGATGTGTTGAGGCACTAAGTACTGTATTCATTTAACAGTATGCAAGTGTGGAGAAGAATGGAGAATTCTTCATGTCTCCTGATGACTTTGTCACACGGTACCTGAAGATAATTGGAGATGGTTTGCCTAATGCAAGCACTGTGCAGCTACTTGCAGGTGTGGTGGATCAGACAAAAGATGGGTAAGTGTTTTTTTTTGTGGTTTTGGTTTGGGAGTTGGGGGGATTTGTATTTGATTGGGTTATTTATTTTCCTTTTTCTGTTGTTAATTTAAAAAAACAAAACTTTTTTTTCAAACAGTCTGATCCTTGAACGGGGAGGGGGGGTGTGTTTCTTTTGTTTTGTTTTGTTTTTTGTTTTGTTCTGTTTTGTTTTGTTGTGTTTTCCCTTGCAGGTCCATAAAGGAATACAGTATCTTTTAAGTGAAAAGAGTAGAAACGTTTTCAACTGAAGTACCATTTAGTGGTGCAAACCATTTTCTGTCTGCTATGTATTTTTAATTCATGGAACCTTTCATGTTTGTTGGCTGGCTTCTCTAACTCCTGCTTTTCTTTCCTTCCCTGAGTTTTTCTGTCTCTGTTTACTTTATGTATCTGTCCCAAACACATTCAAATAGAAATCCAAATTAAGTTTAGATGGTGTAGGAAGAGATCCTAGAAAAAAGTGCCCCTGCTTTGTTTTGCCATGGCACTGTTAAAGGTTTTTTGCTGCTGTGTTTTTTCCTCAAGAGGGAGGAGGAGCACCTGAGGTATTTAGGGAGCCACTCTGCAATCTTGGGAAGACAGCAGTGAAGTTGGTTGCACATGGTTTGCATTTGAAAGGCCGACTTTGCCAATAGGCAAGATTAGCTTCCCTTCCATCTTCCTTCCCCCTACTTTAATGAAATCCTAGCTTTTGCTTTTGGTACTTGCCCAGGCAAGCTGTCTCTTCACCCATATGAATTGCTGAACCCTCCCTTTAAAGTATCTTTAGAGAAACTTGAGAATAATTAGCTATGGACTTAAAGTGTGTAGTTGTGGCATTTTTAGAAGCCAGAAAACTTCAGGCATGACTCATATCAGTGGTTGCAGGGAGTAAAATGTGAGATAAACAAAGCATGACTAGAGAATGCAGTCTTCCTAGGGAACAGATGCAGGCATAACTGAGAAGTTTTGCAGTCCTTTCAATGCTTTCTTTTCTGCTCAGCCAGTCTTATGTATTTGGCAGCTGGGCAGCTTAAACTTTGCAGATGAGTTAATGTGAAGATTGCTGCCCTGGTAAAAGAATTCTGTAAAAGGTTTTGTTGGTAACATTGATGGCATCAAGAAAGCCATGGCTTCAAATAGTGTTTGACTGAAGAGGTTAAACATTTCTCAGATTTCTTCCCTTGGTTTGATGCCTGAAAAACCAGCATTTTCCAAATTACATGGCTTCAAATCTGTTTTGTAATAAGAAGATTGTGAACATAATCCATACCTTGTGATTTGGATCTCCCTCACAAACAGAAGCTGGTGTCAGGAAGAACAAAATGTAAAACTGTAGCCAATGTGAACTTGTTGACAAGCTGGGATTTCATAACTTGGCGTGATCTTATAAGAGTTTTGCGGTGTAGTATTGAGGCTTCTAATTGCTGCTTTCAGCCGTGGGTAAGGATTGTTTCTGTAATCCACACTGTGCACTGACAGTTCATAACGTGTCTTCGGAGAGTCTCTTCTGCTATTCAGGCTGTCTTCCTGTTTAGCTAACATGTGAAAAATGGAGGAAGTTTGGAAAGTGATTAGCATCCACCTCTCTAACGTGGCATTGTAGCATTTTTTGCCATGTGGCTTAGCATTTGTACCTTGTTCTCCTGGTGTTTAAAGTAATCATCTGAGGCAAGGGTGAGTTGCTTTTTGGTTCCTATCATGAGATCTCCTAAAGACAGCAACAGGACTATTGGTCTTCTTCTATTGAATTCTGCCAACTTGGCAGTCCAGAGCTCACGGTTTTACAGTGAAGCACAAACCAGCTTTTGTTGGTGTTCATTTTTAATAGGCTTGTCAGTGTTTAGAGACTTACATCTAATTAAGATCATGAGAGTCTATTCAGTAATTTAGCATTATTTCTGCTATAAAATAGAAGCTATCTTGCAAGAGCAATAAGTTAATTTTATTGCAGTGTTAGTGACTTAAAGTAGTGCAGTTCTGAAAATACTGCTAGGATATTTCCAGAACCATTGATCCCTCTTTTGGTCTGAAGAAGCAGCTGTTGTTCACAACTGGTGACATGACCACTTGTCACTAAAAGGGTCTGAGCCTTCACCAAGGTTGTTCCTTGCACTCTTTAGAATGCTTCTTTCTGAGTTTGGTGACAAGTTAGGTATATGTACGAAGTGTAATCAGTGTGAAATACTTAACTGGGTAAATACACAGGTGAAAGGCAGACAACACAAGAACATCTGACTCATGAGCAGGTCATAGATGGGAAAAGGTTTCTTACCCAAGAGCTGAAGAGGTTCTGAGTGTGAAATGAAAAGAACCGTACAATCTCACAGTGGTTACTGTAGACAAAATCTTATGTAAGTCTAGTGCAATTCCTGCATTGCCAGAGATTTAGAGATTTGAGGGTCTACATGAGCTACTGTTCTTGTGACAAAGGTACGAGACCTCTTAAGGCATACTCTGTTGTTCAATGAATATCCGTTGCCATGGGAGCAAGTTTTGCCTCCATTTTAAGCCAGGGCAGAGGTTTATTTAACGGTGGGCTTTCCTGCTGTTCTCTTATGGAGGCGTGTTTTTAAGGTTTCCTCTAAGAAAAGGGAATACTTGCCTTGCTGATGGCCAGACAAACCTTTCAAAGTAGTCAACTGGTAATAACATAGATTTTAATAAGTGTTATTTTGTGTGGTTGTTGTTCACATGAGACAGATTGAAGAGCCTGGTTCCTGGCCTTAAGCTTCTCACTCCTAGTCTAAGTTAAACAAAAAAAAACCCAAACAAAAGAAGGCTTCATTTGACCTCAGCTGGATCAGAAATTTCCCCAAAATACAGTAGCTTTCCAAAAGCCTATCAGCAACAGGCCAGGCATTTTCCATTCTGCCTACTGCAATATCGTTTTTCAGATTCTTGTTGTACTTTTAAACATCTGCCTAACGAAGTAAGTATTTACTGCACATCTCTGTTTGGACTGTAGTAACTAACACTTTACTGAGAAATGCCATATGCTTTATTTTTAGAAAGGACAAAGTATTCAAAAACAACACTTGGAAATGCCAGTATTTTCCATTATTATTGGATATCAATTTATCTTCTAATGCACCAATTTACACTGTACTTAGTTTACCTAGCTTGCAGTGAAAAATTATAGATGTAGCTTCAATTTGTGTCCCATTATGTTACCATGTTTAAATTGCTGATACAGTAAAAACATCTGCATTGATTTCTGAAGAAAAACTCTTCATCATTGCATTTGTATGTATTATTACAGCAGGTGATAGCTTTTTTTCTTTGCGTGGTTGCATGCAGACTTTCTCTGGTGGGAATGTGTCATGTCTGTGGGGTGTCCAGATACCATGGGCATGGAAGAAAGAAGAGAGCAGTAAATAATGGTTTTGCTGCGCCATACCCAGTTCTGTTTAGACTGGTGCTCTTGTATGTGGATGCTTTTAAAATATCAAGATTTGAGCCTTCCTTGAATAAATTGTGTAGTATTGGCACTGGTAATGAGGATATGAAGGTGAAGGAAGATTTTGACTTATTTGGGTGGAATATCTTCAAAACTAAAATAAAATTTTGCTTCCTCTCCTTGTGCTGTTAAAATCACTGGGTTTTTCTCTGCTTTTGTAACAAATGACTACTTGTTTAGGTATATGAAATAACTCTTTAAGTAGTATATTAAAGTCCATGTTAACATGTGCTGTTTAATGACACCTAATGATATTCACTGAAGGGTTATGCTAAACCCAAAAGGGTGATGCTAAACCAGAGAGAAAACGTGTTACCCAGGCAACTACCCTTGTGCAGTATAGAGAAGTGAGCATATGGCTATGTAGTACACATTTTTTCAGCTTCTTTAAGCATTAAGAATCACACGTGTAATTGACTGAAAAATTACTGCTCAGTTACTGTATTGTATGGTCATAATAGAAGTAAATGAATACGTCGTTGTTAGAATAGATCTGTTGGGAATCACTAGCAGGCTAGTCTACTTAGGGAGCAAAAATACAATAAGAAGAAAATAGCTGGTTTAATTAACATGTAAAAATTGGGTTAATTTGAATTCAGCTGGCACAGCGGATATTAATGTCTCTTCTTTAACAGTCTGGCTAGAACCACACAATTCGTACACTTTTAATCTTCCAAGTTCTATGAATAATGGTTTTAAAAAATGGATATAGGGTTATTTTAAGCATTTACCTGTGACTTATTGGGGGGGGGGGGGGGTTGCTTCCAAGTACTGAAAAAAAATGCTTCTACCAGTATAAAATCTTGTAAATATGTGTTAATACGTGGAGTTTTAGTCAAACCCAGGCCTAGTAACATAGAATATGTTCTTAACATGGTGCTGGGATAGGTGTTGTATTTCTTTGCTGTGTCATCACTGTATTATGATCTGTTGGTAAGAACATGTGCAGGTTATTTCACCCAAAAAGTGGCTTTACCAAAATGGCGTTGGCAGAGATTTTACATTTACAATTCCAAACAATCCTATTCTAGAGTCTTGTCACCTGCTGTCTTTTTTGTATTTTCTCTGTGCATGTATTATAATCTTTGGGACAGAATTCATTGCTTTGGATCTGTTTACTGTTTGGTAGCCAATAATAATAATAAATAATAATAGACTTTTATAGCCAGTAGGTCACATTGTAACAGTAAATATGAATAAATACAAAACGGAGTGGGTTGTGATATACTGGTTTAAAATTGAAAGAAATGTTACTTTTGAAAAGCTTCCTGGCTTAGAAGGGATGGAAGTTTTCTTCCTTTGAAATACTGAGTATCTGTGTAGTCTGTGTTGAACAGTGGGGAGGACCGAGAGCTCCCAAGGAGTGTAAAGGACTGATGGATTGCTTGTGTGCTAACATGTGCATATGGAACAAGGCACAGACTCCTTTGCCAGTAAAGCTTAAGGCATTCTTATATGTTTGCTGACATCATTAATTGTGAGTTTAATCTTAAGAATACCTGAGGAGGTTTCTTTTTATTTACTTCTTGCACTATATTATAATTTATGGTGGCAAGCTGCTAGAGTTAATTATTTGTTAGACCATTTCATACTCTACATTTCTTTTATTTTTATGTATTGCATGTATATTGAGGGAGATAGTGTAGAACAGCTTTTAGGCCTTCTCTGCGCTATGCTTTTTTTTAAGAAATGTCCTAATTTATTAATTTTGTCATGTTTTTATGTTCCTCATGGAAGTCAGCTTGTTAGCTTATGTATGTTTGGCTGCTGATGTGAAGTAAGCAAACTTCAAGCGTTCATCTAGGAAAGCCAGTAGTTGTAATTGTTTTGGACTTTGGCGAAGTTTATGATACCGTCTCTCATAATGTCCTTCTGGACAAAATGTCCAGCACACAACTGAATAGCCCTGCTACATGATGGGTGAGTGACTGGCTTACGTCAGGCACAAAGGGTTACAGTGAATGGGGTGACATTGGACAGGCAATGTGTCACTAGGGGTTCTGCAGGGCTCCATCCTCGGCCTTGTGCTCTTCAACATCTTTGTGAGCGACCTTGATGCAGGACTCATAGGCATACTAAGTAAGTTTGCCAACTGCTGACACCCTCAAGGGCAGAGAGGCCGTGCAAAGACACCTCAACAAGCTAGGGAGATCACCAGCTGTGTGAGGTTTAACAAGGGAAAGTGCCAGATTCTGCACCTGGGATGGGGCAACCCTGGACAGACAGACTGGAGAATGAGAGGCTGGAAAGCAGCACTGTGGAAAGGGACCTAGGAGTCCTGGTAGACAGAAAGTTGAACATGAGTCAGCAGTGCCCTTGCAGCCGGGAGGGCCACCCATATCCTGGGGTGCATCAGGCACAGCATCACCAGCCAGGCAAGGAGGGGACTGTCCTACTCTGCTCTGCAGTGGGACGGCCTCACCTTGAGTGCTGGGGGCAGTTTTGGATGCCACAATATAAAAAAGACATTAAACTGTTAGAGTGTGCCCAAAGGAGGGCAGCAAAGATGGTGCAGGGCCTTGAGGGTAAGCTGTGTGAGGAGTGACTGATGTCACTTGGTCTGTTCAGTCTGGAGGAGGAGACTGAAGGGAGACCTCATTGTAGTTTCAACTTCCTCATGAGAGGAACTAAACTCTTCTACTAAACCCTTCACTCTCATTACCAGTGTCAGAATTCAAGCAAACAGCATGAAGCTGAATTCAGGGAAGTTTAGAGTTAGACATTAAGAAAAGGTTTTTCACTCAGAGTGTGGTTGGGTACTAAAACAGGCTTCCCGGGGAAGTGGTCACAGCACCAAGTCTGTCTGAGTTCAGGAAGGACAATCCTCTCAGGTACGTGGTGTGACTCTTGGGGATGGTCCTTTGCAGGGCTGGGAGTTGTACTCCATGATCCTGATGGGCCCCTTCCAACTCAGCATATCTCTGAATTCCCATAAAACAGGTGACTGGAAGTTGCTTTGTAGTCATGGGTCATCATAACTTGAGGTCACCTGGCCACTTGATGGAAAAAGTATCTTCCCCAACTTACTCAAACCCTTGGTTCTTCACTGTTACTGCATACTGAGTAGAAGTTTTCATTGAACTGTCTGCAGTGTCACTTCGGATCAAAGTCCTAAGGATATAGTTAGTTTCCATTAAAAATCCCCTGGATTTATGTGTTTCTTGACATTGGATACACTGAATTTTGTGCTTTTCAGAAATAATCCTTGTTCCCCAGCTGCTGCCACATGAGCCCATTAAATCTATGTGCCTACAACACTGACATAAAGCAGCCTGAAAGACAGCAATCTTAACTATCCCAGACTGCTAGCAGGCCCTGCCAGCACATATTTGAAGATGATTTTAAATTTTACAGCCTAAACATTAAAGAAGCAGGAAAACAGAAGAACAGTTGTCCTTTGCCTCTTTAAGAATAGGAGCTTGATCTCCATTTGAACTCTTGGGTGTGATGCAGACAAATTAGAATGTTCAAGGTCTTTGCTGTATCAAACCTACTGCTGGAAACAATGCCAAGTTGTCTAATTATGTATTTCTGCTTATGAACTAACTTCTGTAAGGACAACTCTGCTATTATCTATGCCCTACTACTGTGCTAGCACATTGGGAACCTGACTGTAATGATGAATTTGAATAAACTGCAGTTGGACTGAGGAAGAACATGCAGACTACTGATTGAAATTTATGACTCAACATGCAGGACTGGAGGGCTGTGATGGATGACTAATAAGTTGCTAGCAAATGGATAACACATTCTGATCGGTTCCTTCTGAAGTGAGTGGCAGCATGTAGGTCTTGAATGGATTTGCTTTCCAAAAGTGCTAAGTAGTGAGTCTTGAGGGAAGTTACTCATGTCTTTATTGGCTCTGTCTTGCCAGTGGAAGGAGGTAGGCTCCCCCAGAGGGCAGTTCAGTTAGACATTAAAGCTGAGGTGAGTAGCCATGCTGAGTGTTTTGCTTATTTTATGTTCTGTTGTGACTTGCCATGAGGAATAATGCCTTGTTCAACAGACATTTCTATTTAGTGATATAAAGGCTTCCTGACAGCATTGGGGATAGGGCATTTTAGGATAAATTTTAATCCCTACTGAATACATTTTGAACACATTTTGGTTAAGGTTTTGTTTCTTTTGTATAATCAATATTATATTATATTTCAGTTCTCGGCAAGCATGTTGGTTTCATAGCTATTGTTTTCTTTCTTCATCCCTTAGGTTGATATCCTTTCAAGAGTTTGTGGCATTTGAATCAGTCCTGTGTGCTCCAGACGCATTGTTCATAGTAGCCTTTCAGCTGTTTGACAAGACTGGCAAAGGAGAAGTTACTTTTGGTAAGACATTCTTAAATGTGCATTCTTAATATAAAGCAGCCAAACTCTGTTTTACCTTCTGTTACTGTAGGAGACAGTGATTGGTAGTGGAGCTGCACTAATGCCAAGCAACTTTGTCTGCACTTTTAAAATTTATTTATTTGTGTGCAGTATGAAGCCAAAGTCATTGTCATCATCATAGTTTTCCTTGGAGGACTGGTCACTTCTCTTTTTCTCTTCCCCAACGTGCTTGTGCAGGTCCAGACCAGCAGTGATAGGTGACTGTGGGAAATGATTGTAAAACTGCAAGGAAGTTGCCAGAAGACCTGTGTGAATGTTGGGTTTCAAATCGTTACCCTGAATTATATTTTGTTTAAATTGGCTATATTTCAAGCTGGCTGACTTTTAAGGCTTAAAACTGTACTCTGTGAGATTTTACAGTAATGAATTCATTATTACATGCTGTCTTCTGTTCCCTTCCCCTGTAAAATTCAGCTGTACGTTGGAAGTGTGATGTTTGCACTTAATAATGAGATACTCAGGGCAGTTTAAAACTTGATTAAGAGGACTGTTTGTTTCTAGATATCCTAGAGATACCTTTTGATATCTGCAGGGCTATCTCCCACCTGCCTAGTGATAAGGGTTGTTCACTCTGAAAGAAGGATTCAAAATTTAGCAGTTTGGACTAATTTCTGATATTGAGCTTGCACTTGAAAAGGTATGGGGAATTTTTTTGAGTAGCTACACTGGATAAAATTGCTGTTTCTAATCTGCTGCATTTGGACATGGTTATTCCTATATCAAGTTTTATTGTTTGGTTGTTAAGCAGTTCTAAGTAAATGGAAAATTTGATGACATTGACTTTTTGTCTTTGCAAAATAAATGGTTCACACATCCATTGCCTTTTACTGGTATTTCCCGCACAGGTCTTATGCTCAGTTAAAAAAAGCCCTTCTCTTTCCATCTGAACTAAAAAGATTCTGTAACCGTTGCTTGAAGCATCATTGTATTCCTTCTACCATCTCCAACAGCCTGTATTAGAAGCTGATGCTGTTGAGAAGACTTGCTGTCTCTTGTGTCTATTTTGGTTTTTTTATTATTTTCGTAGTGTGTTGAGGGTGTGACAGATGTGCTTTTTGTGTATAATACTTCAGGAGTTCCTACAGATGCTAAGAGATTTTCAGAAAAAGATTCTGCAGATCATAACCTCGATGAAGGAAGTATTTAGTGTCTAACATTTTTGTGTATGTATATGGACAGAGAAGCAGTGAGAGATGCCATGCTTTTATAACAGGAGGGAATGCATATTTTACTAGGGTTTTGTTTCAGTGAAGACAGACCAGAGTTCCTGGAATGCCTGTGATGTGCAGTTTCTTGTCTGCGTCAGAGCCCCTGGTTGCTTGGAGCACTCATTAATAATCTACGAAGAACTGTATTCGTTTGATCTGAATGCTGAATCAGTCCGACTTAACTTTTTAACTCTTGGCATTCTTGTTCCTATTTTTCCTGCTGTCAAATGCTTCCCTTGGGGTTTGACACAGTGAGTCAAAGGATTTGTTTGGCATTTGAAGTCCATTGAAGTCCTTCTAGTGATGAGAGAAAATCCCATGCCAGACTGTATTTAAGGTATTTGAAAGAGGAGACATGCCAACATTGGCAGAAGCTCAGGTAGTTTTTTTTTAATTCCTTCATCTCCCCTTTTGAAACCATAGATGTATTTGTAACTTCTGTGTAGTACCTTGTGGCTGCCACCCCAGCGAATGCCTCGACTGGGGAGGATGGAAGAGCTATCTCAGTGTTGTGCATTCTCAGCAGAAATGGTTGACCTTTAGACAAGGCTAATTCCTTATTTTCTATCATGAGGAGAAAAAAAAAGAGTTTCATTTTCTTGCTATTATGGAAAAAACCTAATATTTTCATAAGAACATTATTAAAAATACTATCCTGTAACTTTGTCACTCAGTGCCTCAGTCATGCATCTTTGAGGCTCATTATGAGATCTTTTTCCATTCACTTGAATGAGAGTGGTATCAAGTCCTTATCAAGGTTAAGAGACTTAAATAGGGGTTTTGTATACTGTGGAATTACAGTATGAAAAGAACAGAAGAATAGGTAAAGGATAATTTTTCAGTATACTGCTGTTAGGTGTAGTATCTCATGGCTCTCGTTTTAAGTCTGTATCTCATTTTATTGTTGTAAAGAAACAGCATGGCTTATTTGTGCAGTCGT